>NC_089653.1:35650000-36002000 GCF_037042795.1 Molothrus aeneus | reverse complement strand
CACTGCTGAGAGCACCATCCCATCCCATCCCACAGGCACTGCTGAGAGCACCAACCATCCCATCCCATCCCACAGGCACTGCCCGAGAGCACCATCCCATCCCATCCCATCCCATCCCATCCCATCCCATCCCATCCCATCCCATCCCATCCCATCCCACAGGCACTGCTGAGAGCACCAACCCATCCCATCCCATCCCACAGGCACTGCTGAGAGCACCATCCCATCCCATCCCACAGGCACTGCTGAGAGCACCAACCCATCCCATCCCATCCCACAGGCACTGCTGAGAGCACCAACCCATCCCATCCCATCCCACAGGCACTGCTGAGAGCACCATCCCATCCCATCCCATCCCACAGGCACTGCCCGAGAGCACCATCCCATCCCATCCCACAGGCACTGCTGAGAGCACCAACCATCCCATCCCATCCCACAGGCACTGCTGAGAGCACCATCCCATCCCATCCCACAGGCACTGCTGAGAGCACCAACCATCCCATCCCATCCCACAGGCACTGCTGAGAGCACCATCCCATCCCATCCCACAGGCACTGCTGAGAGCACCATCCCATCCCATCCCACAGGCACTGCTGAGAGCACCAACCCATCCCATCCCAACCCATCCCATCCCATCCCATCCCACAGGCACTGCTGAGAGCACCAACCCATCCCATCCCATCCCATCCCATCCCATCCCATCCCATCCCATCCCATCCCATCCCATCCCATCCCATCCCATCCCACAGGCACTGCTGAGAGCACCAACCCATCCCATCCCATCCCAACCCATCCCATCCCATCCCACAGGCACTGCTGAGAGCACCATCCCATGCCATCCCATCCCACAGGCACTGCTGAGAGCACCAACCCATCCCATCCCATCCCACAGGCACTGCTGAGAGCACCATCCCATGCCATCCCATCCCACAGGCACTGCCCGAGAGCACCATCCCATCCCATCCCATCCCATCCCATCCCATCCCATCCCACAGGCACTGCTGAGAGCACCATCCCATCCCATCCCATCCCATCCCATCCCACAGGCACTGCTGAGAGCACCAACCCATCCCATCCCATCCCACAGGCACTGCTGAGAGCACCATCCCATCCCATCCCACAGGCACTGCTGAGAGCACCAACCCATCCCATCCCATCCCACAGGCACTGCCCGAGAGCACCATCCCATCCCATCCCATCCCACAGGCACTGCCCGAGAGCACCATCCCATCCCATCCCACAGGCACTGCTGAGAGCACCATCCCATCCCATCCCATCCCACAGGCACTGCCCGAGAGCACCATCCCATCCCATCCCATCCCATCCCATCCCATCCCATCCCATCCCATCCCACAGGCACTGCTGAGAGCACCAACCCATCCCATCCCATCCCAACCCATCCCATCCCATCCCACAGGCACTGCTGAGAGCACCATCCCATGCCATCCCATCCCACAGGCACTGCTGAGAGCACCAACCCATCCCATCCCATCCCACAGGCACTGCTGAGAGCACCATCCCATGCCATCCCATCCCACAGGCACTGCCCGAGAGCACCATCCCATCCCATCCCATCCCATCCCATCCCATCCCATCCCACAGGCACTGCTGAGAGCACCATCCCATCCCATCCCATCCCATCCCATCCCACAGGCACTGCTGAGAGCACCAACCCATCCCATCCCATCCCACAGGCACTGCTGAGAGCACCATCCCATCCCATCCCACAGGCACTGCTGAGAGCACCAACCCATCCCATCCCATCCCACAGGCACTGCCCGAGAGCACCATCCCATCCCATCCCATCCCACAGGCACTGCCCGAGAGCACCATCCCATCCCATCCCACAGGCACTGCTGAGAGCACCATCCCATCCCATCCCATCCCACAGGCACTGCCCGAGAGCACCATCCCATCCCATCCCATCCCATCCCATCCCATCCCATCCCATCCCATCCCACAGGCACTGCTGAGAGCACCATCCCATCCCATCCCATCCCACAGGCACTGCTGAGAGCACCATCCCATCCCATCCCATCCCACAGGCACTGCCCGAGAGCACCATCCCATCCCATCCCACAGGCACTGCTGAGAGCACCAACCATCCCATCCCATCCCACAGGCACTGCTGAGAGCACCATCCCATCCCATCCCACAGGCACTGCTGAGAGCACCAACCATCCCATCCCATCCCACAGGCACTGCTGAGAGCACCATCCCATCCCATCCCACAGGCACTGCTGAGAGCACCATCCCATCCCATCCCACAGGCACTGCTGAGAGCACCAACCCATCCCATCCCAACCCATCCCATCCCATCCCATCCCACAGGCACTGCTGAGAGCACCAACCCATCCCATCCCATCCCATCCCATCCCATCCCATCCCATCCCATCCCATCCCATCCCATCCCATCCCATCCCATCCCACAGGCACTGCTGAGAGCACCAACCCATCCCATCCCATCCCAACCCATCCCATCCCATCCCACAGGCACTGCTGAGAGCACCATCCCATGCCATCCCATCCCACAGGCACTGCTGAGAGCACCAACCCATCCCATCCCATCCCACAGGCACTGCTGAGAGCACCATCCCATGCCATCCCATCCCACAGGCACTGCCCGAGAGCACCATCCCATCCCATCCCATCCCATCCCATCCCATCCCATCCCACAGGCACTGCTGAGAGCACCATCCCATCCCATCCCATCCCATCCCATCCCACAGGCACTGCTGAGAGCACCAACCCATCCCATCCCATCCCACAGGCACTGCTGAGAGCACCATCCCATCCCATCCCACAGGCACTGCTGAGAGCACCAACCCATCCCATCCCATCCCACAGGCACTGCCCGAGAGCACCATCCCATCCCATCCCATCCCACAGGCACTGCCCGAGAGCACCATCCCATCCCATCCCACAGGCACTGCTGAGAGCACCATCCCATCCCATCCCATCCCACAGGCACTGCCCGAGAGCACCATCCCATCCCATCCCATCCCATCCCATCCCATCCCATCCCATCCCATCCCACAGGCACTGCTGAGAGCACCATCCCATCCCATCCCATCCCACAGGCACTGCTGAGAGCACCATCCCATCCCATCCCATCCCACAGGCACTGCTGAGAGCACCAACCCATCCCAGGTGGCACTCAGGAAACTGGAAAATACTTCCACTTGCTGCAGTGGGGAACAAGAGACAAGAGTATGCCAATACACGCTTCTACTTGACTGTTCACTTTTTGTTCTTTCTAAGCTGGCTTCATGGTTTCCCTTCTCTTTTCCTTCCTCTCAATCCCACTTCTTGACTGCTTCTTTGCCTTTAGGCATAAATAATCTCTTAAAAATTACTGTTAATTTAAGGTTGTGTACATGCAAAAAAGCAGAACTATTCTTGTAATACCCATCTTCCAAAAGACACTAGGAATAAGACTGTCTGTGATCAAGGGCAATAAGTTAGATTTGTTTTGCTGACATGTCCAGCCTCTTTTAACACATTTACTCCAGGCACGTAAGGAACTATCAGTTCTTAACTGAAAACTTGCTTAGTAATTCTAGTCAACAGATCTTCTGATCTGTGAATGGTAGAAATAATTACATATTTGATTAAAACAACTGCAGGTCTGATAAAAAGAAAGTCAAGGACTCTATACCAAATAATCAAAAGTTTGAAATTCCAATATCAATCTGCCGTTGGGGGAGTATTGTGCCATCCTTCTGTGCTTCCATCATTAGTCTTGACTACCAAGACAATGACTGTGGCAGAGAAAAAGGGAAAACCAGCTCTCCCTATCCCAATAATTAGACAGGAAAGAATGTATTATTTTTTCCTTTCATTAGAATTCTGCCTCAATCACAATCTACCTTGTGTAATACACAGAAAACAGTGATCTTGAGAATGAATAGGGAGTGCTCATGTAAAATGATGACGTAACAGATAAAGGCCTCTAGGTACCACTGAAACATAAATGAGAGATAGATATAATGCTAACACATACAGGTGCTAGAGGTAAGGTAAGGATGTACACATTTCCATAGTATTCTGCACAGTTACACACTTTTCTACACACACTATATCACGTCTATTTAAAAATACAATGGGGGAATGGGGAATTCCCTGTGGAACAAATTTGATGCCCTATTTAAAACAGTGGCAAAGTTCTAGGAATTTAGGACCTTAGCCACTCATGTTAGCAGGGTAATAAATAGCAAAAAGAGACTGTTGTTCTCTGTGTATTCCAGCCAGCAGAATTACAAAAAATACACTTTGACTCTGCATGCCCCTGGACATGCAGACAGGTAGTTCTGGAGCATCCTCATGAAAAGCTTGCACAATTTATCTCCACTTGTTTAGGACTTACTCCTTCTGAAGATGCAGCTTCTAGCTGCTTTTCCATCCTGTTTCACAAACTTCTGTTTCAGTTGCACTCATTTAATCAGGATTACTGTCAGGTGGGTTTTCTGAATAAAACTTCCAGCAGCATCATTAATATAATGTTCAATACTGTTGAAATTTAACCAAACACTTTGATGAATTGCTAACTTACTCTGTTAATAAGGAGCAGGCCGTCCAATGAACTACTGTTGTCACAGTCAATAAGGATGAGAACTACTTGGCAATTGTTTGGGGAAAATAAACCATTAAGAGGGTCAGTAATATCAGAGCACTACTACTGTTGACAGGTATTGTCAGAGATGATTAGACACCTTTACAAAAATGCTTACTGCAGGGTGAAAAGTTGTCCGACATCATAAACCATCCTGTCAGCAGTGCCTTAACTCAAAACACAAGCCAACAATGCTGTGTATATAAATGTCTCCTTAACTGCCATTTCCAGTTAGGAAAAATGCTCCTAATGAACTCTTCTCATGTGCAAGCATGGATAAAATCTGTTAGTGAGATGGGTGAAATGTACTTTCGAACAGGAACCAATTCATTCCCTCTGGAGGGCTGCTACCTGTAGCTGCCACAAGCAGTGTCCTCTGGCTCACGCCGAGCCCACCGTGGGATGTGCTGGGACACCCCGTGCTGGGACATCCAGTGCTGGGACACCCCGTGCTGGGACACCCCGTGCTGGGGACACCCCGTGCTGGGACATCCAGTGCTGGGACACCCCGTGCTGGGACATCCAGTGCTGGGGACACCCCGTGCTGGGACACCCCGTGCAGGGACACCCCGTGCTGGGACACCCCGTGCTGGGACATCCCGTGCTGGGACATCCAGTGCTGGGACACCCCGTGCTGGGACATCCCGTGCTGGGACATCCAGTGCTGGGACATCCAGTGCTGGGACACCCCGTGCAGGGACACCCCGTGCTGGGACACCCCGTGCTGGGACATCCAGTGCTGGGGACATCCAGTGCTGGGACACCCCGTACTGGGACATCCAGTGCTGGGACACCCCGTGCTGGGACATCCAGTGCTGGGGACACCCCGTACTGGGACACACCGTGCTGGGACATCCAGTGCTGGGACATCCAGTGCTGGGACATCCAGTGCTGGGACACCCCGTGCAGGGACATCCAGTGCTGGGGACATCCAGTGCTGGGACACCCCGTGCTGGGACATCCAGTGCTGGGACACCCCGTGCTGGGACACCCCGTGCTGGGACATCCAGTGCTGGGACACCCCGTGCTGGGACATCCAGTGCTGGGACACCCCGTGCTGGGACATCCCGTGCTGGGACATCCAGTGCTGGGACATCCAGTGCTGGGACACCCCGTGCAGGGACACCCCGTGCTGGGACACCCCGTGCTGGGACATCCAGTGCTGGGGACATCCAGTGCTGGGACATCCAGTGTTGTGAACACCTGGTGCTGCTCTGGGACCCTGCCTTCTACAGACCACGCTGCCGGTGCTGCCCTGGGAAGTGTGGCAGGACTCACCAGGCAACAGTGGGGAAAATTCAGCTATTTAATCTTTTTTATTCCAGTAAAGGTCATTCTGAACAACTGCAGCCTACATCTAGGTTCAAATGCAGATCATTTAGCAAACTTTATCACGTTTCAGGGAGTGGAAATGCCTCCTGTTCAAAAACCCCTTGTGCTCGCTCATCTGTCAACTATCCCCACATTTTATATCACCAATTTTTTTATAATACAAAGTATTTGAGATGGGATGGAACTATAAAGCATCAATGAAAACTGAGCTCTTTATGGGAAGAACTGAGACAATTTTTATTTGGTTCAGATATTTTTGAACTTAGGTATGAATCCTCACATTTACTAAACCTTTTCTCACTTTTAACTCCAAAAGGGGAAAAATCCCAACCACTCTTCATCAGGAAATTATTTACTATTTTCATATTTTCTGAGAAATGTTGGATCAATTTACCTTCAGCTCTGATGTGCTCTCAGATTGTCTAAGATACTTTTATCTGAAGAAAGGACGGTGAACGTGGACTGCCAATACAACCTTTGGGTGTTCTGAAAGTTTTAAGGCCAAATATGTAAACAAAAATATTTTGATATTTTTAATTTACAGTCAGCACTAGTGTAAGCTGGTACATAAGTGTGATTTCAACAAAATGCCATTCAACGAATCAAAGGGTGACATCTAATTTTTGTCAGCTACCAGAGTGTTTCTTCCTCAAAATTGAATTAACACTTTTTATTTCCCTGAACCTGAGAGGGAGAGTTGGATTCCCCAGATCTCTTCCTAACAAATGACCCCATGTAATTTATCTTCATATGCACATCTTAGGCAGCAGATCTAAGCTAAGCTGTAAGACACACTGGTGTTTGAATTAGATTATCTGCTTCATAGGTACCAAAACACTAATAAGCCTCGGTGATGCTCTGCGAGCCAACTGGCCATGATACGTGTCTCACTTCAGCCAAATCAGGAGGGCAAACAGAGCCCTGCAAACACCGTAGTTATGGAGCAATGTGTTAAACAGCTGCTACTTGCACAGGCTACGCTAACACCATGGTGATAGTACCAACAATTGGAGTCAAAGGTGACAGTGGGACAGGGGGTCACCCGGGCAAACCAGCAGCAAAGGGCAGGATGGGTAAACAAGACTTGAGCCCTGAGTCTGGGCACAACACAAAACAGGAGGGTTAATGACATGGTATTTTTATCAGAACCTTTTTAATAGATTTATGCTGGGCATATTGCTTTTTGGCTTAACAGTCTTCTTTAGAAAATACTAGTCTGTAATATGCCTCAGAGTGAGCACTCCTGTATCACCAGCATTGCAGGACCTTTTTCAGTTTAAAATATAAATAAACCCAGAGCCCTTTTTTTTTTCCAGAAAGCACAGTGCAACCCTTCACTTTCTGTGAAGAACAGTGACCCAGCACTATGGTGTCCATAGTGCTGCTGAAAACCACCCTGGTGACAGGAGGACACGTGCTGGCACTTGCTCCGGTGCCAGGACCTGCCCAGGACCAGAGGCTGGCACACGGCTGATGGCAAGGGGCACACTGTGCTCTGCTCTGGCCCCAGAGCCATGGGGAGGCCCAGCTGGCAAAAATTGATTATTTGGCAATACCAGTGCCTCAGCAAGTGAACACTGAGTGATGAACTCTATTGCATTAATAACAGTAATGCTGTAGCTCATGCAATGTATGCAATACTGCTACTATTACAAGTGGATATATGGAATTATGAATAATGTTGGCTTGTTGGGAAGGACCCAGTGCTGACTTGTTGTACCAGAAGAGCCTGATGTTACTATCTATGACTGTGATTGAGCTTGATGTCTTTTCTGGGAATATGCCTACCTGTACTTCTCTAAAGTACCTTACTCTGGGGCTAAATTTTACAAAGCCTCATATTGAAAAAAAAACAACTGGGAACCTGAGGGAAGAAATGGATCAGGATTCAAGCTCCAAACTACTGGGCTTTTCAGCAGTACATTCAGATGGGACAGCCTGGCTGGCAGCAAGGACCATAAGCTCTTTGAATACACTTTATTTTCTGCTGGCAGTGTGGTCTGTAGTCCTTACCTTACACATGGTGTAGAGTAATTCTTTGAAACTTTTTAAATTCATTTGTGGTCCTTTCTTTTCCCCTTTGCCACAATTCCTTAAACCAGACTTTGGGTAATGCTGTCTAGTTCCTCACAAATTAAAGAAACACCCTGTTTCGATTTGAAAATTGAGAATTGGTGATAGTGGCACTGGTTTAATGTGAGTGGAAACATGGAGGCAAGATCTGTCTGAAAAATCATTGAAATAATTAAATTCAAATTGTTTTGGAGGAAATGACAGCTGTCTCTCTGTTTCCAGCTGGGAAATTGTTGCTGTGCTTCAGCCTTAGATGCTGGAAGCACCCAGACAACTGCATCATGTCAGGTGGGAATTTGTTTTTTGGAGGGCTGAGAGATCCATGGATGATTTCAGACACCTCACTAATACCTGGAAGGAGTTTTACAGTGCATGAGTGAGTCTGAAGTATTTCTGTTCAGTAGAAAATACTTCTTAGTTGGCAAAAAAAAAAAAAAAAAAAAAGTGTTATAAAAGTAACTGATAATGCAAGCATAAAAATAACTTAGGGCTTTTTCATCTGAGTGTCTAACTCCCCTTTTGTGAGACAACAGGACCAGCAGCATTACCGAGGAGAAGTTCTAGGAAATGAGAATCCCATTTGCTTCAGGAGTGCTGTCCTGCCCCATCTGCAGGCAGTCTGTATCATCTGAGAACATGCAGAGAGGCAGTGAGAACACTGGAAAGGAAGAGCAGCCTGCTGACACCTAAACCATCATCTTGTCCTTCCATATTATACCCAAGGGTGACACTGGGGCTCTGTGCATTGGCACCCAGAGGTTCTACTCCGCATAGTCTCTGCAGAAGAGACGGAACAAGGGAGCACTCTGGGCATTGCTTCATGCAGAGCTGGCTGGCTCAGTGCAAATCAGACCACAAAATACATGTGTCGTTGGGCAACCTCCCAGAACGGAGAAGGGTCATGGGACAAAATACAAGGTAGAGAAAAAATATTTTATAGACTAAATAAGATTTTTGCAGAACAATGAGCCAGAGTTAGAGAGAATTCCAAAGGAGGAACACTGTGCCGAGAGTAAATGAGATTCAACCTGTCTCTCCTGCTCAGAGGCGTCAAAAGCCAAGACACTGCCAGCGCAGAGGGTCTGCTTGAGACAAATATCACACAGAGGGTATCTAAGACACAAACATATGTCCAACCAGTAAATTACATGACAGCCTAATTCAACAACAAACAAAAATAGGTCACTTTAAGAGAATGATTAATACATGAGATTGCTGTGCATGCAGCCTTATCTGAGAGCAAACCTTGTATGTGGGTGTGAACTCTTGCTAAAGTCAGCTCCTATCTTTGTTATACAACAGCTACAAGAATAATTATAATAATTAATGGAGAGCAGTGATAAAGGTAACAATTGCCCACCTGTATATTGACACACTACAATGTTTTTACTTCTTTTTTTCACACCTCCTGCCTTTTGCAGTGATTGTTGACTACCACGAAGCCCTTTGCAGCCTCGCACTGGGCTGTTTGCTCATGGCCAGACTCTTCAGCCTGTGAGTGACAGAGCTTACAGAGTTTAAAATTCTAACTTGTATTTAGTCTCCAGTGGCTTGGGTTGCTATGTGCTACACTAGATCACAGAGGATAACAAGATGAAAACATGAACATTCACTATATAAAATAAAAGACTGCAAAATTTAGGAGTGGGTGAATAATGTCTGAGGAATATTCTGTTGGAATGATTTTTTACAGGTTGTCTAACATAGCAGACCTGCCGCGTGGTCTCTTGTTAAACTGTGGCTACCCTCCCAGGCTGCCTTCACCTTTGGCACATCTCAGCAGGACACAGGAAGGGTTTGCGAGGGAAGGGTGGGCTCTGGACAGGGCCAGAGGAATGCCTGGCCCCGGCTGTCCTCCTGCCACTGCCCCGCAGGCTCCAAGGACCCTGGACAGAATGTGTGGGAGGCCCTGTGGACACAGCATCAGCAGATCCAGGTCCAGAACAGGTGGGATGAGCCTCTTTCCCCTGGAAGTTCATTCACTGCATCCCTGGCATGCTCCTCTGGGCATAGGCATACAGGGTGGTGAGCTGACATGGTTTATGCACATACATAAAAGAATTGAAAGGAACTCAGAATTGAAGATGAGTTTGGAAAATGCTTTAGGGATGCTGAACAGAGAAGAGATAACTGACAGGCCTGCAGATGCTGTCAGTGCTATAAAATCACGAAATGAAGGAATGGTTTGGGTTGGAGCTCAGTCAAGGCTTTGTTCTAGATGGTTCTAAGGGATGACTACCTGAGAACCCCCCCCTCTGCACTGCATCATGATGGTCACCCACATCAGGAAGAGGAATTCACAGCAGATCAAGCAGACATTTGGTCTTAAATTACAGTACTGCACTGGGGAAGAACAATAGATTAGTTTTGAGTTCCCTGAGTATGCCTGCAGAAATGCTAGGTTTAGATGTGGCTGTAGGAGAGCTCAGAAGTGGCTCTCCAATCCTTCCCACATTCAAAGTTAACTAAAAAGGCCTGAAGCTAATGTGCAGTAACACAGAGTCTGTCAAGACTCCGAGGAAACTCCTTTGTATGTGCAGAAACAATAATTTGCTGTGCTGCCTTAATACCATTCCATTTACAGATACAAATTCAATTTGTAACTATAAATCTCACAGAAGTATTATATAAGTAATTATTTATACACACCAAAAATTATGTATGACTGAAAAAAGTAACATATTTCTGTTAAAGATACATTACTGAGCCTGTGGCCATGCAAGGACCACAGGATAGGCAATAGAATGTCCATGCCTTATGACACAGAAAGCAAGGAGGGATGGGTAAAAAAACATCCTAATAAAAAGCCAGTTTGCTCTTTATATATAGATGCCATCTCTCAGTATATAATTTTTTTTTTACCATTTATTATTATTATTACTGTTAACTAGTTGTTGAGAAGGAAACAGAGTGAGTAGAACTAAAACACACAGAGACTACTTACACCTAATTGCTGATCTCTGCTTGAGGGGAGCATGACACTGAAAAGCTCTCACAGAGTCTGAAGAAGCTGAAAACTATTCATGGAACAATGTATTTTTGGTAAGCCTTGCTCTGGCTGAAAGCACTAGTGTTGGAGAAATGAAGTACAAGAGTATGTATGGCATAAAAATTGTATCACTTCCCCTCACCTTCATCTGCCCTGACCAGATACAAGACGAGTGAGGCACGCTTAGGGATGTACACACCCTGCTGGTCTACTGTTATCATACTCAATCAATAAGGACAATTTAGAGTGGTGGTAACTCCGTGCATACTTCCAGTGTCCCAGGGGATCAATACAAATCAGTATCGCAGCTGGCTGGTAAGAAGCAATGAGATTATGATCACAAAAGGCAAGCTTCCCAAATTTTTTTTAGTGCATGCCAAAACATCATACTTTCCTATCTGTCCATGAAGCATAAAATAGTAGTATTTAAACATATTAAATCTATTAACAAGAAAGTATATAAAAAGCATAGTTTTATCTGCCTTTTTTCTACTACTTTTTGAACTTTTTCTTTGTGAATGCAGTATTTCTTTCCCTTGAAAGCAACTGTGAGATTTGACTTCCTCACTCTTGGAAAGGGACCATACCTGTACAGAATGGCACCAAATCTTCCACACATTTCTCCCAAACAGAACTGCCATTTGCAAAATGCTTGGTTTTGTACGATAGCAATAGTTGTCCATTCATGGCTAAAACACCTCAGGGATACTGCTGACTAAAACCATGCATGTGTATTAAACCAGCCAATTTATTCTAACAGTCTTAAGTAGTTATATGATGTTTAGTGAAACTGAAAAAGCAGAATCTAAGTTCCTGCCCTCCCTCCTGATAGCCCTCTTGGATTTCCCTGAGTGATGGCAGTAGCTCCACAGCCCAGCTGACTGCACTCCTGCTGAGCGCCACTGCTGGCAGGCATCAAACAGCTTGAGGCAAAGACTGTCTTTATGGTTGCAATAATGTGATTTAACAGGTGGTCTGGGCCCAGTGCTTAGAAGTCCTTCCACATCTCTGAGCACACATTCCTGACAGGTCTGTTTTAAGAGCAGCTATAAAAGACAGGATCAGCGGAACCCACATGATGAGCTATGGAGCACTACTGGCATGTGGTTTATTAGTGATGGAGGGGATGTGGGGAGAATAAACAATCATAAAAGGAACAGACATCATTATAATTTCTGCAATAAATATGGGAACATTCACATTTTACCAACAGTGCAAGTAATAATTATGTTGTAGCTAGTTAAATAAATGGATTATATATGAATCTTACCTGGGAGGAAATGAGATGTCCAGTTCATACAATCTGTCTTTAAAGACTGACAGCTCTCTGTCAAATTCTAAAAGCTATAAAAGATAGAAATAAATGCTTTCACTCTTAAATGTCGAACTGCAGCAATTTAAAAATACTACATTATACAAAAGGAAATAAAAGAAAACTATGATCACACAGAGCTTGAGGTATAGCCTTTGTAGAAGTGCAAAACTGTCTGGACTATTTTGATACATAAACAGTGCCTTGAGAAAAGTGTTGAAAACATTCATTTTCTGCAGTGAAAGTTGAACACTGGCTCTTCACAGCACTGCCCTATAAGTGCACTTACACCACAGGAAGGCTGCATTTCTTGAAATTTCGTTAGTAGTCTCTTCAGAGAAAAACTAGACTAGCATTAAAAAAACCACCAAACTGATATGCTAACCAGCCCATGAGAATGTCAGTGAAATGCATCATATTAGTCCGTATTATCTTTAGTGCAGATAAGCAGGTACAACAATCCCAATGTGCACATCACTCTTCCCAAGCAAAGCCGAGTTCCTGTACACCTGCTCTGGATGGTGCATGGCAGACAGCAGACAGAGGGAAATGTGACAGTAGGTAAAGGGTGCTCCCAGGCAGAGCACCAGAAGCAGGTGTTTAACAGATTTAATGTCCTGTATAAATATTAGTCCCAGCCACATTTGTTTTCTCCATGACCTCTACAGAAAGAATAAATATCCAGAGTCTTTGTTCATAAACCCACTCACAACTCAGTGATAATTGTCCCCATTAAACCCGTAACTGTTCTGATGGACACAAGGATCTTACTCCAGAACCCGGCTGGGGTGCAGCCGATGTCCCAGGGCACTGCAAGCTGAAGACAAAAGCTCATCATGCCCACGACGTCCCAGGGCACTGCAAGCTAAAGACAAAAGCTCATCATGCCCACGCTGCCGGCCCTGGCTCTGAGGGCCGTTGCTGTTGTGACGAGCGTCCCGGCACTGTCCTGCGCCACGGCGCTGTTTGCCCACCGTTCATTAATCATGTCCCATCTCACAGCTGTGCTGATACCATTGTATGAATGGCAGAGGTTCCCAAAGAAATTAGATCGTGTCCCCCTTTCCCCTCTGTCACCTCATAAATCATTCCTGAAATGTGCAATTAGCAGCTACTTGTACACATTAATTATCTGTGTGAAAAGCAGCTACCTGAACCACCTGCACTGTTGATTAGCTCCCTCTCCATGGCTCACCCAGCTCTCTCCAGGCTCTCCTGCCATATGTAGGTATCTTTACATGAGGATGCCAGGTGACGGGCAGCTTTCCCTGCTTTATTTCATTCGACACCAAACTCTGTGAGACAGTATGCTGGAAAGATTCTGCAGTACCAATAACTGTGACAAATTGTGCTTGTTTTAACATCTGATTGAAAGCCTGAGAATTCAATATGCCTAGATAAATATTTTGAAATCTCTATGTGGGAACTTACAGTATGTATCTAATAATATACTCAATACTAAAACTGTTGGGCTGGTCCAGCACTCACTGGTCTAACTGAAGCAATCTCAATGCACTTGAAGAATAAATGGATGTTTCCATCACCATGAATGTTTCCAGGCTCTGATCCTGTATTTCAGTAAGCAGAACAGATTGGTAGCCACAATACATAGACACTGGCTATGAAAAAAAAATGTTATTATCCTTTTCCTGCTCCGTGTGTCTTCATTTTAGAGCTATCAGCCATCCTATGTGAATCTGGGATAGGAAAACAAGTTGCCGTCCCCAGTTAAAACTATTAATTGAAATGTATGTCTATACATTTTTCCTACTGTTCCAATTAAACTGCTCAGAGTAGGGAAGGGGAGGTGTCAGGACAAAGGCTGTTTCTGAAGTGTTAAACTGTGAGGACTGAATGAAAGAACAATGCTCCACAGAACACAATGGTATAAATTACTCATGGGCATCCCAAGGGTTGGCAAAGTTCAATAGATGCATTGTCCTCTCACACCAATTCACATTTTCAAAATTTTATACATTCAGATTGTTCTAGCTATGATGATATTTGCAAACTCAATGAGGCCTGGGGTTTAAAGGACTAAGCATTTGGATGTGCATTATCATCCACAGAAGTTTCTGCTGTGTTTGTTTGCTGCAGTTGTGTATGCAGTGTCTGTGCTATGCAGATGAGCTGCTGACACTGGTGGCAGTTAACAGGAACAAGACAGCATTGTGTACTGTGCTGCCAGTTTCCCAAGTTTCCCCAGGTAAAGGGACAGCTTCAACCTGAAGCCAAAGCCCAGCTAGGTGCCTAGAAGGATTTAGGGAATGCTCATGGTGAAGAATTCATGCTGCCATATAAAACAACCAAATATTTTTACTGGATTATTTGCAAAAGCTGTTACTTCCTGCAATATATTAAATAATAATGCACTTTTATAAATTATTTTTTCCTAGTTATTAAGTGACTGTGTTACAGCACCTGTAACCTTCTGTCCAGACACGTCCACCGAGTGTGCAGACAGACACCTGCTCGCTCTTGCAAGGCAAGGACAGGTTATCTGTGTGCTCAGGGCTGAGCAGTGGGAACCCCCCTACAACCTCTCTGTGTTTACCTGGCAGCACTGCAGGCAGCGAGGAGAGGAACAGAAGAGATGATGAAAACCTGAATGGTGCATTTTGAGAAAATTGTAGTTATTCTTTTCAGCAGAAGACCATGTTTTAACTATTTTATTTTTTGTGTGAAAAGCACCTGCATTCTCATTTAAGCCTGTAATCTCAAAATGCAAGATTTTTTGATGCAAATGCAATTTGTTCACTAAGCCTTGTCACAATGAATTACAAATGCCATTTGCCCTAAAAGCAACTTTAGTTAAAAGTTGGGCCTGACATGGGCATCAGTCAATTCCATCTGCTTTACAGGTACATGGGTGCCTGGAGCAACCTGGCATGACAGAAAATGAATGAAAATTAACATGGGCAAGACGATACTGAGGAGCAGTCAGAATTTCACAGGGTAATGCCTTTACTGTTAAAGCATCTAATATTGTCTCTAAAAAACCCCACCTGGAACATACTCCTTTCATGGCCATTTCACCACAAGCTGCTCACTCATTTCCATACTGCACACCAATCAGCACTGTGAATAATGTCATTGCTGGAACAGGAAACATGAGTATGTCTGTCACTCTAAATGCCTTAAAAATGACAAAAAAAGTAAGTTCAAATGCCAGAAATCAATATATTGTTTTATTTAATTTACTCATAATAAGATCCTCTTTAGGAACCAAATCTTTAAGGTGTTACATGACATGCTGTGGTAATTTGAGCAATTACACAGACATTTTAAAATGCTGTGACTGGCAGACCATTCCAGAATTATATGTCATAGGCAGTTTTCAGAAGACTGTTTTTGTTCTCCAAACTCAGTTTCACCAATGTATTTATACCTAAATAACAGTGAAGATGATGCAGGGTCTACGTTTTATCTTTTTCAACACCAAGTTGATGATATTACATCAAGATGTTTGCTCTACAATGTCCAGTGACCAGCCCAACAGGAATGTTTGATGAGCACCTGAATGAAAACACCATCCATCCATCCATCCATCCATCCATCCATCCATCCATCCATCCATCCATCCATCCATCCATCCATCCATCCATCCATCCAGGTAGTGTATCAATAGTTAGCAACTACCTGTGAGCCACTGTGACCCTCGCTGCTGGGAATGCAGCCATGCAGTATGTGTAGGAATGACTGCATTTGCAGTAAAGAATATTTCCTATTTATTTTGAGGAGAATTAAAAGCTTTCAGGACTGATGGCTGTGTCAGCTGCAGTGCCCATCACCTCTTAGGGGGATCATCAGAACTGCAGGTTTTCCAGGGTGCTGTATATTCTGCAAAACCTGCTGAAGGGAGTCTCACTTTTTGTTCCCTTTTTCTTGGCAATGCTGTAACATGCATTTATGTGCTGGGGTGGAAGAGAAAGCAATGCACAAAATTCTAAATTCCTACATTATGCAGCTTCATAGTAATCAAAGGGTTATAAGAGAGTCTAGGCAGTTGCAGAAACCGAGGTTCTGCTTGCTTCAATTTAAAGCACTGGTAAAAGGTCAGCATCTATTGGGTACACTGCAGTGGGCCACCTTGGCTAAAATCATACACGTATGAACCCCTTCAAACAGGGCAACTTAATTCAGTCATTGGAGTAGAACAACGGCAATTACTCATCAAGACCTACAGACCAAAGTCAGAGCACTGGTAGATCAGGAGGTGATATTAGCAGCATTTATCAAATCCATCCGCAGGGCCCACAAGAGAATTCACAGCTGTGAAAGGGAAATGAAGTTTCAGACCAAAAAGAGGAGATGAGTATACAGAAGTGACCTCAGAGAATTAAAACATGTGGACCCTGGTCACTGTAACCTCCTTTGCCAGTCTTGTGGAGCACACATTTTTTTCCAAGAGACTTTGAAAAGACAGTAATTTTATCCATCTTTCCAGTCCAAGCAAATTATTTAGAAACTGATTCAGCAGACTACTGACTTCAGGTAAAAGCCTGTGGAAATGCTGATCCTTCCCCCTTACCCATGAAAATGCTGTACATAACTCTGCCTGATATAAAGCTACTTCTTTCTCTAACAAAGACTATGTAAAATTATCTATATTACTACATATTTTGAATCTGAATCTTCTTTCTCTCATTGACAGTCTTTAAAATCATGTTTCACAGAAATAAACCCAAATCACTGAATATAAATTTACCATTTTGCTGTTTTTGTATAATATTATATTTCTGCAGATACCTATGTATCCTGAATGGCAGCGTTGTCAAATCACAAACACCCACATAAATGTGGATCTATGGCACACAGAGAAATGTGGTCCTATGGCCACAGAAATGGCACCAAAGAGATTGTTCTCAGCTTTAGGGGGGTGAGGCACAGCACAGTGCTAGTGGCACTGAGGGCTGACATGACTGGTATGGATAAGCTGTCAAACACCCTGCTAACAGTTCCAAGGGCTCAGCCACCCCTCTGTTCTGCAACACGCAGCAGAGAATCCAGATCTCATCCTGTGAGACTTTTGTTACTTGAAAAAAACCACATCAGAAATCAGAACCTGTTGTGCTACTTAGGAATTAGCTCTCAGTGAGAAGACTGGAGTATATGTAAAGGATAAACTAGTGAAGAAGCCAAAAGCACTGACAGAGATTAAGCCTGGGCTTCCACCCGTGCAGCAGCAGTGAACTTTCTGCTGACCACAGAAGCTCCTTCCCCACCCCAAGGGCTCCTTGCCCAAACGCTGCCCTGCAGCAGTGAACTGCATCCCATCCATCCCTCAGCTGCCCTGAGCCCAGCAGAGCCTGGAGCACGCGAGAGGCAGCACAGAGCCCACAGCCCCCTCACCCTGTGTGCAGCCAACTCCCCCAGCAGACGGGCTCTGCTCGCCCGTACACAGCCTGGTGTGGCCACAGGCCAGGGGCTGTGCCACTGACTGCCAGCTGGTCACAGCTGAACACACGCTTTCCCTTTTCTGATGGGAAAACTGGATTTTGCTGCTTACTCTCCCGGGATTCCAGTGCTTACGTCAAATTAAAAGAAAGTTGACTCTGGAAAAATGTATTCATGCAAATTGACTTTTCACAACTTTTCTGGGACAGACACTAAATATTATTACAGTAATTCATACACTGTGCATAACAGCTTGTGACAAAGCTCCTTCAAAACGTCAGGAATGACTGAGTGGATGCTGTCTTTAAAACTGAAAGACTTTAATTAGGAATATCCTGTGACAGTGGTAACAAGGGTTCTTGGATGAGGGAAGAGATGAGAATGTTGACTCCATGTTCA
Organism: Molothrus aeneus; assembly: GCF_037042795.1. NCBI lineage: Eukaryota > Metazoa > Chordata > Aves > Passeriformes > Icteridae > Molothrus > Molothrus aeneus. The sequence goes on along the minus strand of NC_089653.1, from coordinate 35,983,886 downwards.
GAAGGCTTGATTTATTATTTTATGATATATATATATTACATTATAACTATACTAAAAAGAAATAGAAGGACAGGTTTCCTCAGAAGCTTGCTAAGCTAAGAATAGAATAAGAAGAATGAAAGCAAAAGGCAGCTCTCTTGGCCTCTGTCCGAGATAGCTCTGTCTTGATTGGCCATTAATTATAAACATTCAAGATGGCCCAATCAAAAATCCACCTGTTGCATTCCACAGCAGCAGATAACCATTGTTTACATATTGTTTCTGAGGCCCCAGCTTCTCAGAAGGGAGAAAAATCCCAAGAAAAGTTTTTTCACAAAAGATGTTTGTGACAATAACCTACTTGCAAATATGGCACACTCCATGGATTATTTCATTAAACTTAATATATCTGTTACTGTGAAACATTAGCTGGGTACCCCCTCCCATCTCCATCCTTGCAGCTGGGTACCCCACTCCCATCTCTAGCTGTGCCTTTTGGATGAGTGTCCTCAAGCATAACTTTTCATGTTAAACTTAGTAATTGCTTTTCTCTGTGCAATCTTTTGTGCATGCAGACATTCATCTGGGAGGTTATCAGGGGTACCTGGACAGCACAAGAGGACTGAGCTACTGTACAGAGATGGTGAAAAAACAATTAAGCACCTTTCTATTCTTATTTGGCTTGCCACAGGCCTCAGGCAAGATGTGGCAGTATTGGTATGACGCTTGTGTGCACAAATATTAACTGTAAGGGATGATGGTGAGATCCATAAACTTGGGGACTGGAATGCAGGTGCAAATGTTGCCTCCCTGGATATTCTCTTCCATGTCACACAGGTTAAAAAGGGCCAAAACACATTAGCAGATCATACTACAGGCTTGATGACAGAGTGCAAATACAGATGCTGAACCTACTCTTAGGGCCAGACTTAAACAAGAGCCAATGCCTAAAAAAATAAATATATCACAGTACACTTGAATTATCCAGCAGCTGTATAGAACAGGGTGGGGGAAAAGGTCATGAAATAATATTTATAACTTTGTGCTATGGACAAATTTTACACCAGAATAATTAATCTATTTGAAGCTTGCAGTAAAAGCTAACCCAACACATCTGGATTGACTTGTTTGTGAAATCTGGATTTGCATTTATGTTTTGCTTGTGAGAAAAATTTATTTGTAATATTTCCTATCTCTGTCATTTCTCATTTTGCAGTTTATCCAGTGGCATATCAACTAATCACTCATTTTAAGCAAATGCAATTCTAAACACAAGAATGCTGCTTCTGAATAAAGATACAGAGCATCAAGCCATTTTCCTATTTATACTTTATGAAAATCAGGCATCTCAGAAGACGATGTTAAATAAAAGAAGCAGTTTCAGGATAGGCAGGATTTCCTTATGACTAGTCTGAGGAAGCAATGGTCCTAAGCAATCAATTTCCTTTCTCTATCCTAATTTGCCCTTATACATCATATTCAAGATTTTATCTGGACAGGGGCTGGTTGGCTCAGTGGATAAACCTCTGCCTTTTCACCCCTGGGATCATGGTTCAAGTCATACCCTGATGAAATGCACTTGATCGTCCTAATCTAGTTCCTAGTGGACAGTATTCCCATTATCTTTAAAAGGGTCAGAGCCAAGGCCATTGGGAAGAGTGCATTGTGCTATATCTTGTCTGTTGATTAATACATTTTCAGTGACGCCAGATCCTTAATCTTCATAAGCATACATATTCTCACAAAAATCTTAATAGAGGTCCCTTGTGGACTATATATTTCTGCTCAATTTGTGTATCATTTCAGGATTTCCTGGGAATACACGCAATACCCCCCCGAAATATATTGCTTAAAATTTAAAAGTATGTTTGCCTGTACTGTTTGCAATAACATCTCTAAGTTAACTAGCATGATAACACATCACCTGAAATCACTACTTCTCAGAGGGAAAACAAGACCTTTAACTCAATCTGCACTTAGAGCACGTTATAATTTTCTCTTAAGGCTGAACAGACACAGAATAAAGGAAATTTATTCTGTGAAGGGAAACTGAGTCAGAACATAATCTCCATAAGGTTCACTGTTTGTCCTCTGCACCAGGAGAGCTGCTGCACAATTAAAATAAGAAATAGAACACTTCCATTCCATAAAAATCCAGGCTTGGAATCACTGGGCTTTTCAGCATAACACTCTTGGCTCTGGTTTGGAATGAACGCTGGTGCCCCACCAGGGCCCTCTGAACCCTCTGGTGATCCTGGAGCTGCATGCACCCTTGGGCTAATCCTTCTGCCCCCCCAAGCAGCCCAAACCACAGAGGGACACGGGCTCTGTTTCTGTGGGCCTGGGGCAGAGATCAGGAGATCAGAGAAAAAAGAGATCATGATTTCAGCAGGAATATCATCAGGTATGATGATTATGACATCATACCATCAGGTATGACAGAGGGACAGGGGCTCTGTTTCTGTGGGCCTGGGGCAGCAGGACCCAGGGGCAGCGGGGTGCAGGATGCAGGAGCAAGCACAGCTTCACTACTAGCCACCAGCTTCCACAAAGATCAACAGAAAAAAGAGATCATGATTTTAGCAGGAATATCATCAGGTTCCACTCTAAAGACAATTAATTCACTGATCACTTTTACTACACAGTTGTGGTCCAAATCCTAAGGACAGTGCATTAGCTTCTACCTGGATTGATTCTTTAATACAGATCATAGGAAAGACAGGAATGTAGGTACCATTCCTCACTTCTAATTGCAGTTAAAGATTATAAAATGATTCCTGATGATTAAATCGTTCCTCTGTAGTCATTACAGGTTTTTACATTCTTACTACAGATTTATTTAATTGACTACTGAAGAAATACAATTTAGTTTGTGGTTCTTTGGTATAAGCCAATAACCTGATTATATTTTTTCATTACATAATTACTCTTGGCTTTCTTTTCTTTTGATTGTTTTGAAATTAACAGAGAACTACTTTTGAAAAAAGACTCACTTATAGCCTGATCTATCACAAACAATTAAAGCATCTCCAAATATCTGGTAAAAGTGTAGGCTTATTCAAGAACCCCCTGCTCCTCTTCTGGAAGCACCAGCACGGCTGATTTTTATCACTTAAGGGCTGAAAATCCAAAGGTGTGTTTTGTGTGAGTGACATGCTGGTGAGCCAGAGTGATCTCAGAGCCCACAGGAAATCCGTGCAGGGCTCCAGGGCACTCTCTGCACCTGCTGGGCAGAAGAGGAGCAGGGCCACAGAGGAGTGATGGGGGCATGGTGGTGGCTCCTGGTCAGGGGCTGCTGCCTCTGGGAAGGTGTGAGAACCCTCATTGTCCACCACTCCAAAATGAGAAGCCTCATTTGTGCTTTTCCATCACTCATGGACAAGCTCCCAGAGCAGGATGACACCATGGAACCAATCAGCACAGCCTGGCTGTGTCCTACCATCCAGGTCAGAAATGCTGAGCTTTTGCTAACTGAAAAACAACAACCTAACTGTGACCTGTGTGATGCCAAAGTGGAACTCTGCACGCTGCAGCTCCTCCTGCCCACGTCTCTCAGTGCTCCCTGCAACACCCTCCCCACACACCCAAGGACAGCTCCGTGTGGTTATGGACTCACACCCTGGTCTGTTGGATGGACCACAACTCCAACGGACAATTCAGAACGTAAGAATTAAATAATAAAACAGTTCTGCATTATTGCAACACCTGTTTGCAAATAGGCTTTATCTTTTTTCCTATCACCACACAACTGGTTAAATCTGGGTGTTTCTTTCTGAAACACAATGATACAGAACAATCATTGTACTCTGGGGTAATCAATATAGGTAATTGCTAAGCCAGCTTTGGAATAAGGTACAGCTAAGTCTGAATAAGCTACAGATTAGTTTGGGAAAATTAGACGCCACAGATTACAGTATGCATTTCAAACTGAATTTCTGTTAAATAGGTGATTTGTATCTGTATCAGATTTTTCATAAAAAATAATCATTTTTATAAATATATATTATGATTCTTTTTGTTGATTACAACGTAAAAAGGAAAGAATAACTGTGTATGGACAATGAAAAAGTAGCCTGTTGATAATAAATATTTGTCAGGCCTTGTCACATCCATATACATTCCAATGTTACTGAAGAGACACAGCACTGATAAAAAAATACCCTCTGAAAAATCAATGGATTTTGAGCTAAAGCAGTTGCTAAACACACAGAAAACATCTTTATCCAACAGCCCCAGTGCTGTGAAAATTCCCAAGCCTTGCATTGGTACAGCTAAGGAAAATTTAATCTTCCCAAATACTCATCAGGGCACTCCATCCTGCAGACCTGACAGCCCCACTTATAATTAATTATACAATTTCGATGGGAATATCGACTGCACAAAGCTATAAATCATAGAAAAAGTCAATAGGCATGGACACATTCAATCATGTCCCGACCAATGATTACTACTCTTAAAATACAATAATTATTTTCAGGAGCCAGCTTGAATTAAATTTCTGTCAGGCCGGTACAAGACCGGCGGTTGATGAAGGATGCGATGGATTTTTTGGGTTGAATTCGGCACAGAGACATTTATCGTTTTAGATAGGTAGTTTGTTTTTAGTGATCATGGTGCTGCGTGTTTAACTAGACCATGAAGATTAGATTATCTCCAATGGCTCATTATATCGTTTATCTCTTTCTTCCATGTTTGATCTGGAAGATTTCCCACTTCTTGATGCATGAAAGAAATGACTACTGATTTTGAAATGGAATATGTTTAAGTGGGATTCTGCCTGTACCTTCACACCCCACAGCCCTGTATGCAAATCAAGCAGCAGCCATCCAAAATACCACTAGGACAACCCAAACAAGCACCAAGAACAGCTTTACACAGCTTCAGGAATGCACTGGGGGAAAACACAAATGACAAATACTTGAGTTGTTTAAAAAAATCTGGAAAAGTTATAATAATTATATACACAGAGGAAAAATTTGAGACAGGAATGTGATTAATACGGGAAAAGGAAGTGGGAGGAGACTTACTGCTTTGAATTAAATGTCCCCAAAACTGCAAAACATCAGTGAAAGAAACATTAGGCATTTCCCGAGGATGCATTCACCTTGTAAACTGAAACCAAAGAACCCCAAACTGCATTTGAAGGTACCACAGAGGTACCTCGGAGTGAGCACACAGGCCACACGAGCCACGCTGTGGGACAGCAGCAAAGACCAGAAGGGGAATCAGATCTTCACCCCCATGGGTCTTACTCATCAAACTCTTCTGACCTCAACAAATGAGTGAAATCTCAGATTCTCACATGGAATCAATCTCTCAGGTGAAGCCAACTTAAAATCAGAGAGGGCATCAGGGCTTCAGCTGCCCCCCATATCCTAGAGCCCTGCAGACAGCCCTCCAACAGCCTGGCTCTCTGTGAGCAGTGAGAGAATGAGCTGTAGGCAGGGGAAAAGAGGAGAGAGGTGGAGAAGCAGGGATCCTCTGCTCAACCTACCCCTGGGCACCAAGCAGCAATGTGCCCTGTGAGTGGGCACAGTGCGTGACTGGTTCAGAGTGCAGCTAAACTGGGAGGCGGGGACGAGGGCCCTCTCTGTCTTCCCTTGGATACATAACCCCTAGGAACCCTGGATGAAATGGAGAAAGCTGCAAGCAGTGATACACAGCTTTTCCAAAATGAAGTGGCTACCATTTGAAACAAATCACATTAAAGAAACTATGATGCCCCTCTCCACATAAAAATCAGATTCCTTATTACAAATCAGAGGGTTAGTGTCCTCTAATCCTCTTGGGAAGCCCTGCATGCTTGTCCAAATAGTGACAGTCTGCTGCAGAGCTTGAGATTGCTATTCTACTTACTCTTGTGTTTCTAGTATATTTTTGGAGACTTAGAAGACCCAGGTATTTTCAGATAGGCTTTGCATTTAAGGGCTTTTCCTAAGTTACTGTGTGATGCACAATGAGGAGCTAGGAAGAAAAACAGGATGCTTGAAGAAATGCAGACTAGAGGACAGACAAGAAAAGTGAATTGTTGTGTACATTTAATTTACAATATATTTGTATAAAAAAGAAGGTAAACATGCCAAAGTTAGGAATCTGTACACAAAATAACTGGTTAAGTGGTGAGGAAATCTGGAGCAGTTATTGTGTGGCTGAATTATCTCTTCTCATTCTGCAGACAGGAGGGGTGATAAGGATAAAGGGCTGGTTAGAGAAATGCAATTTGTATGTGAGCTCCCAACTTACTCCTTTGAATGAGTTTAGCAATGAACTTACCGCAGTGCCATTGTTGTCTCTAAATACGTCTTGATTGAAATAGTCAAAGAGCTTCTTTTCTAATTGCAGCATAACCTAAATAAAAAAATAGGGAGAAAGGTCAGCAAAGCTCTTGGACTCAGCAACTCAACACCCAGCTGCTGGCAGTGACCCCTTCAGAGACACGCAGCCCTTTAAAACCACACATTTCCACATGTCCAAAGCCCCTTGTCAGCTTGCCCATTTGCTTGGCTTGCAATCACTTAAACAGATCCAATTAACTGAGCATTAGGTGTGACAATCTATATCCTCCCCTCCCTTTACATTATCAGTTTGGAACAGCTATATTCATGCTTTGTAGAAAAGAAAATGAACATTCAACACCGTTTCTATTTACACAGGGGTGCCAAGGGCATTAAGTTGTTTACCTTTCGGTCATTATCAGATTCACGAAATATTAGCTTGACTACTTCATTTGTGTCAGCTGCCCGGATGGTCTGCATTGTGGCCTTTGCACACAGTGTCTAAGAAAAACATAAGGGGAGAAAGGGAAACGAGCTTATATGCAACAGAAGACCAGATTTAACCAAACATTATCAATAGATGTATCTTCAAAGCCCCCCATCAAATATAATTTGCTGTAGGTCAAAATACAAAGCATTGCTAATTTAAGTCACTTCCACTTATGATGGACTTGAAACAATAAACTGAATTACCACTTGAAGAGAAACAGGCAATATGAAGAAAATATCAATCAGGAAAGGCAAATAGTCATTCAGCTTGTACCATGTAGACAGGTTCTTTCACAGGTATCACTATATGCTGTATCACACTTTACTTGCAAACATCCTCCAAACCACTGCTTACAGATAATGACCAGATTTTGTGCTGATTCTTAAGAGCTGATAATGACATTGACACTACACTTCTGTGAGTTAACCCTCGTTTGCAAAAACATCTGCCTATAAATTCATGTTACAAGTACACTTTGCAAGTCCGAGAAATGCTTACACAAATCTGACAGCAATTTTCACAATTTACTTTGCATTGCAATTTCCCTCTTTTAAATAAGAGACATCATGTCCCTAGATATTTTGAGGACTGGGTGCCTAAAACATGTTATGAACCAACATTTTATCAGGCACAGATGAACATAGATGAACACAGATGAACAACTTTATATCAGGCATAGTATGAATTTCCACAAAAGTGCTGGGCCTTGATCCATTGGCCACTGGCCTGCCTGGGACCCAGTTCCACAGGTAGTGGGGAATAACATGAAATGGGCTGCTCAAAGCGTTGGCTCCACTGCATGGCAACAGGTAAAAATCTAGAGCTTTTAGCAAAGCAGCTAGCGAAGCTTTAAGTATGTTAAGTGCTTTGAAACGGAGGCATCTCCATCTTAACTGGGCACATTTTGTGAAGTGCTCTGCAGCCTCCCTGCCTGGGCAAAACTGCTGGCTGTTGTGCAGAGCCACCCGTGCCCCTCTGCCCGGCTGCTGGGAACCACAAGGAAAGTCAGAAAGCAGAATTGAGGAAATTGTTCAAACTGGGCACTGTTCAAAGACAAATGTGTCCCCACACCTGGGAGGCAACTCAGCATCCATGGCTGCTGCTGAGGCACATGCTGCTGACAGGATCTGTGCACAGACGTGGATATGGATACTGGCAAAGACCTTCATGAATTATTTTGCTAGAGGTTGTTAAGAAAAGCGTTTTCTGTTAAAGAAAGTAACTGAGTCAAGGAGAAGTAACGAGGTAAAGAGGTAACAAGGAATGAGGTGCTCACCCCATTCCTTTTCATAATAACCAGACAAAAGGTTTTCATTTTGCATAATGGTTATTTGTAAAATAAATACGTTCTGTGGTATAGACTTTATGTTCTGTGGTACATACTTTCACATCCTACTACATGCTTCTATCTCTCACAGACAGAAATACTTATATTTGGATTCATTATCAGAGGTGCAGTGTATACCAGACACAACACCATGGACTACAGCTCACTTCTCCTTTCCCCATTCTCGCCTTCTCCTGAAGGCAGGAATTAATGCCAAACATGTATTTAAACAAAAATCCATCTGCTTCCAAATAATTAAGATCTCAGCTGAGGATCTTAATTGTGCCAGAATGGGAACAATCTGCCAATGGACATTTTGCTCCCATTTGATAAAAATTTGATCCTTGATGAAGGCCCTTGCCTATTGGCACAGTACAAATAAAAAGCAGCAAACTGGGTGCTTTCATTTTTAACAAGTAATTTGAATGGGGTTTGGTAAAAACCCACAAATCTTGTTATTTTTCTTACAAGTTTGTGAATTAAACAGGTGTTGATTCCCCATCTCACTGAAAAAATGATGTCCATTTCTGACAAACTTTTCCTGACTGTTTCCTCCATCCCCAAAAGCAGTGCCACGTCCATCTGACTCTGGGTTTACTCTAGAACACAGCACGCTCGAAGTACCAGAACAGCTGCAAGGTGTGTGCAATCACAGGTTTCACTGGCACAAGGAGCACTGGTCCCACAGGCACAGGCACGGGCTGCTCTGCGAGTGCTTCATCTGATCTGCAGGACTTTAGGGTGGTTTTCTGAAGCCTTGGGAGAAGAGTGGTAACACGCTGGTTAAACGCCACCCTGCCTGCAGGAGGAGTGGCATGCTGGACTCCTTGTGGGAGCTGCACCTCCGGGACCTTTTACTTTTTAGCACAGACCTCCTACCTGTTCCCTCGCAGCCGAGCAGGGGGATGATCCCTTTGTCTGCTCAGACACGCAGCGGCCGTTTTGCCATCTGCGTCCATAGGAGCTAGTGAGGTAATCCAGCAGCGAGCCATTCCCAACCTCGCTCCCTCCACGCGGGTGATTGAAATTCAGAGCACAGATCAGATAATCGGGTCAAGCCCAAAAAAAGAGGCTTTGGGCTCATGTGTCACAAATCAGTCTGGTCCCTTCAAACAGCACACCAGATTAGAACAAGCACCCGAACAAACCAGAGCGGAAAACCCGCAGCTCTCTAAAGCTGGTTTCAAAAGCTCTAACAAATCGCTCCATCTTTCACTCATTTAAACTTTCCAAATGAGGGTCAATACGGTCCCCGAGCATCCAAATGCTAATGCGCTTAAGTGCGCTTAAGCAGCTTTCCAGAGTGAATGGGCCAAAGAAGGGCTCGAAAAGACACGGCAGAGTTACTGTCACTGTCAAAAAGTCATTGTAGCCACCCCCAGAGTGGTTGCAATTCAACAAATTCATGATTTCTGTCTCTTAAAGGCATCTGCTTGAGAACATTTTTTTCCCTGAGCTGCTTTATCTCACAACGTCAGGCTGGCTCCAAAAGAAAAACCCTGCGATCGACTCTTGAGAACCAATACAGAGAAAGGACCCACATACCTTATTGCTTTCAAATTTCACACACACAAAAAGTTACCTTATTCACAGACAAAAGTGATTGGGCAAAGGTTCATTTCTTATACAAGCTGGAGGCACTCCTTTTTTCCTCCTCCTTTCAATTTCTGCACAGTCGTAGTCACCCAAGCAGAAAACTTTCAGGATCATGTGCCTTTTTAGGCAAGCCTGCTTATGAAGGGATTTTTTGTTGCTAGCAAAGGAAATCAAAATGCTATGAAAACTCACTGTTCCTTGCTGGGTATTCCCTCAAAGGTATATTTTTACAAGGGCAGAAAAGTTGAAATCAGATATCATAACTTGACATAACTTCTTTTTAAAAAAAGCATCTTTTTTTCTTTGGAAACAAGATTTGGTTAAAAAGCTTGCAGGAGGGCTGTATTCAGAGCTGAGAGAGAGCTCAGTAGCCAGCCTTTCCCTAGCAAACACAGCCATATCTTATTCCTGTTTTCCCATACTATACACAGGTAGATGCTTTGTAGCACTTCTGAAATAGCCCTTTGCGATAACTTATGTATACCGAATTGCAAAACATAGTAACAACTTTCCTGACAACGGCCTTGGAATGTAATAACAACATCCTGTTACACAAAGCTAGGAGGAAATGGTTTTTATATTTACAAGAGACAAATCTGAAACTTCTTCTAAACTCAGCAATTCTCAGAGTTACACTGGTTACACTGCTGATTTACAGCATAACACACCTTCTGCTCCCCCATATACACCACAAATCATAGTGTGTAAGACTGCATTTCTTCATAGAGTAAATGGGATCCAGGCATTAAAACAACTGTTATATACATAAAACACACAACAGCCTATAACATACACTTTATATCGTGTGTACATAGGAACACTGTGAGCAGCTGTGGGCTGCACTGCTGCCTCCTGCTTGGCTGGAAACTGCAACTGATTTTTCACTGATTCCACACTTCAGACTCGGAGTCCACCTCCTGATGTGTGAGCTATTACATGCTTGTAAGTCCCTCAATAATTTTTGGGGGGTGGGAGGGAAACCCCCCAAAAGGGGGCATTTAAAGACCTACAGACTCAACCTGTCCTACTGCATCTGTCCACTGATGCTAAATGCGCACTATTGTTCTCTATTATTTGAATACCCAGGACTTATTATCACTTTGAATTCTTCTAAAAAACAGAAGAGAAAACAGAATATATACACTGTTCCTTTACAATAAAAAAGTTCAGCAGTAGCTGCCACTGGAATTTGCAGCAAACTGCATAGATTGACACAGATGTGCTCATGGCTGTGAATGCTAGCAGAGAAGTTCAGAGTGAAGATTCCTGACAGGAGCAAATTGAAATAAAGTCTTGAGCACATGAGCAACCAAATCAACTAGATTTAAGATATTTAACTTTTTTCAGTTAAATACTCTGTGGATTCTGGAATGACAGAAAAGACAGACATACATGGATCATCTAATTATGAAAGTGAAATACTACTGAAATGCTGCTCAAGACCCAAAATCAATCTGACACTTATTAAACTAGGATAATTTTTAAAAAATTATTATAATCTGGATGCAAATTGCATTTGAAATAATCAGCAAGGTAAAAAATTTGCTACTTTGGGAATAACAGAAGCATCTGTCTTGTTTGGGCTCCTCCTTACCTTTGAGGAGATGACATGATTTCCTGGATATTGAGAATATAATAGCAGCAAATTCCTCAAGTCAAGTGATGTCAGAGAATTAAAATTTATAAGTGAGAAAAACAAAGTTACACATAACTTTCTGAATCAATGAGAGATGTGCATTTAGCTATGGGACAGATAACACTGTGCTTTTTAAATTGCACCTTCCCATTGAAATGGAGGCTTATTATAGCCAATTTTTCACAGCCACAGAGGTTTTTGGCTTCACAGCTGCTGCAAAAATCAAGGGCATCCCAGGGCTCAATCTCCAGGGTACAGCAACCAAACCCTGTCTGAGAGGACATACACTTCTATTGAAAAAAATATCCTTTAGACTATGTATTACCTTGTGTTAACTTTAACTGTGTGCAAATAGCAATAATATCCCAGAACAGCTACTACACTTTCCAGCAGCAGGAACTGAACTCAGCAGTGACGTAAGTGTTAGCTGAATAAAGAACAAACACAAACAAGTATTAATGAGAATCCACGTGAAGTACCAATAAAATGACTTTCTCTTTGGATGTTCCCAGCGGGGACAGCTCACGTCCAGGGGAGGCAGTGGCAGCTGAGCCGGGTGCCCGCAGAGCGAGGCCCTGCCCTGCCCTGCCCTGGCTGGTGGCACTGCTCACGTGCCCTGTGTACGGCCCCTCTCCCGAGGGCACACCGCTACCACTGACACGGCCCTGCTGCCTGTGCCTGTCGGGACTGACTTAACCCCACGGGCAGGCTAAAGAAGCACCAATCTCACCCCGTGAGCGCCTGGCTCAGGAGCTGTCCGGGACCTATGGGAGCTCTGGTCCCTTCCATGCAACTCCCCTACTGAACTGTGGCACAGGGATATTCTGGGATATTTTAAAATGCTTCTTTGGCTGGTGTCTGTGACCAAAAAGTCAGCACCAAAACATTATCCTCATGCTCCCATTGTCCCATAGATCTCCTGCCTCCCTAAAACAGATGATCCCTGCTGGAAACAACCTGCCTTACTTTGGTCTCTATTTCACAGCAACACAAGGTTAATTATAAAATGTATTTTGTTGTCCAGAAACCGAGATAATTCATGACAAGGTTACCACAGCATGTCACCAGGCAATGCTAAACCCTTCCTGTTTACTTTTCAGGCACTGTGCTGAGTGACCTGAGAGTCCAGGGACAGCCCGGCCGCTGTCCGGCGGCACAGCGCACCCGCCTGCGGGCAGGGTGGCTCCCCTGCCCTGGCGCTGCCCAAAGCACCACCCAGCTCCTACAGAGTCATCCCTGGCAGCACTGTGGTTCCTGTGCGTGTTTGCTCAGCAGGCAGTAGGCCAGGCTTAGCACAGCATGCTGCTGCAGACCCTGGCCCGGGCAGGGATGGCCACTGGAACGGCCGGCTCACATCTGGAACAGCTGGCCCCGTGCCAAAGTGGCCGGCTCAATGCCATGTGTCAGGGGCACAGCCTGCCCTTCTCCAGGTCTGGAGAGAGCCCTGAGGTCCCTGACTGTGGCCTCTGCCTCAGCAGCTTTGCTCTGTGCCAACAGCTGGTGGCAATTATGGCTCTTTTAAATTCTCTTCTTCAGAAACGAATCTGAATTAATTGCAAAAGGCCTCTGCCTCTCAGATTCTCCAAGTTTATAGATCAGGCTCCTTTTCCATATTTCCCTGCACGCTGTTTACCTTCTTATTTTCTCTCCTCTGTCTCTCTGGTCAGGTTACACATCTTTTTGTACTCTCCTGTTTCATTTTCCTGACTATGAGCTCAAGCCTGAGTTCAGAAAAGCATCTACATGGTGATTCACAAACAATTTACCTGGAGCTGTCTGGCACCCGTGTGAATCAGGACACGGAACTGCGCAGGGTCTCTGTGGACAAAGGTAAAGGGCTACCCTATTCACTTTCTTAGGCCTCAGTTTAAATTCACTTGCTGACATCAGACATCAATAATATGGATTCAGGACTTTGATCAGGTCCAGGTAAGTCCACAGCACTACAAGATCGGAACTTGGAAGCAATCTGCCAGAAAAATCCCTTCCCTCCTCCTGTCCACCCTTCTAAATAATTTTGTATTACCACTTGATGTCAAGTAGTCCTGAGGGAGTATTCTAAGAGAAATATTTGCTTTTTCTTAATTACAGAAACTGGGACAGTCCAACTGTTCCTAAGGAAATTCTCTACATAAATGTAATATATATGTCTTGTTCCATAAGGCGTGATCCTCTTCAGACCTAGTCAGATGTTCTGTTACTTATCTTCCATTTTTTTTCTGCTTTGGCTGTGCAGTAATGCTAGCTTGAGAAATTCCTTGTTGGAAACCTTCAGAGCACTATTCTCCTTGATGAAAGCTAAGATGGACTGACAGATCAGCACGTGTACACACCCAAAGAAGACTGGCATCACATAAAAACAGCTGAGGGGTAGAACAGTCAGTGTGGAGAGAGGAAACAGGGTGGCACATTCTATGTACTGCCTCTATTCACCACCCTGGTAATGCAGCTCTGAGTTCCTTCTGGCTTAGTCTGTGATGGTGGGAGAGTCAAGTGTTGTGCAGTACAGCAATGTTCAGGACCCCCGGGACATGGTCTCCACTGGCAGGTTCAAGGCTCGGGACCAAAAGCCCTTGGCCAACTAGGGGCAAGCTGATCTGAGAGAGAACAACTTGGAGGAACGGCAACTTCACAGCACTGGCTGGGGATTCAATGGGATTTAACCCCGCAGTGAATGCTGATCCCTGGCTCATTTGACCCCTTCACTGAGGGCACCACTGAGTGAGGACAGAAAGCTCTGCAAGAAATGAGACAAGCAGGGTCCTCCTGCTTGTAACAACCAAAGACCCCCCCAGAGGGGATGGGACCTGACTGCGTCAAACAACCAAAAGTGTATTCTTCAGAGTTCCTGAAACAGAAATGAAATTATGCTTGTTACGCAAACCAAGATTCAAATATGTGAGACACGTGAGTACAGAAGAGTTAATGCAGCATCATTTTAGAGCTTGCAGCTGGGGCTGGCTTGTGAAGTGCTATTCTTTCCGCTGTATCTTTAAGTGCTGTTAAATTCATTTGTCACTTGATCGAAAGCCAACAGGCTACAAATCTCCCAAGCCCCTCTCGCGCTGAATAGTGACAGGAGGATTCTGTTCTGCCATCAGAAAACATTTGTGCGCAGCTCTGTCCGCAGTCATACACGCTACTTTAACTCATCTGCCTCCCCATTCTCCCCAGCCCGGGAGGACAAATTGCTCACTGTGGCTCTCTTTCAGAGGCAGCGCAGCGCGCAAAGAATCATGACTGAGCAGAAACACAAGGAACAGGCACATAAAAATTCATCACTTTGGCCTACTGACCTCTTGCCACTGGATTTGGCAAACCCCATCTCAAAAAGTAGCACCGAGGGAGAGCTAAGCAGAGCGGCTGAGTGAAATTACTGACAAAAAATATCCTGGACACAGGAAAACCCCACCAGATGCTTCATTGTCTTTGCAGAGAAGTGGTGCTGAAAAAGGGGGTGATCTACCACATGGCATATTGGGTGGAATAAGTAGTGCCATTGTTTCAGGGCAGCTCTGTCACTTTACTGACCGCAATACAAAGAGGTGTAAAGCAAGATTTAATCCTGACTTTTTAGTCAGCAGATTAAAACCAATCATGCCAGATGTCCACAAGACTGTTTAACATACAGAAAGCTTTTTCATACTCTACAAAATAGTAGAAGTTGTAATAACTTCTTTATTTCCTCTAGAGAGGCCTTTTTCACTCACTTTTAGTCAGAAAAAAGGGAGATGTTGTAACAGATTTTAAGATGTGCTATTAATTTTTACTCTAGCCTTTCTTCTTTTCCCTTTTGAGACAAAGCTAAACAAAGTAAATTCTTTAACCCATCCAAAATTAGACAAGTATGCCAAAGAAAACTGCTGGTATAAGAAAGTTGTGATTTTAAAAAGAATTTATACCCATTAATACCAGCAATGAATGCTAACAGCACTGTTTAAATTCTTCAAGTCTAAGTACTTGAAGTGGTGGTCAGCATGCTGAGAAAGGAACAGATTATCCTTTTCCCCTCAAAACTGGAATTGTGCTGGTGAGACTTCCTGCCAAGATGTCTCTCACAGCTGGTGGTGCACACCTGGTCCGAGGATGTGTGTGCTCTGCTGCCTGCCTGAACAGGAGCACACAGGCAGGGCACCGCGGGGCTGGGGCTGGCAGCACCCCTGGGGAGCCCCGGCCACGCAGGAACCTTCAGGACCCTGACCTGGACTCATGGGGGCAGATCCCTCCGTGCCAGCAGGGGATGTCACCTCCACAGCCCTTCCTGCTGTGGGACCCAGAACCCTGACCACAGTCACTGCAAGCTACAATACAAGGGCTAATAAGTGAAAAATACTCACTGAGTGGTCTTTAAACTCACCTACACAACTGGTACACACTTTGGAATGTTGCTGCTTTCCTCTATGTCTATTTATGAACAAATTAATATCCAAAAGTACTACCATAAAGGATATAAATTCAACAATAATCAAAGCATATTTAGTAATTTTTTCTACTATATTAGCAAAGCGGAAAAGAGTTGGCGTATTAGTGTTTCCCTGCTGAATTTCCACAGCCAAAAATGCTACTAAATTCAGCAGAACTCAGAATGTATATTTACTTTGTCATATTAAGTTGCAAATAATTTGTGCATTTAAGAAAAAATAATTAACTTCTCTTTGGAAAAAAATTATAGAAAAAATAAATCTCCTTGAAATTCCAGTATTGGGCTGATTTGTATCACATTTATCATTTAGTAATTCAGAAGCCATATGGCAACAAGATAACACCTTGCTTGGCAACCCTTACCTATCAGTTGTTGTGGAAAAAATACAACTTACATATTTAATTTGTTTTCTCATCATGTGCTTTAACAAAATCCTCATTACAAGCTTCTAAAACAAAAGTAACTATCTTAGTGAATCCCTGACCTAAACCAGTACTGTTAAACCATTTTCTTCAATTCATACCTGGTAGAGACCTAAGTGAAGAGTTGAAATCATAAACCAAACAAACTAGCAAGGCACTGCTTTAGTTCTGCTGGCACTAAGCTAGGGACAGGCACAACTCTTTCCTGGCTGTTTAGTGCTTTCAGAGGAGCACCTGTAAGACTCCTGCAAGCTCTTCCTGCTGGGTTACTGCTGGTGTGAAGGGGCTCAGCTGTGTGTGACTGCAGCTCCTCTGCCCTCCTGCCACCACATGAACCACTCTGCATTTTTCCAAAGCAGGGTGCCACTTCTGCAACTCATGTCAGAGTGTGTTTTGGTTGACCATGGTTTGCTACATTACAAACCACAGCCACAGGTACAAGGATAGTAGCCTGCTTCCTTACCGGAAGATGTGTTTCATTAGGTTAATTAAGATGCACAATTTATCTTTCTTTCATCATCATCATCCTTACTGTACTTCTTGCAGGTTTTGTATCATACAAGCTAATGATTCTGTACTGAAAATTTTGGACAGGCAAAACCTCCAGTACTGCCTCTCATTTCCCCCGTGTACTCTGATGGCTGAAAGGTGTAAATCACTGGCTTTAAATCTTCTGGCCTCTCCCTGTCATACTGAGGGGATGTGGGCAGCACTGCAGTGAAGATGATGGTATTTTCTTTGTAACTAAGTCCAACTAGAGGCTCTCAAGCTACCTAACAGGAATAAGTCAACCAAGTGTAAATCTGACTAAGAGATTTCTGCCAGTTAAACACTTACTTCATTACTGCTTATTCCACCCTGGAATTTGCACAAAATTACAATTCTACTCTGTACTTCTGAATTTCTCCGGGCAATCTTGTGGGTGGCCTTCAAGATACATTTTACCAATTTTTCATGCCCATCCCTCGAAATGTGACCCTGCTCCTGTGCTTTTATCTCTCTGACAACTTCACACAGGAAAACATGCAGCCCCTCTGATAGCATGAAATCGGAAACAATAGCCTCTGGAAACAAAGGGGAGGAGGGAGGCAGGGTACAGTCCAGGTCCTGGCTGATTTTAGGCACAAACAGATGTTCATAGGGCCCAATACCCTGAGCAAGCTGAAAGGAAAAGCTTGTAAAAGAAATGGACCTTAAAAACAATGTATTGAAGAGCTTTAAAATAAAGGCAAAGGGAAAGCAATATGGCTTTCACTGATAAATCTCAGCTAAGAAAACCAAAGTGGCACCATGAATTTCAATGATGCATTTTTCTTTCTCAATGAACTCTACAGCTCATTTTGAAATCTACAAATTGCTTAAATCTCAACTTAGTTTACAAGTCTCCCACAGCCATTAAAAGGTTACAATACAGGCATTTCTATTTCTTGTAACTAATCACCAGAGCTGGAAACACCCAGCGAAGCCCTGAAATATAGGCTAATGCCATTATTTTAAAAGCTGCTTACAGCTCAACAAAGAGGAATATGCTGAAAGAATCTTGATTGGAAAAAATCTTAGACTAGCTGTTGGAACAAATTATGTTCAATCTCCTGTTCTTTTCATGTGCACTATTTCAGACTCAAAAAGCCCCATGGAAAGAATCCTTGAAGCGCTGTCCTGAATTGGACTTGGGCTGTGTTTCACAAAAGCCAAAACGCAGCATTTACAAATGAAACAAAGTGTGGAATCATTCCTCTGACTGAAGTTTCTGCTTTTGTGATTAAAACTCTCTTCCTCTCTCTTGAAGAGCCTGCTGTCCAAAAGGCCCTGTGCCATGCTCCAATGCACAAAATACATGTATTCATTACAGGAGAAAAAACCCTGAAAAATTTGGCACAAAGGCGGGTGCATAGCTTAAGTCCTGTTTAGGGTAGCCCTCACTTGAACTCCTCTCATTTGCATAGATTTTACCTATTGATTGTCTCTATCAGGGATACAGTGGATGGCTAAAAGGAATGTTCCATCAGCTGCTTGTGGTCAGGTGCAGATTTAATGTGATAGTTATTAGCATCAATGAGACTCACACAGCAAAGAAATAAAGAAGTGGAATCTTTTTCCACCAGCATCACAATCAGTAGGAATTATTTTAATGACAAACAAAGCCGAGACTGAAGGTATCTGAGCCTGCTTAGGAAGCTTAAGAAATTACAGCTTGAAACTCCATCCAGAAGTGACTGTGCATTTGTCTACTCTAATCATGCATACCGGGTCCTACGTGGCACTGATTTAATCTCAACTGAAGCAAATGGCACCTCTTTGACTAAAACAAACCTTCAGAAAGGCATGACCTCTTGATAACACACAGGACACTCACTAATTCCTCTGGCAGACACTCCAGGAACAGAACTGCTTATTGATCACTCTTATGGCTGATTTCCCGCATATGATTTTTCATTTTAAATTGTCTGTTAGCAGCTTCTAAACATCACTTAGATCCAAAAGGAAGGGGGACACTGCTGTGAACACAGCAAAGTATGAAACTGCAGCCTTCTGACTGCAAACTCCTGGGAAACCCTCTGACCTACTGGCAAGGGGTGTCTGAGTTAACTGGAGTGCACCTCTAAGGAAGCTCGGCTCAGCAAAGCTGGCCTACAAACTCCTCCTTGGCACTCAGATCTGGCCCAGTGTCTGGGTAAGAGATGGAGGGCCGGCCCTCCTCTCACACCAGACTGTGACTTTGCAATACCTGGAGTGGAGGTGTGCGATGGATTTCAACACACAGGCTCAGCAGCCACATGTAAAGTCAAATACGCAATTACAATAAATTTATCTAAAGATGCCTGAATGATTATGCAATGGTATTGCTGTGGGAGCTGGGGTTCAGCTGCTGGCAGGGGTTTGCCTTTGGTGTCTCCCATCGCTCTGCCACTGACCCCTTGGTGCTCCTGCATATGCAACACAGACAAATGCAAAGTTAAACACTGATGTTTCCAACAAACTCCTCTTGCCATAGGATCACTTGATTTCACTTCACCACTTTCATCCAAGTTGTTAATCTCAGGATAAACTGCCTTGTTCAAGCATGTTTTGTGACTGCATTTTCTCTCTCAATTTTCTTCTCATTACCAACTCTTGCATTAGGTTGCCTGAAATGAGTGTCAAGCTAATGAGCCTTCAGCTATTGACAACCTTGCCTGGTGTCTCTCTCCTTTCTTCCCCTTAACTACAGGAACAAATTTATTCTTCTAAAATTCTGTAAGGTCCCAGGTACACCCATTTGTTCCAAACCAACTTTCAAACATGTTGGTTACAGATGGGCAATTACAAACGGCCATTCCTACTCTTTAAATTCCTGACTCCCAGGAATTCCAGTTCCTCCTGACTGATCTGTCAGAAAACATCACTCAGGCACTGATGGCTCAAAGCTTTCCTTCATTTTTAAATTATACATAAATATGTCAAGTTTAGGAAATTTCCAGTACATTCAGGGAAAAGCCTAAGGATTTTTTTACTTCCAGATGTGAACAGAGCTTTTGAACCTTTTATGGCTACAATACTGACATCCTTGTGAAATTCAGCACTTGTCAAAACTGCAAAAATAAAGGATAGAAATGAAAATAAGTTTTGCTAACTCTTTCTATGACATCAACAAGTCGAGTAATACTGTAAAGAGCTACCCTTCATAAGCCTTCTGCCTCTAAGGGAGAGAGAATTTATATTAATCTGAATTTTTGGACTGTCATCAGAGATTTCTGCATGAGTGCTAATAATGTAGTATTACTTATAGTTGCAGTGCTGAACGATCTACAGCAATGTGATTTCAGAACTGCTATCAACTGAGTAACCAGTGCAGTTTGCACTAACTCGGCACGTTTTACTCCATCAAGGACTTTAACTTCTGAAAGCTATACTCAGTGTGCAGGAAATTGAGCTGCTCATATTACAGGATTTTAAAATTACCATTACAAAAACCCACTGTGAACTAGTACACAGATCTGATCAGTTAAAAATCTGTAATTCACCAGCTTCAGTGCAAATTCCATTTGGTTCTAGAGAAATTATCAAAGGTGGGAACAATGTTAATGCTAACAGTCTATATATACCCTTCTGTATCTCCTCAGTGCACACATATGGCTGAAGGAAATCTGTGTGAGTTATTGGAAAAACATCAGGTGAAACAGCCAGCTGTATAGGAATCATAGGCAGAAACTAGCTTTTATTTCAGTGGTCATGGTTTCACCAGAAATTCTGACAGCAAAAGGCCAGTGTCAGCTGTTTGCTGAAGCACGTATAACATGCAGCATCAGGCAGCAGCTTGGGCCCTCTGCACAGCCTAACAACAAAAGAATTGCAGCCTTCATTTTGTCTAACCCTGCTTTTATTGTTTGTCATTGTTTCTTAGAGTTATTCTGCTGTCAATATTTGAAGAACAGAATCCTGTCTGGGTATTGATTTCCTAAAGAGTTTGAATCACTGCCTTCATAATGCATATATTTTAAGGCAAGTGCATGCAAAAGGTGGAGGTGAAGTTGCTTATTGAATTAAATCAATACAAGATACTGCACTGGCAATTATCATCTAGTATTCATTTTACATAATGTAAAATACCCAGCAGACAGAAGAAAAACAAATTTCCATCCCACTTTGGCAATCTTAATTTAAATCTCTTGTATACTCTGGACTTTGGGCTTGCTTAAGTTCAGCTGTTGTCACTCAAGCATTTAGCACACTCTAGTCAGAGCAGGTGATGACGGGGTGGCACAGTGCCACCTCCTGTGACACTCCCTCGGCTCCCCCTGAAGGGAAGAGTCAGACAGCAGTGCAGCTGGAGTCTGGAGATGCTTCTCCAAGAGCAGCTCAGGGGCTGCACTGCAGCCTCCATGACTCCAAAAGCCCCAAATGACACTGACGGGGAAACACAGGACCCACACTAAAATCCAACTCAATTCAGCTTATGTTTGTGTTCTGCAAGCTTAATGGTAGTACTATAGTTACACTGCATTCAGCTGAGAACAAACAAAAAATTACAT
Source organism: Molothrus aeneus (assembly GCF_037042795.1). Lineage (NCBI taxonomy): Eukaryota > Metazoa > Chordata > Aves > Passeriformes > Icteridae > Molothrus > Molothrus aeneus. The sequence goes on along the minus strand of NC_089653.1, from coordinate 35,962,726 downwards.
CTGGTTTAATCTTCAGGGAACCATTAGGGTTATATGAATAAAAATAATCTAGAAGCAGAATTTCAGAAGCACAACATGATCTCCATAAGGAGTTCCACAGTATATGCATTTCTTTCCTGTCTCTAGGGGAGCAAGGGGATCTGAGTGCCACGCAGCAGGCTTGCCAGAACTCCATGAGGACCAGAGCTGGATGCAATGAGCAGCAGTGCACCCTAATCCAGCCCAGACTTCTTGAGGCTGGAGAGCAAATGAGCAGCCTCTGCCTGTCAGAGCTGTCTGCTGTGCTCAGAGCTGGACAGGAGATGATGGGAATCATCTACAGCTGCTGAACAGCCCCCTGCACTGAACCATGAGGCAGAACTCAGTGTGGGGCCCTCAGTCAGTGTTCCTGCCTGGCAAGGGCTGGGCAGATGAGCTTCACTAAGAGCTCAGGAAGATGCTTCCCCCAGGAAGCTGATTTCCTCCCTTTTATGACAGGAAAGCAGCAGAGGATGAGCATGTCTCTCTGTGATACTGGGTCAGTACTGGGCCTCTTCCCACTGCCTGGGCTGGGGATGGGGAGTGCCCCCCGAGCTGTGCCAGGAGAGGAATCCCCTGAGGCATTCTGTGCACCCTAAATGAACCCTGGCCCACTCCACAGCCTTTTCCCCACCTTGCAGGAGCAGTTTCCAAGGAGCACGAGGAAGCTGACTTGTCAAACGCTTTTGATATGGGACCCCACGAGTGCCACCACACAGGCTGAACTCAGAATCTGCTCCTACCAGGGGGCTGTTTCACATATACTTTTCTTTTCATACCTCTACCAGAAAGTGCTATTAATTGTTAGCGTTTATTTGCATGAAAGTGTGGAAAGTCAGCAGCAAAGAAAACAACAAAAACCAGCAGAAGCCAGAGGAAACATGACTTCACAGAAAGGCCTATGTGGTAACATACCTTGTTCTTCCAGAGGAAGATGCCATGAAGAAAATATGATAATTTTCAAGGACTTTATTGGCATACTCTTCACTCATTAAAAAAAAAAAAAATCTATTCCATGATCGTTGAGAATAACATCAGGCTGTATAGGTCAAAAATTGACTGACATCACTCTGGACAGGCATTATTGAGACACACAAAGAAGCTGTTGTGCCTTTAAGCTTATGGTACATTGCAACGCAGTAAATGAAAAGCCACTATTATGAGGGGATGTTTATGTCAGTATCTGAAACAAATCTTCTTTTTACTAGGATAATACTGTCTTAAATTGTTAACTGTTGATCAGATAAACAACATGTGATAAAGATCCTATAATCTCTTTTCATACAATTGGTTTTAACCCTTTAGCAGCTTTACATATTAAAATATTACGCATTGATGACCCTTGTGAAAGCTTGAAAGAGCTGTAAATTACATCCTAACACACTTCTTGTGTAAGCAGTAATGAGAGAATTCAGGATTAGATTTTAATAAGGTGGAGATAGGAGATAAAATTTTCACAGGAGGTAATGTCTCAGTCACTGCTAGAACTTGCATCCTGCCCCCTTCCCACTCTTTTGACCCCTGTGTGAGAAGAAAGGAGTTTGATCTCCCTGCTAAGGGTGCAGATTGAAGAGGTATTTCGCGCAGTGCAGGACATAGAGAACCTCTCTTGCCATGTGTACCAGGCAAAGGTGACCCATTTCTGCATGACTACATAAAGGGCCAGGAAGCTTTATCTTTCTTTCCTTGGAGGAGGAGCAACCTAAATGTTACAGCAATTACTACAGCTGATTTGAGATTCCTAGATTGCCACTTTGCATATTTTGCTTTGAAATGTCAAATTCTCATCTCAAATTTGGACCGGGAAAAAATGATACATTATGGGAAATCCTATTCTGACAAAGGTAAAATTGCTGTCTAAATTATCAATACTAATAAAGTCAGATTTGTGGACACATCATGTAGATCAGAAAGTCAAAGCTTCCTTGAATAATGCACATGACAAAATGCAGTGGAGACCAGCAGCCAATATATTTTTTTTCAAAATTACCACTGTGTGAGCTCTCCTCAGAGGGGCTGAGGAACAGAAGCTGCTGTCCTGTTTCTTTTACCTCTCTGCTACAGAACTGTGAGAGGAAGAACCATGAAAGAGAGAAAAGTAACAGGCTGCAAGTGCTTATTCCATGGTGCTAAGCAGTTCGGGGTGTGTTTCCTGAACTTTCTTAAAATTCATACTGCTGTCTATGCTAATTTACAGTGAAAGGGCAGAGAGGGCTGGAGAAGCTGGAAGAGAAAGAGAAACAAATAGAAAATCTGTCTGCCAAAGAGTAACAGATGTATGTATGTGTATGCCTGCATTGTAAGGTACAACCCAACAACATTCTGAACACCTTTGTCCTGCCAGCTTCACCCCACTGCCTGTGCCTCGGGCAAGGACAGCAGAGCTGTCCTTGAGGGGGTCTGTGCCACTGTGACAGGCACAAGCCCCAGCTGGAGCTGAGGGGCTCTACCTGCCAGGACAGTTCAGATAATCGCACTCTGGATGAGGTGGCTTGCACTGCAATGGAACAGATGTGATCACGATTTCAATTACAAGCCAGATGATCTAATGCAGCAGCAACTGGTGTCTCTCACCACCATCATTTGCTGCCTGGCCCATGCAGTATCCTACCACAAATAATCTTTACATACTTTAGGCATCACCTTTGCCCATTCTCCCTGAGGCTGACCACATTTACCACTGGTCAAACCTAAATAAAGTAAAGGTTTTTTTTTTTAACAAAATATCCATCTTGATTTCTTAGTGCTCTTTTCTACAACTTTTGAGACTTACTATTTTCAGGTAAAATAAAGAAATTTTTTCATGTTTTAACATAGCTGCACACACATCCAGAGATTTTGTGCATTCAGTTCACCAATTCTCACTTATTGAGAATTCTCCTACTCAATTGATTATTCTCCTACTCAAGAATAAAATTTGCCATCACAACAGGAGTTGCCGATGATAAAGGTAAATACAATCCTGTTCCTTGATTTTCAGATAGCTACCAAATTCTTTCTACCCAATTTTGTTTCTGATAAGCAAGCAAAATATTGTTCTTTAATACACAGTGTAATTTTTTGGAAAAAAAACTCCCTCCAGGCTTCCATTTATGGCAATGAAAATAGGTATTGATAGGCTTTTAATACACCGCAAATATGCAGAGTGTAAACCTTTCCTCCCCCCTGCCTTTTGCTTTAGATCATCATTGGGTGATCTAAATACTAGTGCACAATTCACACACAGATGTGAAAAATTTGTATTGCAGTAAGACCCAGGAATAAACTGAAATGTAGAAAGAATGCACTTTTTGTAGGTACATCTATTCCTTATAAAATGAAATAATTCTTAAAAAGAGGGATTTTATAGCATCTTCCAGGTGATATTCTGCCCCGGTTGAGCTAAGTTTCTAGTCTAGACATAAACAAAAAAAACAAATAACAGGTGGCTTTATTAAAGTACTTATTACAGATTTCCATTATGCATTGCAATACTCCACTAAATTATTCAGACTACAACTTTAAAGTCCAGATATTACTACTGGTTGGTTATATGTGTGTTTTTCCAGCCCCAGTCCCTGCTGCACCCCCTTGCCCTGCCTGAGAAGGGCTGGCTGCCGGTGCTCGAAGGTAAGCACGGCATGAACGGCTTCCCACATTGTGACTCCAACCCCAGTGGCAAAACCTCGGCCGTGTCAAGAAGTGACAGACACACCTCAGTGCGTGTCCAGCAGACACCGGCCCGCCTCCTGCAGACACACAGGCACTGTCACAGCCGGGCAGGCTGCAGCGCTGCCTGCGCCTGGCACTAGGACCGCACCGCCTGCGAGCCACTGCTGAGCCCGCTTTCCCCCGTGCACGAACCGCCAGCGCGGGGAAAGCCGCCCGGTGCCCGCAGATCCCGGTGCCAGCGGGAACCGCGGGGAAAGCTGCCCGGTGCCCCGCAGAGCCCGGTGCGGGGGCTAAAGGGCACCCCAGGCCCGGTGCCCGCAGAGCCCGGTGCCAGAGCTCACGGGCACCCCAGGCCCGGTGCCCGCAGAGCCCGGTGCCAGAGCTCACGGGCACCCCAGGCCCGGTGCCCGCAGAGCCCGGTGCCAGAGCTCACGGGCACCCCAGGCCCGGGCCCCGCAGATCCCGGTGCCAGAGCTCACGGGCACCCCAGGCCCGGGCCCCGCACATCCCGGGGCAGGAGCTCACGGGCACCCCAGGCCCGGTGCCCGCACATCCCGGTGCCAGAGCTCACGGGCACCCCAGGCCCGGGCCCCGCACATCCCGGGGCAGGAGCTCACGGGCACCCCAGGCCCGGTGCCCGCAGATCCCGGTGCCAGAGCTCACGGGCACCCCAGGCCCGGTGCCCGCACATCCCGGTACCAGAGCTCACGGGCACCCCAGGCCCGGGCCCCGCACATCCCGGGGCAGGAGCTCACGGGCACCCCAGGCCCGGTGCCCGCAGAGCCCGGTGCGGGGGCTCACGGGCACCCCAGGCCCGGGCCCCGCACATCCCGGGGCTGGAGCTCACGGGCACCCCAGGCCCGGTGCCCTGCAGATCCCAGGGCAGGAGCTCACGGGCACCCCAGGCCCGGTGCCCCGCACATCCCGGGGCAGGAGCTCACGAGCACCCCAGGCCCGGGCCCCGCACATCCCGGGGCAGGAGCTCACGGGCACCCCAGGCCCGGTGCCCGCAGAGCCCGGTGCGGGGGCTCACGGGCACCCCAGGCCCGGTGCCAGCGGCTCCCCCGCAGCAGCCTGCCGGCTCCGTCCCCTGCCGGCCCGATCCGAGGATGCCCGTGCGGCGGCCCCGCGCTGCCGGCAGGTGACGGTGACGGACGGCAGGTGCGGGGCGGGCGCTGCTGTCCCCGCCAGCTGAGGGCACAGCTGCCGCCGCAGCGAGCGGGGCCGCGGCACAGGCCGCGGGATTCATTAGCTTAATGACGCCCAGCTCTATCAGAAAGCACGAGATAATTGTATTTAATTTGTGTACGTTTTAATTACGGAGCAGGCGGTGCCAAGTTTGATGAACGTATCATCTTCTCCGTTCTGCTCTGTCACCGCGTTTGTGTTAATTTGCATCTGAGGCTGGAGGAGCTGACGGCGCTGCTGCCAAGAGGCCCCGTTTTTACCGTGTCATCCTTCACAGGATGACGCCGTGCGGGACCTCTGCCTGCTGATAGCAGGGCCATCCCTTCCTGCAGCCACAAATTAAAAGCAGGTTTATGACCACATGCTCCGAGACCCTCTGGGGCCCTGGAGGAGGCAGCCAGAGAACAATCCATTCACTCATCTCTCCCCTTATCTATGATGGAAGTAGAAACAATTGCATCATTTAATTTACTGTTGCAACGGGGATATGGCTCATTGGCCCCTCGTTGTTTTGAAGATGGATTTAATTAACCTCCTATGAATCTTGCCAATACGTGTGGCAGCATCAGTGTGGGATGAAAGATGTCAAAAAATCAGCTGCAGGGTAATGAGCATCTCTCAAGCTTGCTCTGCTGAGAGGACTGGTGGCTATAGAGGTTGGCCCCAGCAGAAAGCTGTGGAGCAGATTGAGTTAATACACTGCTGCCTGGCCTCTGGGAATCCATGCTCGGGTTTGCCTTAGACTACTAAGAAGAGAGGTAATTGAATAATTCCTAGTAGCCACATGTACCTTTAACGCAGAGGCCATTTGCAATCACTGGAAAATAAATAATTGCAATTAACTACACTGTTAAGTAAATATATCCAGTCCCTCAGGGAAGTAATCTGCATGCCTTTCTAAGTCTGGCTACAATATAAAACTCATCACAATGTCTATGAGAGTAATTTATAATGAACATTTAGCAGGTGCCTCAGATGTGTTGCTGCAATTTACCTACATTAATAAAGCTCTCCTTATTAGAACTGAAGTTGTATGCATTTTAATTTAACAAATCTTTATTACACTTTCCTTTTACAAAGGATGCTGTTTCCAGCATTTCCTAGAAACATTTGAGCTTGTAAAAAAGTTAAAATCTGTATGAGAAGAAAGTATTTACAGCAAACTGTTTGAGATTATAAAACCAATCCAAGATTTTACATGCTTTCCTAACTGGAATGAAAACATGATGTGAAAATTGTAAGCTATTGATTTATTCCATGATGCGCTGGTTTATCTCAGAAATAAAGCAATGTGTTTTTTCTCTTACAAGAATGGTTTAGTATCACTTTACTGCAGGAGGAAAGGGACCCTGTCACAGTTTTTAACTACCAGCCACTATGGAGCAGGACCTCCCAGAACTCAGCACCTGGTCATGAATTCAATGGTTGCACCTGATATCCCAAATGGACACGTGGGCACCTGCACATTATCACTGCCCGGGAAAGGTAACACTCTGGTTTGGAATAGGGAGGCACAATTGACTATGCCCACAACTACATACACTTGCTTTATATGCCATGTCAGTATTTTTAATGCAAAGGAACTTTACTGGTTTCTCAAAGCAAAATTAATCAGAATTAAAAAAAAATAAAATATTGCTGTCTTTGTAACAACAAGACCGTGCAATTCTTTCATGCCCTTTTCCTGATGCATTCAAAACATCTTCTGCAGATATTACTTAGATTAAAAAATACACACACACACACACAAATATTTGCACCTGACAAGACAGCCAGGTTGTTGCTGGTGTCTCCTGAATGCACGAGGAGAGCAAGAGCCTCATCCTGACAGGTGACCTGTTTCTGTCCAGGGAAGCACATCTCTACCAAGGAGGAGATAATTAAGTCTCCACATCCATCCATCACCTGACTATCTCACTTGAATCAGCTTTTCAAATCAGTGATAATTGTCTAATTAACTATTAATCTTTTTCATGACAATTACTAATGGGTCATTTGTTGGCTGGAGTTTGCAAGGATCTTTGTTAGTGTCCAATGCATGGGATGAAACAATTTCAACTTAAAATATTTCCCCAGATTTGAGTAAGATCTAAATCAATTATTCAGAGGTGAAAAGATGTTAATCAGCTTTTATTCTGAACAAGAGATGTTTGTTCAAAAGAGAGCGAGTGATGTCTCAGAGGAAGAGGTCCCCGTTTTGCAGGCACACCCTGTGGCAGTGCCAGGAGTGCTCCTCCAAGTTCTGCTGGCACGAGCACGCTGGATAAAGGGATACCATGCCCCCCCCGGCTTGCTCAGAGTTAAAGACCACATTGTGCCAAGACAGCGTGATCAAATGGAAATTGTGTGATTCACTGCAGCATCAGCAATACAGTGGCAGCTAAAAAGTCATGCCAGAAGGAAGTCGTTCCTGTTTTATCAGATAATATAAAATCACATGGTCAGAGGTGGCAGAGAGGCACGCTGCAAGTGAATGATGGAGTCAGACATGTAAATTCTTATGAGCAGTTATTAGCTTTTTAAAAACATTTAATCAGCAATTCCAGTCCTGGCTTATCAAAGGGCTGCTTGGCAGAAGTCTAGAAAGGAAATATTCTGGTTGACTGTAACCCACAGAGCACACAGAGTGAGTGGACACGGTTAATTCTAAGATGAGGACGTAACTTTTTTTTTCTGCAGGTAGAGCTTGAAAGCTTTTTGTAGGCCAAAATGTCTGGAATTCTGAAACACCACTTCTGTTGTTATCTTTATAAATTTTCATATATGATACACTTAATCCCCCTCCAGCTTACCAAGCAAGCTGCCACCAACCCTAACAAGACTTTAGTAATGAAAAAAAAGGTTTTTTTCCATTTTTTCCTGGATACAAGGCAAGGCTATGGTTTACCTTGAGCAAATGGATTTTGTGATTAATGTGACTTTCTCCTAAAGCCTGACAAACTGAACTCGTTACTGAGCTGCCATTCTTGGGACTCAGGAGCACACAATTTTAAATTCTTGGAACTACAAGGTACTTTTCTAAGAGAGTCCTGAATCAGCAGTCTCAGAAAGAGGGTTTTACTCCCAAAGCAGTCAAAATAAGCTCAGTTTCTTAAGCCTGTTTATACCTTCCTAAAATGGACATATTGCATGAGGAAGACTTCTAGTATGGAGATTCAACTAATAACTTCTTTAAATATTAAAATAAAGTAATTCTCAGAGATTAATACAGATTGTTACTATGGCCAGCTGACTGAAAAAATACTCTTCCTTGGTCTAGACCCACCTAAAACACTTGAATGGTAACTAAAACAGAGCAAGAGTGGTGAACTGGCCCACAGACAGAAGGAGAAATACTCCTCTGGATAAGCACAGCCACAGCTGGGAGCTGAGATGCTTTGGGCTGGGGCAGGGTACAGGAGAGAAGCAGCTCCAAGTTCCAGCACAGTGCCTGGGCAGGCTTGAATTTGTGAATTTTTAATATGTTAATATTTTTAGTATTTTTTTTATATTATGTTGCAAACACTTCCATATGTGCTGGGAATAGAGGTGCTGGAAGGTATCTGAAAGCAGTGGGCAAATAATCAGAATGCTGTAACAGCCAAAAAAGTCTAGGATTTAAAAAAAAAATCAGTAGGCAAAACTTTGAATTTAAACAGCAGCAAATCCTCAGCCAGCTTTGCCAATATAAGATTAAGTGAATTTACCTGGCTGTCAGACAGAAGATTCGGGTCTTACAGCACATCTTAGAGTGACCAAAACCCAAGGAAATGTAGATCTTTCTTCTGCAGTTACTGCCTTACTAAACACACTTTGTAACTACAAGGGTTATTTTTGCTGGCTGGAGCAGGGTGGTGTCCTTCAAAAGGCTGGACTCTAACAGAAGATTTTCTGGATGTTGCGCAGTGCTAAAGCCCTGGCACTCACCCTCCTCAAAGCGAGAGCCTCGGCTGCACAGCCCGAGCAGGATGTGCTGGGACCTGGCCCCAGTGAGGCTGCCCAGGCAGGCCAGGACCCGACCAGCAAACACACCTGGAAAATTCACTGGTGCTGCCTCAGCAACAGCACCTGGCATTGCCCATGTGCCAGTAACAGCCTCCCCCTGCACGGCTACAACAACAGGAAAGCAGATTTTCCTAGCAAGGAAATCAATGGGACTTTAAATTAAAGCTCCCATAAGTGTTCAATAAATTACATATTAATGATTTATAGTCTATTAATTATGAATTAATATACACAATATTTTTTGCATCTGATTTAGGACACTGCACATCAGGGTCTGGACTCTACATTCTGAACAGCTCTCAGATTCTCCCTTTAAATGGCTTAATTGGGAAGTTATTTACAAACACGCTTTATTCTTTATGTTTGATGTAAGCACAGTCTGCATTTACACAAGTATTGCTTGTAGCATCTCAGTGTTCAAACGTTCAGCAGCTGTGGTCTCAAGAGGGAATTCAAAAGGTCAGCAAGAAAAGCAGAGATAAATTTAGTAACATACACAAAGATGACAGGTCAATGGATTAACCCTTACAATTCCCAGTATTAACTCCGCTGCTGAATAGTCCAAAGAGCGGTTAATATCCATTTGCATGGGCACACGTTTAAGAACCAGAAGGGACTGGGACAGCCTTTGGAGTGGGAGGCTCCCAGCTGAGCACAGGCTCTCCCTGGGGCTGGCACTGAGCATGTGGGACAGAAGCACCCCTGCCTCTCCTGTTGTGCCACTGCCAGCTGTACACGGCCGGCCGTGTTTGAGCTGCACCTTTGAGCCACACCCTTCACAAGCTACTTTGTGAGGTGATTTGGGCCTGGATCTTAAAACACAATCAGACACCGAGTCCTATCTAGTGCTATTCCCTCTAGAGGTGGCCTATAGCTCTGTCCTTCCAAATGATACTTCAGGAATGGATCTGTCACCTAGGAGCCAGCCCTTACTGCCAGTGCTGCATGCTGACTATTAACTCCCTCAGGACTGTCCAGAGGCAGTCCCAGACTCATCAGACAACTGTTTCTTACAGCTCTGGGATCTGCTGACATACAGATTTATAAACTACACCAAGTACAAAACACTACAAAACAAACTTACCGTGACTTTAGCTGTCCATGTATAAACTGGAAGTTTCTGAATCAGTTTCAATTATGCTTAATTAACATTGCAGAGTAGCTGGGTGAAGTTCTGATTACTGGGGTATGCTACTTCTCAAAAAAAAAACCAATAGAAAATATAATTCTAGTGCTTTGTAGACTCACACAGGCTTGCATCTTAGGTAGGAAGAATGTGAAAATGAATTTGATTCATCTTCCAATTACACTTTTTCTGCTCACATGCAGCAACGTAAACCAGTAGGGGTAAAACACTCTCAAGATGCAGAGGCTCAGAAACCTCTGGGCTCACCCTACTTGCTCTGCAGCTCACTCTGTTTCCATCATTTGGGGCTAGTGAAACTATTTTGTTTGATGGGGATGATTTTGAAACCAACAGATATAAACATAGAAACCTTGATGAATTGGTACTAAAGCAAACACCCTCTGCAGAGTCAGTGCTGCAGACTGCTGGCAGTATGTGAGTCAGGAAGAGCTTGGAGCACCCTCATCAGTACTGAGTGCAGGGGGTAACTGCTGCAGTGTGACTGACAGGGGCTCTCAGACAGCAACATCCTCAGTAACACCACCACACCACTAGTGAAGAGAAAAAGCATAACAGTTCTTTGAAGTGATCCCCATCAAGTGATCTCTGAACATTGATGAGAACTATGGCAGCCACAGGGGAGCAGAGCAGGTTTTGACCCTTAGCATATGCAGTCTGAAGCTGCATATTCTGAATTAGTGACTTGACTTCCATTTCAACTATGCTTTAAGCTTCTTGGCTGACTGACTGCACTACAGAAAGGATTCCAAGAAGAAGTTATTAGTTCCATATGAAATGTTGTAACATCAAACTCCAGTTTTTCAATGGATGGACTACTGATCATGTAAGGAAGGAGAACGGCACTGCACCTGAATGGGGGGCTGCCAGCCTTTGGCGCACAGGATATTTCCCACAGATTTACAAAATAAAAACTTTTGGCTCAAAAGATGCATGCCTACCCTCAAGGACACCAAAAAGACATTGCAGCACCTCAGAGAAATAAAGTGTGAAAGCCATAAGATTAAATACCCATTTCAATCTGGGTATTATTTCTGACACCACCTTACCTGAAGCTTCAGCATTCAGGTCAAGGTTATCTCAACTTATAATGAAAAAATTTAGTACATTATTTTGGCTTCATGCAAATCTCCTAGTCACCCCTCCACATCAAGATGCTACAGGCACAAAGGTCTGTACTGATGACTGCCTGTACTTTTAAAGTGTGGAGTTCTACCACAGACATTGAGGAAATGCCTCTTGTTTTTCCTCAGAGTAGGAAGGTAATGCAACACTTCCCGTGTTTGCAGGCAATTATTCTGATTCATTGTGAGCTATAAGGAGATGGCAAGAGTCACAACCACACAATGTTAGTTACTTGTTGGATGTTCCTGTTAGAAGCAGTCTTGGGCAAGTCTGATGTCAATATTAACATTACTTTGTCAAGTCACCTTTAGGTTTTCTTCAGAAAAAAAAAAATAATAATTCCAACCTGGTAGGGTCTACAACAGAAGAAAAAGAGAAGTCTTACCTCTACTACTGCTTTGGCATCCAGTCTGAAGTTGAAATCTCCAAAGACAAAATACGAAACTTTCTCAAATCGCTGATCGATAATTCTGGAAAAAAATGAAAACAGAACAAACCTGTCATTTGGCTTTACAAACATGCAAGAATATACAAGGACACACATGTTATCCTTTAGCACAGTCTCAGAAATAATTATTGGAACCATCAAAACTACCAGTTTGTACTGGACCAATATATTAACCATATTTTTCAGTTGATTTTCTTTGCTTAGGCAATTTTATCTCCAGTCCCTGTACAACAGGGCATCTAATTTCCCATGCCTGGCTGACAGAGCAAGCTGGGGAAAGCAACAGTTCATACAAATCTTGCAGAAGTGGCATTTGGGAACCATGGAAATCTTGAGGGTACCATGGAGGTCCTTCACACCTTGGAAAGTTTAAGGATATAGCTTTGGTCTGGGCAGGTAAGAATTAGGAATGCTGAATTAGCAGTGAGTTCAGAGTACATTTGAGTTTACTGATATATAAGCAACGTGACCTGTGTTTTGGGGTACTTTGTGAACCACAACAGAAGTGACAGGGTTGGGCTAGACATCAATCATCCCATCTGACAGACTGAGCATCCCTGAGGTTCCCAGAACGGCTACAGCCCTCTCAAGGCAGCTCTCTGTGTTGTTCACAGCGGATTTCTGCTGAGGCTGTAGCTAACACCTAACAAGTAATTGCTCCAGCTGTGAAGACTGACTTTTCCTCAAGCCTTTGCTCAGTCTTACCCAGGGAGATATGGCATTACTATCCATCTTTCAAATCTCATATTATTAAAAGCTGTCATATTATTAGCTGATCTATTATTAGCAACAGTTGTAAGGTACTCTCAACAATACACAATTTTACAGCTTCTAGAGATCTTGGCATTTAGAAATCCACCAAGTCACACTTATTTTCAAACCAGGAACCAATGTAATTCATCTCCTATCAGTGGCTGAGGAAGGCATGAAACACCCAAAACTCAACTGCCACAGCCACCAAGAATTTATACAGACAAAATGCACAGCACACAGAACCCCCCTGGGTGTGCAAGATGAGAGAACTAAGGAACGAACGCAGGCAATGCCCTGTGAACATTCTGGGAATACATCAACGTGGAAGCATTACTGTCAGAAACTCCAGGTGAGCCTGGCAGGGCCCACACGGGCAGGTGAAGCACCATCCTGCAGCACTGCTCGGGAGGCACTGCTGCCCCATCAGGAGGCAATTGTTTCAGATGGCTTTACCAGTTCTAATGCATTACACCCATTCATTCTCAAAGCTATAAGGAAGGATGTAACACTGGATCTGCAATGAGATACTGCTTCTCCTCTGAAAACATCTCACGGTTTTCGTCAACAGTAATCTATTACATGAGGAATATTATTCTATGGAAAAAAACTATGTGCATTGGGCCTAAGACACTGATCATTTGAGGAAAATCTCTTGCAAAGACTTATCTGTTTCCGCTATGAAAATCTCCAATCCTCCATTTAGCTGACAGATTATTGCAGGCACTGTTAATAAATACTGCCCACTGTCAGCTCCCAGCGAGCCCTGAGAAAAACCTGTCACTCCTGACCTGCACAAAACATTAGTTTGATTAGTGCCCTCACGGAAAATTGAAGGAAAATGAGAACTTAAAAGCTAAACCATTTACATTGCCAGTTTGCTAAAAGTGAAACCATTTACATTGCTACAGTTTGCTAACACTATCATTGCAAAATCACATCAACTTACACATCAGAACCAGACTTTGCTTTCCAACTGTCCTGATTCAAGGACCAGCTTTGGCTCTGCTCCCTGCCATTTACTGCTGACAGAGGAATGACAGATATTGCAGGAATGACATCAAGGTCCACTGAAGGCCTCTTGAAACAAATTTGGATTATGAGTACCATGCCTGTGATTGAATTATGCAAAGACAGATTTTCCAAATAAACAGACTATTAAAAAAATAGTCTGTGAAAATGTTTCCAAACTGATGACTGAAACAGCTAATTAATCTTCTTCTGATCAATTAATGAAAACTCAGCCATTTCGTAGTCCTGCACATTACCTGATTAAAATGTGATTTGCATACAAATCATTGTCAGCTCTACTACTAATAACTTTTGTCCATTTTCTCCCCTAGTAGCTTATCTTGTTGGACATTTTAGAAAGAGTGTCTCACGATAGGTTAGAGTCCAAACGTTACTTCAGAATGATTCTCCAAGTGGCTTCTGACACATCTCTTTTCACAAGTGGTGAAATTAATTCAGGTGTACAAGAAAATTCACAATGGTGGCACAGCAAAGGATGCACACATTTATGTACTTACTAAGTGATGTGGGGTACCTAACAATGAAAATTCCTTTAAGCGACTCAACTTAATACGTGTACGTAACCTAATGTCCTTGCCATTACTTACTATTAATAAGTGGAACTTACTGTTAGTTCAAGAGTTCCCAAATCTTAGACCTCTTTCAGCAGTTTGGAACTCTGATAGCTTTGTGCTGAAATGCCTCCTGGTACCTAAAACTGCCCCAAATCAATGGCACAAGAACCAGTTTTCCTGACTGTGCTTTCAGAGGCAGACCTCAAGTGTGCAAAGGAGATGGCAATAAAGAAGAGTACAGCAATGTCCCCTCCCCTGGGAACGAGCAGAAAAGCTGCCTGTCACTGAGGGCACTGGGACAGAAATGGGGCGCTGCAAACACAGCCAGTCTGGCCCGGGACACAGGGAAGGTGTTAGGACTGGAGTGAGAGCTCAACAGAAGTCCTCTGTTCCTTGTGTTTCCATGTTCTAAGCCATAAAAATGTACAGATCAACATGTGTGCAGGCAACTGAGAATTCAGAAGACAAATTTTTTAAAAAAGAATGAGTGCTTGCAGAAAAACTAGGAAGGCTTCCAAATCGATGTCATTCTCCTTTGCTTTTTGTTTCTAAAAAACATCCTTCCTTTAACTACAAATCAAACAGTCCTTTAAAACCGCCACCACTCAATGAAGTGATAAATCTGAACCATGTAAAAAGAAAGCAGCCAGCCCAAGTCACCAGTATAAATCCAATGGTTTTAGTGGGAGGACCCAGTGACATTTCCTTTAACAACTTTTACCAGCTCATCCCAAAGGGTTTCAGCACATCTGAAGGCTCTATTCCTGTACAACTTCAGATAGCTTATGACAAAACAGGTGACTCAGTTATTCATGACTGTACAGAAGGCACAGGTATTTCCCTTGCACAATTCTACATGCCAGCCACACAAGTCATCAATGCCTTCACTGGCCATGCTGCTTCTTGTGACCTGGGCAAGGCCACCAGGAGGGGACAGGGGTTCAGAGTGGATCCAAAACTCAAATGCAAACGAAACAGGAAACTTTTCCAACAGATGACAGACAGCCCTTCCGTTCCAGAAAGAGAAGTCTTCATTTTGAAAAGGGTGGAAGAACACATTCACCCTCCTCATCCTCTGCTCTTGCTCCAAAAGGAATCACTTATAGGAAAAGAATTTTTTAACATTTTAAAACATACCGAAGAAAGATGTTTGCTTCTGCACGTTTTGGAAATCAATATAACAAATTGGCAAATCAATCAATATAACAAACTGGAAAAATCAGCTGCACTGGGAAAAAAGCATGCTCCCATCTGGGCTTTCTGCTGTCCCTGGTAAACTTTAGAGCACACAACAATAAACACCAAAGATGATTTCACCTCTTCCAAAACCACAGAATTTGTAATTGCACAGAGTCCTTGATAACAGACTCTTCATACCTGGAACACATTTCTTGAATTATTTTGCCAGTTTCAAACACATGATACATTTTTAATTGATGGCACTACACAGAAAGTTTTCTGCACTGAATGGGTTAGTGTCTGTTTGTCTTCACACCTTGTTTTATTTTGAGAAGTAGCAGACAAGTTGGATGAATGAGCAGAAGACTGTTTTAGCCACAACAGGGGAGTAAGAGAAGAAACATTCAAGCAATTGTTACTTTCAAGTGGAGTTTGCAGTCCAAATTATCCCCATGCTGAAATGTTTTGATGAGTTAAATACATGATTTGTACTTTTTTTTTTAAGGAGTAAACTTGACTGTCACTGCAAATTAACACTAAATTACAACTTATTTGCTGCAAAATAAATACATGTAATTCTTATTTTGGTCTAATAACTGCAATTTGGCTCACTTTGGGTATCAGCAAGAGCTTTACAGGCCCAGAAAGAAGCTCCTGTGTTGCACTGGAGACATCCATGCTCTGCCGTGCCAGTCAGGCTTTGAGCAAACCTCGTTCCCTCAGCAGAGCCTTTGGCCTGGCAGACCCTGACACACTGTCCTGTGACAAAACCATCTGTTATTCTGGGGGCATCAGGTGAATTATGAGGAACCTCTGACCTCCCCAAGCTGTGCTGCTGAACAGCTTCAGCCTGGGCTGACCAGCCCGGCTGGGATGGGAGCGGGGCTCGAGGGAGAGGTCACTCAAATGCCATGGCAGGAGCCTGCGCTCGGGGCTGCTCTGGGTGCCCCCAGCTCCTCTGCCATAAGGACACACCTCTCAGCTCGGGTGGCAGTGCCAGCTTTGCTGACTGTGAAGGCAAAGTTTTCTCAAAGCCACTTAGGAAATGTCAGATCCCTACCAAGACTAAAACAAGGAAGAGAGAGCAGTTCATCTTCTCAATACTACTTGAAATCTGGACCTATTTATTGATTTCAGTTGCTACACACAGCAGGGTTCAGTGCAGTCCTAAAGTGAACAATTCTGTGTTATTAGAATCCCTGAAATCCTTTTGCAATATATTTTAAAGTACTCCTTGAAGCAGCTAAAAATAAAGTTACTTGATTAAATGCACCTCTTTTTATAAATGCTGTATGAGCCACTGTATACATACTTCAAAGCACTGAAATTCAGCCAGAAAATTAAAGAATCAGCTTCCCCTTGCTTTCATATTTTCCCTCTCCTATACTGTCCCCCCTTCACAGAATGGAGAAGACAAGGAAGCAGTTAAATATCAGCAATCTGGTCATGGAAGAGAGCAGCTGAACATGATTCAGTGTGACAAGAGGCACTGTGATTTGGCTAAACCATTTCTCAGGGCACTTTGTAAGGAGGATCAGCAGCATTATTCCTTTAATAGCCATGTCGAATGCAATAGCCAGCTGGGTTTTGTCCCAGACCAAGGTATCAGCATCAGGTCAGAAGGTAACATTCTGTTTACATGATTATTTCCTAAAGCACTTATCTTCTCCTCGGTGTGAAAGTTGACTTTTCTGTTTGTAAGGAGGCCTAAAGAATTGAGGGAATGGGAAAAATTAGCTACACTGAGCTGGAGCTGAATGGCATTAGGTGGGAGGTCTGAGAAAGGCTGCAGCGAGGCTCAGCAGGACACCTTATTAGCCGCGTCATCGCAGTTCATTCAGGCAAGCCATACCAGTGTCACCAGCATTCCCACACAAAGACAAAGTTCTTCACACAGTCTATAAACATGCCTCCCTGGCCAATTCATCCTAACTTGACACTGCTGAAAAGAGGGGCTTGAGGGTTTTGGTTTTTTTTAAACACAACAATAACATAACAAAACAAAACAAAAACCGTGCAGCTCTGCCAAGCAGGCTGAATGGGGGAGAAGGAGGGACACTGTCACATTTCTTGGGAAGAAACAATCCAAAGGTCAAGCCATATTTTATTCGGTGAGCAAATTTTTCTAATAACTAAATGTATTTAAGATAAATACCAGCTAATATGAGCCGTTCCATCTTTCTCGCACAACCTCTGGGGTAAGATACTATCTCTCCACAATCTATTTATTTCTGTGCGTTATCTGCACATGGGAGCTACAGACACAAAAGCTTTTTACAAAGGACAGAGAACCACAGAACGGTTTGGGTTGGAAGGGACCTTAACATATGACTGCCTATATAAAATGTCCTCTCCTAAGTGAAGGAATATGAAGATCACAACTAACACACTGAGACAAGAGGATCAGCTCACTCCTGGTGCGACCATCATTTCTCAGGACCAACTGCTCACTCTGTCTACTGCTGACCTGCAGCTTGGAGCCACAGGTTCTGTGTGGAGTTGATGCAGCAGAAGCAGTGCTGGGCTGTGTCCCCAGAGGGGCTCTGAAAATCCTCTCTCCCACTGCGTGAAGCCTTCAGGGCACCCGTGGGGCGCTCGCTGTGCACAGCACAGGCGCCCAGGCCCTCGACCCTGCCCCTGGCAGAGTGACTGTGCCAAAGGCATCATCAACTCACCTTCCCCGGCCAGGCAGGGTCTCACCCCAACAGGGAATGTTTAGAAAAGTGGCTTGGCCATCGTGTTGGCAGAAGCCAAGAGCTGGTTGGGAAGTGGCAGGTGACCTATGGATAACAAGGTTATACAACACCTTCATCTCCACGGATCTGTAGTGCCAGAGGTAGTGACAGCTCCTGCACTGACTTCTGGTGGAAAGTTGGGGAACGACAATGCTGTCTCCTGCCACAGCCACGTCAAGGCACTGAAGATCAAGAGGATGGAAACACTAGGTTTTGGCTTACAACAACCCAGACCATTCAGATTTCTGTTGCTCCTATCTGCATTGATGAAAACTTTTAAAAAGAAAAAGCAGAGATCAGCCCAAACACCTGCACCTTGAGAACTGGTGCCCTCCCCAGCAGAGGTTTCAGAGACAGCTTTGAAAGAGAACCCTGTCTTCTCCTGTATACCACCTCCCTTCAGCTCTGATAGTGCTCAGCTTGCACACTTTTGCAATTTCAAATACACATTTAGGGGCAAGTAAAAAAAAAAAAACCCATCCATTCCAAGGGCAAGTTACCTGCTGACTGATAGTTTAAGTATGCCTCAAAAGCCATAACGGAAGTGCCTTCATTGGCATGCCCAAGGTGGTGTAGTGCTGTCATTAAAAAGATAAAGTTTATAATATTTTTGTGCCTTGTTCTTTCTGATATAATGGCTAAAACCTATTAATAACACCAAAATATCTCAAAAGGTCAAGCACCATACAGCAAGATGAAGGGAATTGTCAAGAAGCTTAGGCAATCATCTTAGCACTCAAGACATTTGCCAGGGCTGTTTAACTAATATGTGATGTTCACTTTTAATTTCAATATAGTGCCATTTGGGCAAAAATGTTGTATTTTTTAATTAATTACAATGTCAGCAGCTATTAAGATTAAAAGAAAGACCACATCAATAATAAATACTTAATCCAAAGAAAGGAATACAAGAAGAGCAATAAAAATCAATTTTTAGAGCTGGAAAATTGTGACTTTTTCCTCACTTGACTGGTATTTTCATTATATTGACAAACCCATGATCTTACCTGACACTGACATTCGCCTAATGAAATAGCAGCCCTGGATAATGATGTAAGGACTTGTCAATTCTGCTCCAGGACAGCACAGCACTACAACACTGGCATTACCATGCAAAGAAATTTTCATGCTCTTCAGCTGATACAAGAGAAAACTATAAGAAGAAACCAGAGAGATGGGATGTCTTTTTGGATCTTTGCTTTATCATGGAATATTAACATCCCCCCACACAGTTTCTGAGCTCTTTAGTGCTGGTGACACTTGGTGCTCAGCAGACAGCAGGTAACTGCCCAATCTTTCTGCATGAAGCCCAAGACATCCCAATTCTTGCTTTTTCTTCTGCAGGGCGTAAATGCGGGGAGCAAAGCCAAAGTCCTGCAGCCACTTAGTGTCAAAAGCACAAACAGTGAGACAGAAATAACCAGGATACGTGGCAACAGGATACTGCTTATTGTTAAGCATATAAAAGTATTTTTTGTGACATATTTAGAGCAACTCAGACTAAAGACACTGTCTGTCCTAAACAGCTCATTGATAGGAACGACAGTTCAAGGGTTAAGGACTTTTGTCAGATTTGGGTCTTGCCAGACCTACAAGAAGCATCTCTTCCAGCTCCATCTCCTGTGATGGCTGTGTGGGCAGCAGAGCCACCTCATCCACAGCGAGCTGCCGGCGATGGGGACCTGCAGGCTCCACCATCACCATCGGGACTGGGCGACAGCTGGGCTCAGGGCAACTGTGAATTTAAAATAAACCCAAATGTTTCTAGAAGAGGGCAATGCAAATGGCTCAGACCCAGAGAGAATTCACTAACAAAGGATGAAACAATGCTCGATGCTGAGAACAGCTCATGAGCAACCAATTTTACATTATCCCTTTGAAAATCACACTACAGTGGAGCACCAGGAGCTAAGAGAGGGAACAAAAAAGGGGTGAGGACAGAAACGTTTGAAGTGCTAAAGAGAAGGGAACAACCCATTTTCCAAAGAGCACGGTGATCAAGAAAGTTAAGAACTGTCAACATTAGGTTTGAACAATGAAAATTCTAGTGGATATTACAACAGCAGGACCCATTTCCTTGCTGGAGCTGAGAAACTGACTCATCTTGGTTGCATCTTAAACCCAGCACAGATGAAATGAAGATAAAGAAGCTCCACAACAGTCGAGGCAGCTGCATCAACTGACCTATCCAGCCCTGAGCAGGCTCTGCCCAGCCAGCTACATCCTCTCCAGCTCCTGCACAGGCAGACCAGTGGCTGGAAACGCTGTCCCTCCCACCTGAGCATCCTCCTGTTGGGGATGATCCGAATCTTTCCAGGACATGGAACACAGGAGGCAGAGCCCACAACCTCCTCCCACAGTGCTCCCACCTTATGGGAGTCAAAATCTCCAAGGTGGCCATTTGGCCTGGTGCCCACAGGCTCCAATGGGAGCAGAATGGGGCTCTTTCAACCATTCTCCATTTTATCAGCTCACAGCATTGTAAATAAAATCACAATAGCAATTTATTTTCATTTCTCTGCAAATGAGTAAAAATTGGATCAACAGCCCATATAGATTCTCCTTAATTGAATCACAGCTATTCTAGAAGATATGGCCATAGGATAGGAGATTTGAAAAGAGGCAGACCACAATGGATGCTGATGTCAGTGTCACCTTTAGCTGGACACTAATGACTTATCTTCTTCCCGCTCCAGGCTCTCTAAGGAACAAATTACAGTAAAGAGAGAAATATAACTCAATGAGAATGTGACACTCTGCACGTTCTCATAGAAAGCCACTTTCTGAGCAAAATCGAGCAGGCAACAAGTTACTTGCAGTAATTTCTTTTTTAAGAGGCGTTCTGTTTTCTTGCATCACATGTTTAATTACACATGCTCTCCTGGGAGAGGGACTGTTGCAGTAAACCCAACCTTGCCTGTGCTTACAGCGCTTACATTCTACCAGAAAGACTCAGCAGCCAACAGGGCAGCTCCAGGAGATCCTGGTAATGGAAAACAGGCAAAAAGGAGTAAAGCCTTTAGGGAAGATGAGGTGGAGGCCCCGAGTGCCACAAGACTGCCATGATCCACATCCCCACTGCTGGACAGGGACTGTGTGGGCAAACAACTGACTGAAACGTCTCCAGGAATCCTCAGAGCTTGAACTGCAGCATTTCTTCTGAAAGAGCCACAATACTATTCACACTGGCCAGGTACAGCAAAAACTGGCTTAGTGCATCTACTCCATTTTTTCTTTAAATGACACCTTTCTCTGTGATACCTGCAAGTATCTAAAGTTCTGGATTTAGGATTTCAGATCTTCGCTTCCAAACCTGGTACTGTTCACACAGATTTATCACAAGAGAGACATTAGATATTTACCATTTGAATAATGAATACTGAAAATTTATTATAACCTGTTCAGTTTGTAATGCCAAAAAGAAAAGAAGAAAAAAAAAAAGCTCCAAATGCTGAAAACAGAATAAGGACAAAATTAGTGATTAGGATGACCGAAAATTATCATTCACTTAATATGGAACTGCAATTATTGTGTGCCCTTCAAATTATACTAGTGTATGCTTTCCATTACAATACATACCAGTACAAAAATATTTTCCTGCTAAAAATACAATCCAAGTAAAATTCACAATGTGTCTGTGCAGAGAGGAAGGACACACGAGTTGAATTTTTGACAACTGCATCAAAGACGCCAAAGCTCAAGCCAGCAGAAAAACAAGGAGCAAGGAAAAGTGACTTTGGCTGTATTTGACAGGCTGAAAGTAACAAGACAATTTTGCTGGATTTACTCTTTAAAGAGCATATTATCCAAACACGCTAATTTTGAGAGCACTTAACCTTCCTCTAAGGGGGAGAATGACTGAATATTAACGAGCTGAGCTTCGGGTGTTTAATGAAAAGCTGTCGATTTGAATGTGATCCAGGGATTTAAACCTTTGTTAGAAAACATTTGGCTGGAAGGTTTATTTGCCTTGAGGGTGCTTTTTATCTGAATACACAGAAATTTCACTATGCATTTGAAGGCTCATGTTAAAATCACTGCTGCAAAAACCAAATAAAGTAAAAACAAAACCAAACCAAGACAAAAAAATCCCAAGCCCTCCTAAAGCAAGCAGCTTTGAGGATCTTCCCAAATGACCCAGATCTTTAGAGCAAAGTTTTCCTTTGCCTAGAAACTAAGTGGCTTTTCTTTTGCTCATTCAGCTGCTAGTTCTGGGAAAAGCCCAAAGAGAAACATTTAGATTGGAGGGGTCTTTGAGAAGAGGTGACAGTTGACTGATGAGCATCCATAAAATGACAAAGAATAGTTGTGTGGAGCCGGTGCATCACATCGCCTCTCCCTGGGAAACTAATTGCTCTGAATTGTTAATAGTAACATTATTTTTCTGGCAATCATTTCTTTTCAATACTCAAAATCAGCATGAAACAGCTCCTTTGACCGGACATAAAAGTTAAATGTCCCAATGTTGATCAAATTAACTTCAGCTATGTGACAATGGACTATATTTGTGAGAAAATAATGAAGGGCACAAAGGGAAGCTTTATGCTAAGATTTCACAGTTGTAATGTAAAAATGTTTCTGTTGAACTAGGCCAGGGAACATTTCAATAGGAAAACAGAAGAGCACTGTCACTTTCATTAAAAAAAAACCACACTCATTTTATGGATCTCAATGCTTGAGATAACTTCAGGAAGTTTAGATGGCTGGCACATCCCAAGAGCCAGGGATCAGGCTAACACCTCACGTCCTGTCCTTCCCAAACTCTCCTTCCCACTCTTGAAGGGCCCCATCCTGCAGCTTTTTCCTCATTCCCCAGCCTGGGTATTGCATTCTTACACTTTTGCCCATCAAGTGGCTACAGGACATGACTAATATGTCAATATAGTTAATTAACATGAAATATGCACAAGCATTAGTTATAACAGCTGCATGAAAAATTAAACCAAAATGTAAACTATTTTCCTCTCTTACTTGCATGTGTAGTTTACACCCTCCAACTTCAGAAAATACAAAAAACCAAGTATCATGCAAATAGGGCTAACTGTACATGGCAATTATCCAAAACGGGCTTTGAAGAATTTTTTTCCCTCCACAAAATATAAAGCAGATGTTCTTACCTCATTTTAAAGCAAATTCAGTTTTGACTGTAGACCTGCGCCTACCTGGAACAACATAACTGACTTCTGGGGGCTCAGTTTGGGTTTACACTGGTGCTGACAGAGACTCACTACACACCTCAATTTTCTACATACACACTGTATGTGTATTTGTAAAGTTACAAGCAAATATTTGTTCAACAACAGCGTGATTCCAATCCTCTTGGTCTTAAAAGCAACAATCTGACACCACATCTCCCTTGCAAAATGGCAAATATTAAATGCAACCTGGCTCAGCACATACCAGTGAGCTGCCTTTAAAAGTGTTCTTTCTATTTAACTAATTCTAATGCTATTAAAGCTAAATCACTTCAGGATTAACTTTATTAAAGCAGAAGCTTTATTAAAGCTAGAAGAACAAACCCTTCTACTCCTCAAACATGCTACTAGCATTACTAACAGACTTCCCCAGGAGAAAACTTTTAGCATAACTTTGTATCATTCCCCCAATGCTTTTTCCTTGGTTTTCCCCCAGCCTCCCCCTGCTCACCAATGCTGTGATGTTGCACAGCTTTTTTCTTATGCGTTAAAACTTTGTGGCTAAAATAACTTTAGAGACAGCAACTTCCCTGGCAATCTGAACAGTTAAACTGATCCATTTTAGCTTTAATTTGCAAACCCTCTTCTGGTTTGCATCCCCAACTCCTGTGGTAGCTGTTGCCCAAATAAAAGGCTGTACATAACTCATGTTTATGAAGATGCAGCGTGAACACAACTGAGCTTTCACTGACTCCCACAGTGACCTAAATCAACTGTGAGAAGGTGTTTCAGTTTCATTCAGTGAAGGTTTAGCTCAATAAACTGTTTTCCTTCTCAGCATTGTTCATCGGGTTTGAACTGCATCGCTGTTAAATGCTCTTTAGCAGTTTAAAGGCTTTAAAGGAAAAGACTTATCAGTCTCTGTTTTTAACAGCACTAAATCTGCATTATTAGTTCATGCAGATAAGGGGATTTGAAAGCTCAGCTTGAAACCTCTCTCTTTCTGTATTTATCTGACACTGCATAGTTCCAGTAGCTCAGCTGGAAATGTAGATCTATGAAGCTTTAAAGAGAGATTAAAGCCAAGAAAAGAAGTACTTTTCCCCCTATAGCTGCTCTCACTTTCCCTTTTCCTGCTGTCTGAGGGAGTGCTGGGGGACAATGGCCAAAGATGGTTCCCAAAGCCCCTGAATGGGGACACTGTTGGTGGCAGCATTCATTCAAAGTAAGCTTCAGTGTATTGTCCTCCCCAATCAGCAGATCAGAATAGAGTGTGCTGGTGGCTGCCAAAAGGTTAGTCCTGCCGATGAAAGGGGCTTCCCATTATTCACTGGCTACAGAACTCCCCCTTTGTGCCCGCCAGCCCCTCACCGCACTGTGGAGGTCCGGATCTGCGGCTGGCTGCTCCCTCAAAATGAACAATTCATCCACGGCGAGCTTGCTGTGCCACTGCGCAACCCGAAATCCAAGGGCTCCTTTTCTAAGGACAGCGGAGTTGGGGCAGTTTTTGGCAGTGTCACATTTTAATGATATACCATCGTGACATCCCTGACCCACGGCTGACACTAATACTACAGTCTTATTACCTTACCCTTGCCAGGGCATCGTGGGAGGTCCAAAGCCAAAATTAGCTAATGAAGCACACTGTATGCTGCAAACAAGCGTGCAGTAAATAATGCAAAAGGTTTGCACAGGTTTCCCTCATGCAAAGCATTAGAAAAGGAAAAGATACCAATGGAGCCAAGCAAAATGGAAAAAAAAAAACCCAAACAAACCATACTGCTCTATGCAGCAGAACTCAAGAATATGCACCCAGACTGCACCGAGATCCTAATCTTCCTGAGCCCCTGTTCTGTAAATTAGGGATCTTTTATATATATGCTATCTATGCAAACCTTCCAATTGCCTCCAGCATTTTCAAGTGGTTTGAGCAGGTTTTGCAAGTGATACAAGAGAAAGGCAATATTGGCTTTTTCCTGTTCACCCCTGGGTCATCCCAAAGGTGATGGTAAATTCCTCTTTGGAGAAATTCCTGATCAGCCCCCTGCTGGGGGAAAGGCAGTCTCTACTATCCCACCTACCGGCCCTACAGGACAGAAAACCCACAAAGAAGGAAATTTGAGAAAGAACACGACTGGAAAGGCATTTACACACAACTGCAACATTTCAAAACATTTTCAATGAAAAGCTACATAGGGAAAAACGGGAACAAGATATTTTCCAACACATAAATTGCTTTGTTCAGGAGTGTCTGTAACTTCCAGGCTGCTGCCAGAGAGAGGCAGAAGAGCAGACAGCTGCTTGTGGACAGGGATGCCTTATGGCTGTGCCAGGCAGCAGAGGAGCAGAGGCTGCTTTGGGCAGGGGCTGCCCATGGGGCCAGGCAGGTGCTGCTCTCAGCCAGCAAGGGCTGTCCCTGGCCAGTGGTGTGGCTCAGCCAAAAGCCTGAGTGGGGCAGCAGGATGGGGCTCAGCACCCCTGCCGGGCCGGGCCCCCCATTCCTCGCCCTGGGGAAGGACAGAGGTGACACTGGCCAGGTGACACTGGCCAGGTGACAGCAGCAGCGGTCCCGTGCTCATTGGGGGGCCTGGTGAAGAGGCTCATGGCCACGGGCTGCTGGGCAGCAGGGCTGGGGGCAGGAACAGCACACAAAGTGCTCTGGCTCTGTATTCCTTCCAGGCTCAGCAGTTTGTTTGAAGCCCCCCATTAGGCCATGGACTGCAGTGTGTGCCACGCTGCTCTGAAGGGACACGTTAAAGCTCTGTTTCTCAGGCAAACATGAAGCTGGCTGGCACCTGCTAGTAGAAATACGTTTGCTCTGCCAACACACTGATGCCCACACAGAAACATTGTTTTCTTACTCAAGAGAAAGCTGTCTTCTTCCTGGCTTTATAATTAGGGCAGCTGTAAATTTCTGGGTATTTTTGGGACTCCTCTGTATTGTACCACTCATCAGATGAACCAGCTCTGTAACACCACCAGAACCCATGTGGCCACTAACACCAGCAACGACGATACACAAGCGCTGTGCTGCTGCAGAGATGAGCTGCCTGCTGGACCCAGCTGGTGTGGAGATTAAAGCACACCAGTTCTGTGTGCAGGGACTCACAAGGAGAGGCTGAAAGACTTGGGCTTGCTCAGGTTGCAGAAGAGCTGTCTACATGAGGACTCTGTTGCTGGCTTTACCTGTTTGGTAGTTAGAGAGGAAAAAGCCAGACTTTGCTCAGCAGGGCATGCCAAAAGATCCAGGTGATGGACACAAACCACTTTAAGGAAAATTCTGGCTGGATAATAGGGACAGAAAACTTCACAGTGAGGGTAGTAGAACACAGTAATGTGCGGCCCAGAAGAGCTACAAACCACCATGCTGGAGCTGCTCAAAGCTCAGCTGGACAAGCTGTTGAAATCAGCCCTGCTCTGAACAGAGGGATGAGTAAGGGACTTCCAGAGGGCACTTCCAACTGGAATTATTCTGTTATTCTGTAACTGACGATGCACTTGAATGCACTTCACTAGAGCTCACATAGTCTAAAAATAAGCTAATCTACCTAACACATTTAGAAAATAAGTGTGGTTCCTACTCTGCAATTCTGGTGACTTCAGAGCGGTTCCCTGAGATCAGTTATTTGGCTTTAAAGAATAAGTGTCATAAAGTGATCTGTAACCTGCACTGTCTCGAAAACTCTGGCAAGCAGTAACCACTTTCAGGCGACAGAATAAAACCCTCTACATTTCTGAGTGTGCCATTTGAAACATCCTTCATTCGCTGCTTATGAAGACAGAGATTGAAAGAGGCCAGGAAAGGCTAATACATACCTATCAAGTACATAGCCAAGAGCCTTATGCCGTATTCCTGAGTAAACCGATGGGCTTGTTTCCCAAGCAATTAAATTGGAAGCATCATGGAAAAGATGAATGTTTACCAAGTCAAAGGCACTATGACAAAAAAAGGAAAAAAATAAAATGATTCAGGATAAAAGAAAAAAAACATTTGTTGCATCAGCAAAGTATTCAACACAGCACTTACTGTATTCACTCTTATGTTACCTTAATATTTACTCACAAGAACTGTGCAGAATAAGCTATCATAATCAGAAAATTGTCAGACTGCCATCAAACTTACAGCTCATCCACAGGTAAGACTCCATCAAGTCTTTTGCATAAAGGATGTATAACATGAAAAGCTATTTGCCAGTTACAATTCCAGAAATCAGGCAGTACCCTTTCACTAAAATATTTTTAAAACAAAATTAAATGCGTAAACAAACAACTTCCAGTTTCAAAGCTGCAGCTAAGTGTCAAGTAGAACTGTGGCTCTGCAATAAACAACATGAAAAGCTACTGAGAGGAAAATGTTACTGTCATTAAGGCCTAAATCATATCACTGTGACTCCTTATCTGTCCCTGTGCAGAGAATGCTGAGACAGCAGCAGTCAATACACACACCACGTCCAGCTGGGAAGAGGACACCTGCTGCTTCTGTCAGTCCATGCCTGTGAGGCCACAGAAGCACAGACTTGTTTAGGCCAGAAAGGCCCCCTGAGCCTGCCAGTGAGTGCATGGACAGGCTCTGGCTGAGACAGACACCAAGCAGAAACCCAAGCTCTGCTCAGGGAGGTTTCCCAGACCATGGCAGAGATGGGAATGGACCAGGACACAGCAATAATGGCAGTGAGAGCACGGTCAGACACACAGGTCACACAGCACAAAGGGCTCTGCCAGAGATCCTGGTGAAAATCTCTGGCTCCAGGGAGCAGCACATCCTGTCCAGTGAACCCACACTGACGGAGAGCAGTCCCACTAACCTTCTTATAAAGAGATAACAACCACAGCACTACAAAACACGACAGCTTGAGACATCCAGTCCTGTCTGTCTGAAGGACAGACAGAAAGAATCCCTGTGGGACAGGGAGGGTCCCAAGTCACCAGCTCACCTGATGTGTAAAGTTACCTATAACCCACCCTCAAGTGTCTAAAACATGCTTGCTCTTAAAATTTACTGATGATGGGCCTTCCACCTGCAACTTTCTTGTCCTTAAACTCAGCTTTTCATCGTATTACCTATTTTCCTGCAAATTAAACTGATCTCTGCCCCTTCTGCAGGGCTGACAGCAACTAGTTTCCCTGCTGTGGTCAGCCCAAGTTTCTCACCCCCTGGCCAAACCCTTCCACCATTCCTGACTCTTTCCAGCATACCTAGAGCACAGCACTGAAAGCCAAACAGAACACTCTATCACAGGCCTTGGCAGCACTCAAATAATTACCGTGCCTTCTCCCCTCGTGTCCTTCACAGCACCTACCTATTAACACATCTCAGTAAGATAATAATGATCCATATTCAATTCCTTCTCCCTTGATCCTTTTCTACAGCAGGGGTAATGAGTCAGTTATTCCCAAAAATAGTATTGGTGCTTTTAAATTCTCCTCTCAAAGTGCAACGCTCTGCATTTCCCTGATTGTCATCTTCTAATATTACTTTCTTGAGAATACCAAAATTATTCTGGTTGCTGATTCTGACCACTGATACACTTGCAAACATCCCCAAGCTTGGTGCCCTGCCTAAATGCTGTAAGCACATCCTCTACTCTATTCTCACTAGCAAATATGAGCTACATATGTAAACTGTATTTAAGACTGTAATGCATTCAGTGCACTGAGAACTATTTGAATAGAAACAAACACCTTCACCTTATAGTCAAGATACTAAAAACCCCACAAAGTTAAAGTGCATGAATTATAAAGTTCTCTTTCATTTTTGCATAATGTGAAAATTCATGAGTGCTCCAGGATTCTTTAGTTCTTTGTCCACACTAAAGGTAAGTTAATGAAGAATAATGGATTTGAAAAATCTGGATTCACAGAGAAACTCAACTGGGGCAGACCACTGATCACAGAGGAAGAAAAAGGACAGTTCTCTGAAGTCTGTTAAGGTCACTTTTCTGGTTTTTTGGGAGTCCCTTGTTTTTGGCATGAGATACATTCTGTAACAGTGTTCCTAGGTAGGGAAAATGAATAGTTCCCTTCAAGGTCTCACACAGAAGTACTAACAAGTGCCTGGGCTCTATTTTTATTGACCTATTTGACTGTAGAAATGCATTGACCAAAAGTCATGATTTATGGAACTGGTTTTCATGACTATGGGCAGAACTTTGTTCATATGCACAGAGACTGGGTGCGAGCACTCATCACACCCTGAAAAGTCACATCATGCACTCAGACCTCCTCAGGTGGATTTTATAACAACCTGCATTTCCCATAGTATTTCACTTTCATTCTTCAGAAATTGTACATAGTAACTCACCCCTTCAATCTCCCATTAGAAAATATGAGACCTTGCTAGATCATGTGGATCATAATTGCAAATTACACCAGACAGAACTACCACCATGGCCCATTACAGACTAGGAGAAGCTGTGAGCTTCCTCATCCTCACTGCCCAACACACCCAAACATCACCTACAGCCAAAGACTGTCTTTTTTTAATGCCCCCACAAGAAAACATTACATTTAAATCTATCTCTGAAGAACCTTTCTTTCTTGGAAAGGCCTAAAAATAAATTCATGTTGTTTTTTCAGCAGAGAGGAAATCCCAGAGGACAGAAGAGACAGAACCTAGGGTAGTCATGAGGCAAGAGCAAAGTCCAGATTAGCATCTGATGTTAACACCCACTTCTGCAATTATCTAGTGCTGGAATCACACCCCAAGCATGTGGATCTGGAAAAACTAACATGAACCTACAGTATCACACAACTGCCTGCCCAATTTCTGGGTCAGAAGCCCATAAAAGGAATAAACCTGGTACCTTTTCTGTTTTCACAAGCTGTCTAATTAAATAAACATGCTTATGCCAACAAAGCCAGAACACTGTTCAGTACTCAGAAGTCAACCTATGTGAACACTCATGAGATTTCAAAATCAAGCTTTCAATTGTAAATGTGAAACAACCACATGAGGAAGGGAAAAGTGCTGAATGTTCATGTACATGACTACAATATAAGTAAGCGGTAAAGACCAAAGCTGTGAGTACACGGTAAAAAAGCAAGGCCAGATTTCCAGGTAGGCTTAGAGAAATCTAAAGAAGATTTCTTCAGATTTCCATAGAACATGCTCTCCCTGCAGAGGCCCCAGAGGTGAGGGCTGCACAGAGCCAGGCGAGATGCTGGCAAGCCCCAGGAGCGGTGCAGCAGCAGGGGGACAGTGCCAGCTCCACGCTGTGCCTGGCCCAGAGCCCCTCTGACTGCACAGGGCCACACCAGCACCACCACAATCCCCTGAGCACCCCATGTCCAACAGACAGGAGCAGGCGTGGAACCCCCCGCTCTATGAACAGACCAGTCTACGCATGAAAACACCTGCCTGAAATTGCTGTTAACAAACGAACGTAAAACAAACGTAATCAGAAACAACTTTAAGATGCAACTTACCAATCAGTAATACACCACCTTGTTCGAATGAAACCTTTTCTGGACCACTTGCACTGAAAAATAAATGAATAAGAACCAATCATCTTAGGTAAAGAATACTGTGAAAGTGAAATGTACAGACGCAAAGAACAAAATGAAGCAGAGCTCATCCATACATTATAACCAAGAAGCACTGAACACAAACTGAGGTACCTTTAAAACAGATATTGTGTCTTTTATAAATCCTGGAATTAATTATATTTTTGATCCTGCAGCAGTTACAAAATTACATGTAAAATTAATAAAAGCCCTGGCAGTTGTTTACAAATGAAAGATAACCAGATAGGAAAGCTTTCCAGCTATATTTATGCTTAGCTCAAACCAGCAAATTCTTATTGCCTATGCGATGTTTTTTCTAATGTTTTCTTTGTAATTTTACCTGAACTGTAAAATGTCATCAGAGATTTACATCAAATTAAAATGAATGAGATCTGCTAGAAAGCTATTTCTCTTGCTGAGCCAAGCCACCCAATATTTCTACAAAAGGTAAGAATTTAAATAGTGGTAAGAGATTCCATTCATCACAGCCACACCATTGGTTAGAAAGCCACAATTCAGCTCGGGCCCATACATGTCATTCACATACAAGAAGGGGCTGTTCAGCACCACTTCCAAGCCACTACCACAATCCACAACCTCCCATAAAAATACATGATTCTGCATCCTATTTGTTCCTTGTTAACAATGCATGTGTGTCTGGGCTAATCTGCTCTGGGAATGAATATTGCACCATACAGGCCTAAGTAACGATGCCAATGATTTTGTAGCTAAAGAATGTGAGTCCTTATTGTGAATAAATTGCCAGTCCCAGCAGAGCATCCCCAGTCAGAGGTACCACTCCCCCAAACCTCTCTTGAGGCACTGGTCAGGTGTATTCATTCTCTCTAAAAACAGACAGTTCTCAATCCTAAACTCTGCTGAGATAGTGAAGGGCCTCCACAAACCAAACCAGGCTGACTTCAAATGAATTACAGACTGGTTTGGGTTGCAAGGCACGTTCACCTTGTTCCAGCTTCCCTGCTTGGCCAGGGACACTTTCCAGTAGACAATGTTGCTCCAACCCTGTCCAACCTAGTCTGCATCTTCTGAGCATCCCTCAGGGAAAAGGGACCCATCTCCCTCCCCTTCTCCCCAGGCACAAGCACAGTGACAGCAGCCAAGACCAACCAGAAACAACACCATAATAATTATATTTCAAATAACAATTGACTTTATTGCCATTTTTTTCAACAGTGAAAAATTAGCCTCTTCTGCAGGTCCAGCAAGCACTCAGGGGATGGCTGGCTGGAAAGCAAACACTCTACCCCTTCCTAACAGGATCCACAGCTGGAGCACAAACCCCACAATCCAGTAATGTTGTTATTATATTGCAAGGGTTCTACTG
This sequence comes from Molothrus aeneus, assembly GCF_037042795.1. Lineage (NCBI taxonomy): Eukaryota > Metazoa > Chordata > Aves > Passeriformes > Icteridae > Molothrus > Molothrus aeneus. The sequence goes on along the minus strand of NC_089653.1, from coordinate 35,930,935 downwards.
TCAGTATATTGCAAAGGTTCCATATTGCTAGAGTGTCATACCTCCTTGATGTTTCTCATAGGCAGCTCCTCTAAGCACTGCCTCTTCCTTCTTCTTGCAGCAGCCAAGGGCCCCCAGTTCCCCTCAGCCACCCAATCCACTCTTTTATAACACTCTTCTCACTGGCTACAGCTGCGGCCTGTTCAAGTCAGGCCTGCTCCCAATCTCTACTAATTGGCTCAGCTGCAACTCCTTAAGGGGCAAGATTACTTTCTATACTACCTTTATTTTCTTATAATGTATCCCCCTACACAGTTAGGTCTCTTCTGTGATGCTCATGGGGACACAGTTACAAGTAGAGATGTCAACACTTATTCAGAAGGAAATCAATGAAAAAAATTGAATGCTAAAAGCATTCAAAATTGGCTTGAATTTCATCTTGATTAAAAAAGGGAGCTTTGTCATTTCCTTCTTAAAAACAACTACACAGAACTTAAAATCAAGTAGTCCAAGCCTATGATGTGGTCCAAGATAATGTTTTCAATCAGGCTGCCATTTCTCATTTGCTATTTTCCTCTCTGGCAAAATAGCAAAAGTACTTCAAAAGATGCAACACCAAAACAGGCCCAACCAGATCATCTTGCTTAGAGTCATACTCAGCTGGGTTTTGAGCATCTCCAGGAACAGCCATTCCACAACCTGTCTGGGCCCATCTCCTGCTGTTTAACCTGATGGTGAAAGCTTTTTCCAGATTAAATCCGATTTTCCCTTGCTGCCTCTGCTGTCCCTGCTCCTGCAGAGCCCCAGGGCAGCTGTCCTCCGAGCCTGTCCCTGCCCTCTCCTGGGGCACGGACTGGCTCTCTGCTGTGTCCTGCCACAGCTCTGGGCCAGCCCCACACCCGGAGCTCTGACACCTCGCCAGCAGAAGTCCTCACCAAAAAAATACCGTTTTTAAAATCACAATTTGAAAACTGGTAGTTACATTCTGCCAGCTTTTCCTTTGTGAATAGAGTCCCTGAAGAGATTGTGCTGACCTTTTAAAACCCCCCAGAACCACCACCTACATAAATAACCCCTGCTACATCGGGGAAAGGACCTCCAGGCAGCATTAACATGAAGAGAGAGGTTAGAGAGGGCTAATGTCAAAAAGCACTGTGAGCAATAAGTAATGCACACAAACCATGATTGATAATGACCAGCACAGAGCCTTAATTCATCTTTTCTCCATCATTTTACTGAGGGGGACCATATCAAATTAAATAGTGACCCAGAAAGGGTTTATTCAACCATACAAAGCAGGGCATGAAGGAAAGACATATTAAAGTGGTGATGACTGCAGTGTAATTGCAGCTCCTTAAAGGAACACCACAGCTCAGAGGGAAACCTGAAACAGGAATCAGCCAAATACTGGCAGCAATGCCCAGCACTGACAAGGCTTCCTCGCCCTGGTGAGAACTCCTCCTCCTCAGAGCCTTACAGAGGAGACCACATCCCCTGCTCATGACACACTCAGGGTTTCTCTACACAGGAAACAGAGCTGGATTATGGCAGCTTGCCATGAAAACAATGTAGAACGTAGTTCCTACTTCAAAATACTGCCTTTCTTCCCTTAGATCAGTTGCTTCAGCAACTACTTGAAGTCAGCAGCTCCATAACACTCCAGACTGGGTCACTGCCAAAAAGCAACAACTGGTGGACAGAGCCATGAGGGTTTGGGCCTTTTACCTGGCCCAGAGAGAAGCCAGGAGACCAGGGAGGAGCTTAAGCCCACAGTGGAAAAGGTCATACAGCTGAGGCTGAATAAAGCAGGAACATCTGTGCTCTGAACTGTAAAATAACACTGGTTTCATTGTGCAACTGGCATGTATCCCAACCTGCAAACTACCTTTAGCTACTCATAACTCGAACACATTTCATTCCTTTAACTTCAGTAAATAATTCACTTATCAATAGCTTGTCTATTTAACATTAGGAACGCAGAACTTAGCAGGCTTCAGGCCTCCTAGTGCAGCCCAGGAGCTGGAGCTCAACAGCTCTGACATGAAGAGTCATCCTCAGCCTTGGGTGCACACTGCAGCTGAACAACATGCCTCATGTACTTTTGGATCATGCATATGCTTTAGTATTTCTAAATGAAGTATTTGGAATGCAGAAAGTTTTGGAAACAGAATGTAAAAAAGAGTTATAGCTTGGGAAGGAGGAAAGAGAAATTTGCTTTTTATTGCAGATTCCAAAGCAACAATCTTTATTTTTACTTTAACAAATAGTCACTAGCTGCTATACCATCTGTAAGCCCACATAAAACCAGGTGGAGATGACATAGGTCATCTTATGCTCTCAGAGAGTGATCTACATTTTAAAATAGGAAAAAAAAATCCTACTTCATGTCCCAGAAAGGGGATACCACATCTTTCACCTTATATTATTAAGTCTCTTCTCAGATCCTCTGTTAATAGGATTCCTTTAGCCAGCAGATGGATTGTGAATACGGGCAGTTTCATCTACTAAAAGACAACATAAATCATAATTGAGAAAGGAGAGACCGCAGTAAGGTTATCACCATACAGCCTCCTCCATGAAAGGTTTGCATTAAAGCATTAGTGAAATTAATTCATCTTTCATAAGAGCTTTGAGCAGTATCTGTGATCTATGATAACAACCAATTTCTCACTATGAGAAAAAAAAATTACTCAGGCCTGATAGACTACACAAATCTGCTTTTTTTAAAATGGCCTAACATTATCTAGAGTGTTGCTCCCAGAGGCATCATTTGAGGTTTATGCCTTGCCAAGAGGACCATAAATCAAAGCAGAAAGTTTTGTTAGTTTTATATGCAGTGGGCCGTAATTATTTTGAATTGCATTATGCCTCAATCACTGTAATTACTTTTAGATCATCCTTAAACAGCTGCAATAAAAGAAATCAGTCTTAAACCATTTCCCACACAAAAAATTGCAGATGTGATATGAAAGGTCTGGCTAAAACACACAAGAGCATGTTAATGCAATGTTTGGGTAAATATGCTGCTCATGCTTTCTGCTGGGTAAACCCAAATTTCCAAAATACCTATTATTTTGTGGCCTTTTAATTGCTATTACTAACATTTGTCCAGAGAGAAAACGTGATAGCAAATTAATTTTACCTTTACATATAGAAACATGCATCTGAAAACCAAAACTATCTCCCTGTTGATTTTTGCTCTTGCTGTATCTGTGTGTTTCAGACACTTCTTGGTCTCCAGTTCCAAAGAAAAACAGCATGGTCTAAGAACCATTGCAATTACTTTCTAACTTTTCAAGTCAGATGAAAATATACTGGGCTGGCACATGCCAGGGTGCAGGCCAGGCGAGCACACAGGCTCCAGAGCTGCAGTAATTCAGGATGCTGCTGTTCCTCACGTCCCTGCAGACCTGCAGAGCCCGTGTCCCTTTCCTCTCCTTCTGTGCAAAGCTCTGCAGCAGCACGGCCCCAGCCTGCTCCATGGGCCTGGCAGCAACAGCATTCCCAGGAATTGTGCTGGGGGCAGGAACAGAACTGAACTTTCAAGGAGCTTCAGAGATTAGTTCATTACTTAATTGCATATATTTGCAGATTTTCTCTTTTCCTGTCTTTTCCTCCTCCAGGTAAACACTATCCTTGACAACCAAACCACAGAGGTTTCTGCTCAGAACAGTTGTTTAAGTCACTGGGACCCATGGGAGCAGTTTGAGGGTGTCACAGCCTCCAAAGGCTGCTCCTCGGGTTCCCCGCAGCCCCCGTGGTCCTGTCCCAAAAGCAGCACAGGAGGGTTATTGAGGAGGAGCTGCAGCTGCTAATGAAGGGAGAACACCTGATCCCTGAGCACCATTCCTGCTCCACAAAACCGTGTGGGAGAGCCCTAAGACTCAACCACTGCTCCAAGAGACTGTGAAGAATTATTGATGCACGAGGGGTAATAAACAATGCTGAACAAGTTACAGCTTTGCCAGCATCACAATGAAGCAACAGCAGTGAAGTAGATAAAGGAGGAAATAGCTCTCCCGGGTGTCAGTGAGCAAGGCACAGCTTGTCCTGGGGCTGTGAGGAACTCAGCTGCTGTGCAGTGCTCTCAGCCCTGGCACAGCACTGCCAGGCACTGCCGCAGCTCACTGCCACAGAGGGGACAACAAACACCTGAGGAATGGCTCCAGCTCCCTCAGAGTGATCTAACACTTAGCTTCAAACTGTCTGACATGTTTATTCACAGGAAGTGAATGCTTTGCAAAATTATGTCAAAGGCACTTTTCCTTCCAGTACTGAGATATAAAAATAAATAATTTAGTATCCAAGTCAAGAAAAAGAACAACCTTCATCCTATCAATCCCATAACTATTTATGCAATGCTCTGCCAAGCACACAAGCACTGTGTAAATATCTCTAAGTGTGTATATTTACAAATTCTAAATTAATTTTAGGAGTTTATTTAGTTCTTCCTTTTATTGAAGTAGTGACACGCCTGTTTGATCCCCAAATGTTACAGCAGTTCAACCAATTTATTCACTCGGTTTGAGGAGAACATTAACCATTAAACACCCATGTTCTAGATATTCTTAAGAAATTAAAATTGAGAAAACTAAAGAAAACACCAAAGAAGAGAGAGTCTGCACTTTCAGGTGCAGTGTAAGAAACCTCTCAGCTCTGCTTGTGTTGCTGGTTTTGACAAGACCAGCAATCTCAAACGTGCAGCACCCCCAGTTCTTCTGAGAGCAAGTGCAAAGGGAGTGTGAGGGCAGCCTTGGAGGACAGTGTCAGTGTGTGCTTGGGTCGGGTGTCCCTGGCAGCAGGGCCGGCTCCCTGTGCTGGCTGGGCTGGCAGAATCCAGCGCCCTGCCCTGGCACACTGCCACACCGCCTGGGCTTCACTGCACACAGCAGTCTTTGCATCATTGTCCTCACCCTTCACGAGGAATTCTTACTGGATTTTGGTACATCATGCCATGGCTTAAAACATGGATTACAGGTGTCAAGAAACAGACAAAACTCCAAGATTCCATTCCGCCCTTATCACTGAGAGGAGCTGCTCAAGAGTAGTCAGAGGAAATCAGAATCAAACCTGGTATTTGGGAATGCTTCACAGTTCTGTACATACCTCAGGGAAATAATCCTGTGGAAACTTCTCTTTTTCCAGCATGGGTGTGCTTTCCAAAGTGTCAGAGTAGATTTCTTTCCCAGTAACCTTTTTATACTTCTTAGCTAGGAAGAGAGATAAACCAAAATTAACACACATAACTTCAACATTACGAGCATCTTCTCACACTTATTGGCAAAGCAGCAGCATTGGAAAAACAGCTGGTAAATCAACAGGATCGTACAAAAAATGTGCAAGCACTGAACTGTTCTGGGGGAAAATAAATACCCTGTTTATATCAGACACCTTGAAGTTGCACAGTTATGACATTGTCATTTCTACGACCCAGAGCCCCATGAAGTGTTGGAGCTCTAATCATGAGCCTGATCTCTGTAAACCCTTGCACTCAAATCCCATCTCAGCTGCTCTGAGACCCTGCAGCCCCCAGGCTCCATCTGATCACAACCCTTTCTGGCCATCAGCACATGAGGCATGGATTTTTACAGCTGGAATGGGTGTTGGACTAGCACAAGAGATTCAGTGGTGATGCACATCACTTTCCAAGTCTCTAATGAACAATTTCATCACAGACAGAAACAACACAGACTCCTATGGATCTACTCAGCTCATGAATGAGAGGTTCTCCTTGATCCACTTTATACTTGGTTTCTCACCTGATGAGAACAATGTACTGGCATATCTAGGGTGAGAACCTGACTTAGTTTAACTCCTCTGACACGGGAGCTCGGGCAGCTAATGTTCCCCTGCCATTATCCTGGACCTGCTCAGCTGGAGTCAGTTCCAGCTGGGAATGTGTAAGAGAAAAACGCCAAGCATTATCAAGATTCCTAAACTGTTCAGTCCTACTGGATATCTGAGGAAGCATTTACTGTAATGCAGCCCAATGTCTTTGGGGAAAAAAAAGTTTCATTCTTTATGTGCCAACCCCTCTGAGGCCTGGCTCCCATGGGACAACTGAACAAATATCCTGATAAACTGGCATCATTCTAAGTAAACTGTGGATGGATGTGACTCTTTCAGCAAGTTTAACGGTGTCAGCAAAGAGATCCTGATGCCTTTTGAGTTACAGGAAAGACCTGGCAGAAGTGCAAGGACTGAAGGCACCTGCTGGGAGGACTTCACTGACAGGCAGCAGCTGGCACAGGGAGGCAGCTCTCCATCCCCCGTGAGCCAGAGGCTCGTTGTGACAGCACTGCAGAGCAGAGCGTGCAGGGCCAGCGCAGCCTGGCTGCAACCAACACCAGCCCCGCTCCATTGCTGACTTCACACCTTCTGTAAATACAAGTGGTCAACTGGAACTGGCCTAAACCCCCTCTCTTAGAGGACATCCCTTCAGAACAGTCAGCTTGGCACTAGTTTGTATTGTAAGCAAATTTTTGGGCTTCTGACCACTGTGAAAACAGCTCAACAGACCTACACTATAGTATATAATATGTGAGGTTGCAAGAGAAAACTATTCCTTTTTCAAAATGGAGATATGTCTTCCTAAGATCTGAAAAACAGCAACAATCTTTTTTTTCCAGTCTGTATTCAGTCACATCCAACTGTGCAGTGAATTTTGAAAAGCAACAGTGATGTTCCAGGAATACTGAATTGTGTATAAACATCTATTTTTTGCACACTTTCGAGTAGAACCAGAATTTCAAAATGATTTTTGTGCAGAGAATGTTTGTATCCATCTGGATTTTTCTTCTGATTTAAGAGCTTAATACACTGTGAAAACGTCAATAGTCATGAGAGAAGAGGCAAGTTTTACATTTCCCCTGAAAGATGGGAGCCTTTGGGGTCATACTTTACAAACCCTATGCTGGGAGATGGATTCTGCTCTGACAAGAACAGTGTGTGACTAACAACACTCATTCACCCATTTCCTTGATTTTTATTAAGAGTTTTTTCCTTCTAAATGATGTTTGGGCCAAACCCATCTTTATGAGCATGGTTCACACTGGCAAGTTGGCTCTGCTACGGTTTTGCCATGCAAAACAAAGCAGCAACCATTTAAAGCATTTCTTTTCTGAAACAAGCATCTGTTTATTGTTTTGCTATTAATTGTTTTCCTCTATAGTTTTTTCTTCTGTTTTCTCACTTTTTAAAAATTCTTACACTTTCTTTAAAAGCTGTACAGTAGCAAATAAGCAAATAAGCTGCCAACAAAGGACTAATAAATGCAGAAAGCTCCTCTTTTCCTAAAGCAGCTGTCATTTCTCTGTCACAGGAGCAGGACACCTCCCGTCTGTGACCACTGGGAGGGACCTACAGGTGGAGCTTGGGGCGAAACTGCTGCTGCTCCTCTGGGGCTGATGGGATGGAGCTGAGGGCTCAGGTGTGCTGAGGCAGCTCCCAAATCACTGGCACACAAAGCCATTTGCACGGCAGAATGAACAAACAGCCTCACAGAGGACAGCAAGGGTCCCACCCAGGGCCTGGGGGCTGCCCCCAGCCTCCCCACCATGTGCACTCTTCATTCCTGAGCACTGTACAAGTGCTCTCCTCAGGGACAGAGCCCAGGGGCGAGCTCTCAGGAGCGCCAGCTCCGCTGTGCACAGCTCCCACATGGTTTGTCAGAAATAAAATCACTCTGTCGGTGATATTACAGCAAAAATGTTCCTTCAGCACTGAAACCAGTGGTAACAGGAGGACTTATGGAGGCTAAGTCTTGAATTGTACATACACAGAACTACTGTTCAAATATTTCAGGGCAGGAAGATCCTATACCCTCAATTATGTGAGCAGAGAGAATCTGCTGAGAACAAAAATAATTAATCCATATAATGATGACAATTAGTTCAGTCCATAGTCACTACCATTTCAACAGTGTCTCACATTAATGGGATGCTAGACACAGTATTAATGTGAGTCAGCTCAGTAAGCTAAATGAAGCTCAGGATATTTTTGTATTAAAGAGATACAGTTCTCAACTGAAAGAACATAAATTCTATATAATCTTTTCTATATTCACCTCAGGAAGCATTCAATAATTTTCTATGATATTTCTAATATTTAATGTATATAGCCCAGCTATACTTTCAAACTTGTGAGACACAGCAAGACCTCCAACCTGAGGGATCAGTGTGGGTTAAACAGTGCCACCCTCCTACTGACCTGCTCTGCTCCCAAGTAATTTAAGCCATAAATCTACCTCAGCTGCTTTGCAAAATGGCCATCACTGCTGGACAGTTAAGGTCTTGGTCCTGTATCTGATCTACATGGAAGAACCTTGTGGCCATTCAGAGTTCTTCTGAAATCCTCAGGAATCACTATGGACTTAAAGGTGCATGGGAATGATTAATGCTCTGGCTTGCAGCCTGTGGCTGGTCCATTGACTTCTTCTAAAAGGTTTATAAAAGGTAAGAAAAGCAACACCTGTCACCAAGGGACCTGCCTGCATTTTGCAGGAGCCTGCATAACACGAAAACATTGCCAGGTACCACCATCAGAAAAGAGGATGGAAAAGCTGCCTTGATGTAAAAAGCCAACTAACCATTAAAACATTTAATGCCTTTGCTTACCTTTAAAATCAAACTGGTAGATGTTTTTCAAAGATTCATGAAGAAAGTAAAAACTTCCTAGAGCCTGTAAAAAAAAACCCAATAAAACATGGAATTATAATAATATGTACTTTGGCTAACAAAACCCAAAAGAGCATCAGGCTTTACAACCACAAAAAACCCCAAACTCAAGAAATTAAATACTAATAAATAAACCAATGTTTACATTTTCTAAGATCTATAAAAATTTTAATTTCTTTTGTTGCTTCTCTGAGATTTCATCAGTCATTATAAAGATGACCTCTAGCAGCTGACTGACTGTGGTAAGGGCACTGCCAGGTGTACACTGAAGCACCAAACAGATGGATGTGGTAGGTGACACAGACAGATGCCTTTCTGAGCCCCCAGAACAGACCCTCAATTCTGTTATAAAAACCTCACCATTTCTTCTTCACTTTCAAAGCAAAACCAAAGCTTTTAGAGCACGTGGTACAGGAAACAAGGGCAATTTTGAAGTTTTCTAACTTGTACCTAAAGCCTGTGCAGAAGAGGCTCCACGACCTCCCAACACAGCCTGATGTGGTTTTTCCCTACCCTGAAAGTTAAATAGTTCCTCAACAGGGACAGCCCCCCTTTGCCTTCCTGCCCACGTGCCCCTTCTCCACCCGTGGGCTCACAGTTCCTCCCCTGCTCTCATGGGAGCTTTGCCATGGGACACACACAGAGACCGTGAGCTGGCTGCTTGCTGTGTCTTCTCCACAGACAGGCCATTTACTGCTTTTGCCCAGTTAATGAGAGGAAAATTACATATTAGAAGAGAGCAAATGAAAATCAAGTAAGAAAAAAACCAAACCAGAGCAAATAGATTTTATGCTGGAATATTTTAAAAAAACCAAAACAACAACAAAAAAATAAAAGGACAATTTGATGAGCATTTAGATACATCTGATGCACCCAAAAGAAACTGAAAAAACCCCAGCCTGTTACTGGATAAACTCTTACTAAGAAGAATAAAAGAAGCAACACATTAACCAAAAAGGATGATTTGGTTTCATTGCATCTTTTCCCCTCCAACAACAAAGCCCCTCCCAGCACAGCAGTGCTTGGTCTGGTGACTGCTGCATTATTTATGAGATGCTGCACATCCAGAGATTAGACATTTGCTGATTTGTCAAAAGCACAAACAGGAGGTCCTGCCCATCTCCTTGACATATTAGTCCATACAACAGAAAGCAGTGTCACACGTTTAATTGATGAGTACATGTCCCTGCGACCCAGGCAGATTCCTTCAGGCCTTTGGGTGGCTTTTTTATAACACAGAGGAGGTGAACAAGGAACTGCAGGAGACATGCCTGGGAAGGACTCAAGGTTAAGTGTGCTGCAACAAGGACACCTTGCCAGGAGAAAATAAATCCTCATACAAGATAAAAACATTGCCACCTGATATTCCCTTCTGGCCCATCTCTTTCTTCAATGCGTAGGGCAAAATCTGACATATATAAAGGTAACATTTACTATATAATAATACTCTTTAAGAACTCAGTATACGGATAAAGCTTTTTTTCTTACATTGCCTTCAAAAGAAAAAGAAAAGAGCCTTGGCAAGCATCTGGAAAGTATAATCCCAAATGCATCCTGTCTGAAAAATTTAAAAGCAAATGAAAAAGGGATCCTGGAATGGGAAATCCTAGGCTATGTGAGTAACACATGGCAATCCAGCCTACCTGTGACATCTAAGGGATGTTTTTAAGTGAGCTTTTCCTTTTTCCCCACAATGCAGGACAGCAGAACCCTGTGAGAAGGGACCTCTGCGGTGTCCAGTGCAAGCCCTGTCAGTGTGGTTGCTCAGGGCACTGACAGGAGACTCAGAACTCTCCTGAGGTGGAGAGTTCCTGCCTTCCCTTCTGAGCTACTGCTCCTGTCTCTGACCACCCTCTTGGAAACCTTTTCCCTTCATTTTCATTGGAATTCCCCATGCCTCAGCTGAGACGGAAATTTATGACTGAGTGAAAAAAAGTAATTGGAAATAGTGACCGATCGAATTCAGGTATGAGTAATACTAAAAACAGGTGACCATTTAAATCTAGGTGACAGGATTGTGAACTCCAAAGCTTCTCTACATCGCATAACAAAAAGTAAACCAAGAAAAAACCAGATGCTCTAAACCCCCTTTCACTCAGAGTGTCATAACTCTATTAAAAACAGTACTGCCATGCTTAAGCCACAACTTCATTTCTGAGTGTCACAATTTGTTCATTGCTTGACTTTGTACAGTTTTCATCTCATTTTTAAAAACTAATTTTTAAGACTTATGCAGCAGAAGTTTAGTTTGATAGTGTACACTTGTGGCACTGAGTATCAACTACTCGTGCACAATCAATCTGTGACAGTGATGAAGTAACTCTGTCAAGTTTCAGGAGCTGATACCGCTAACATTCAGACTGGCCTGGACTGTGCAATTCCAAACACCCCACTAAAAAGAATCAAACCTATAATGGAATGGAAATTACAGCTATCACCATTTTCTGCATTATTATAGACTTAATCAGGCTTAGGTACATAAATGTAAACTTGCAAAAATGATGGAGTGCACTTATAATTCTGTGCCCTAACACAATGAAATATATTAAAAAAAACTTTCCAGGGCCTACTGCTTAGGCCCTTTTGTTGAGGCAATTATGTTAATTCAATTTGTTTCTCATAAATGTCAGTTTAACAATAAAGGTAAATGAGATTAATTTAAAGTTGAAGAGCTTTGCTTTATTTTCTTATTTACAATTTCAGTATCCTTTGGAAAAAGCAGACCTGGTGCATAAAATACTTTATGTGCAGCAGCACATAAAATATCTAAGTGATACAACACAGGAACACATTACAGATTATAAACCACCCAAACATCCTAACTTTTAAATATCTCAAACATAAGGAAAGAAAGCTATTATTTGTTCCATTTGAAAGGTTGCTGAGATGGATGACTTCTGCGGTTAGCAGAAATTCCACAGCACCTGCCACTAGGTGCTTGTACTGAAATGGAAGCTCAGCGGCCATGCTGCGCACTGTCCCTCCCTTCCTCACTTTCAGGGACATCAGTGGCTGCACCACAGCACACAGCAGACCCAGGGTATTGCAGCCCTCTCCAGGACAGCCTCTCTGGAGCAGAAACCTGGACCATAACAGCAGGGGCCACTGGGGCTGATTTCCCCACGCGTCAGGGACGAAGCACCTCCTGCAGCCGTGCCCCCAGCGCTGCATGCCCTGAGCAGCTCAGCCTGCAGGCTCCCATGCCCAGCACCCAGAGCAGCCCAGTTCCTGAGGTCAGGGCTCAGACACAGCCCAGCACCTCTCACCTGAACGGACAGGTGACACTGCAGCTCCAAGGCCTGCCCAGGGGATGGCACACGCTCTGCTCACCACGTCTCACTGGAATCAAGTGCAGGCAGCAGCCACAGGTTCTCTGCTTGATTTTCCAAGCAGTCTGCAAACACAGACCAGTTGTGAGTTCTACTTCAGCAGCCTTAGGGCAGAGCAATGAATGGATGGCTCACAGTTAGGCTCAGGTCAGAAAGTCCCCAATTCATCAGGCCAACCTGGCAGCCCATGGGTCTGTAACCATATCAAGGTCATGGTACTCAGTACCACCAGAAGCTTCTAGACCTGCCCAGCCTGCTGGCCTCAGGGATGCAGGGACAGCACCTGTTATTGCCAGGACTGATCAGCCAGCTGAACTGGGCAGGAATTGTTCCCTGGCAGGGTGGGCAGCCCTGGCACAGGTGCCCAGAGCAGCTGGGGCTGCCCCTGCATCCCTGGCAGTGCCCAAGGCCAGGCTGGACACTGGGGCTGGGAGCACCTGGGACAGTGGGAGGTGTCCCTGCCATGGCTGGGTGGCACTGGGGGGGATTTGGGGTCCCTTCCAACCCAAACCATGATTGTATGAATCCTTGATTTATACCTTACTACTAAAGTCAGGAGCTGACAAGACAGAAAGGACTTCATCACAGTCTGAGGTGCCCAGTTACGCCCAGAAGTACATGGGCACTGCAGAGCAATACCCGTGGCCATGAGGAAGTACCACACATTCACCACCAGTAACTCATGCCAAAACAGAAAGTCAGGTGGCACAGTCATGAATACTCATTTGTAGCTTGGCCGAGTTCTTAAGAAACACACAAGACAGTAAAACTGATTCTTCTGCTGTCCCCTGTTCACTACAACCAACAGCTTGGCTTTAACACCCCTCAAATCAGTCAGACCAGCACCCAAGATCCTGTAGGCATGGCAGGGAAAATTTCCTTTGTAAACTCGCGGGACCGCTTTCGATATCACGGTCACTAACTGCAGAGTACACAGGCAAACACATCCTGGCTTTTGTGAGAATGGCCCTTATGGAAACGCTCAGGACGCAGGGAAAGGCCAGACGTTTTATCTCAGGCAATGCTGCTGTTAACAGAATGCTTTTTCCGGACTGACAGAAGTGCCTGAGCATTCCTACCACACCTGCGTGCACACCTGTGCTGCAGCTGGGGACACAGAGAGCACACTGAATCTAAGGTGAGCACATTCATTAGAAGAGCTTCACATCTCCCCAGAAAAGTATTGTGGAGAAAAAAACAGGCATCTTCTCCCTGTTAGCACACTGAAGTTGAACATTCACTGCATTTAATTAGGTTCTAGAATGATATTCATTATGGTATTAGAGATTTCTTTCATTAATCCATACAGAAAGACTCATCTGGGAAAACTAGTGCTGATGGCAAGGGAAACAATTGGTTCTGATGGATTACACATCCAGCACTATTAAAAGCACTATTCCTTTAATTATACAGTAATTTTGCCACAAAAATTTGAAGATTTTAATAGCTATAGGGTTTTTTTAAACAGTTAACTGGCATAATTTCTTTTTAAAGTCGACCATTTCAACTGTGGATATTTAATGCAAAAAGGAAATAGATGAATAAAAGTTTAATTACTGTACAGAGTAAACATTTACTGCATTACCTCACTAAATGTGACAGTTAATATATAAAGATTGCTTTAAATATATTTAAAATAAATTGCCAATGATGACATAGAAACTGTAATTCATGTAGTCATAAAATCCATAATTAGCTTTAATGAATATTTAAAGTCAAAGTTCAGCCCAACTTTTTCAATGTTTAACCTCCTATATCAATATAGTTCAAGGAATTCATTTATCATGGAACATGACAATGTCTGAATATGAATTAGCGCGAGCACTGCTGACAGGAAGCCCTTATCTCCTACCAGCCTTTTTGGCTCTGCTGAATGTCAACAGCGAGTTTGGCACGCCTGACTCTATTGATTGTGTGCCTGCTTTGTTACCAACAATTAAAAAAGTATTTCACATGTTTATAAACCCGAACATCAAGCGCAGGCATTGGTTTCCCATTAGCGAGATGGAGTCTGTGAGTGGCCACCTCTCACTCAGGGCAGCCTGGCACTGGTGGGGCTGCCACCCCAGACAGGCTGACAGCAATGTCACCCTGGAGCTGCCACGGAGACTCCCAGTCCGGGCTCATTCATGGCACAGGGACGTTTCAGAGACTTCAAACAGACAACGCTGGAATGGGAGAAAGGAGAGCGGGGCCCTGGGCCAGCCCAGGGCTGCTTGCCCTGGCTGGGCTGTGGGTGCTCTCCTGCCCCAGACAGACCCTGCTTCCCAGGGACTGGGGGGTACCTGAGCATGGCCTCAGCTGAGGGGGCACCTGGTCTGCAGGTACCCTGACAGGGCACAGCCACAGCAAAACAGCTCCAAAATTCTGCTCGGAAACGAGCCACGGCTGCCTTGGATTTTTGTGGCAGTTTGGAAACACTTTGTAAAATCACCTGCCCCTAGTTTGCCATAAAATGTCGTTTTGATACAACTGCCACTTTCCCAAAAACAAAGGAAGGACAGGCTGTGGTACAGGCTGGATCCAGCACACCTGAACAGTGAATGACAAAGTACACACAAGGGATGGTGCAGGTTTTGCCTGTGGTTCTGTGCACACTCAACCCACTACAGCCAAATTAACACCAACCGTCTAATACCCATTCAAGGTTAAAAAACCAGGCTGGGTACACTGATCAAGTCATTATAAAATACTCTATCACTTCTTATTTGCAAACAAATTAGGTGTCCAGCAATTTATCATTTCCTGAATTAGAGTTATCAGCTAAAGCACATACAATTAAAGTGCCATTGAGGCTGCCTGAACAGCCCTGCTCCACCTGAAGCGCAGACAGACGGAGCCCGATCCGACCATTCCAAACAATTACACCCCACTCCTGCAGCTCTGCACTGCAAACACAGCTATCAGCTGCATTTCAACAGCCTTTGAATAATTACACCTTTAATAAAGTGTCAGAGTGAGTGGGCTCCAAATACTCACTGACAAACTTTAAAAACTCTCTTCAAACAGACCTTGGTCTGTATTCATGTGTTCAGTTACATGTGATAATTTCATTAAACCAAATGGAGCTGTCCACTCAGAAGGAATAAAACCAGTGGCAGGACTGGCACTGCAGATTCTCTTACCCCATAAAGCCCCATTATGCATCATAATCTAAACATACAATGTCCATAAATTCCAATTTATTTGTAACCCATTTATTTCATGGATCTGCCCATTTTTGAGACCGACTCGTCCAGCTGCACATCGGCACGAGGCTGGGAAGTTCCACCTCGGACTGCTCTGTGCCAGGTGAATCAGCTCTCACTGCCCGTGCTCCCAGCTCCAGTGAGCTGCCAGAACACTCACTGTGGTTTCCAGATGTCCTTGACTCATTTGAATGCCACGATCTTTGCTGTGCAGTCGTTGAGCACCAGCAGACATACCTGCAACATCTAGCACTGCTTCCTCACTCTTCCTTCTTTTCTTCACCGCAGCCCTTGCAAGTGTGAGGCCAATAACAGTGGAACCAACAAGAGGGATAATCACTACAAATTTACCACTAAAAAATTACAAATAATGAAAAAAAAAATCTATTTTTTTTGTTTTGGCTTTATAATAGTCAAATTAAATGTAATTGAGGAAAGAACTGATCTGTAAGTGTTCATACATAGCCTTATATCTTGTACTGTTTATTTATAGTCTCTTTCACAAGATTTTGGTATGCCTTATATCTTGTACTGTTTATTTATAGTCTCTTTCACAAGATTTTGGTATATTCAGATGGGTTTATCTATTTAGATTTAATTCAAGGTTGAGACTTGTCTACACCACAGACTGGAGTAACTATTCTAATAATTCTAAGATATTTAAATCCCAAGTCATTTAAATGCTTAATAAAGAGATCAACATAAAAAAGAACTTGCTTGCAGTCCTGATCATTACAGATATCAGAGAGGTCTCTGCTAACAGCAACCAGCATGGCACATTTTCTGGAACAAAAACTTAGCCAAAGGAGTTTTAATTTTCCTATTCTGAAGACTAACAGAAAAATGAGGGATCTTCAGCTAACGTAATCCACCTCTATTACCTTCTCTTAATAATTTTGTTACAGCAAATTAAAAGCCATACTCAATTTAAAAACATTATTTGGGACCAGTTAATTTAAGAAGAGGAAAAATTAACATACAAAACCTCTGAGCTTTATATAAACATGTCCAGTGAGTAAATGAATAACCTATATGCAACCTAATGCATGGACAAAGATTATTTAATGTCACTTTTGATACTGACATATTTCACAAAAAGATTTAATATTTTAATTACAAATCAATTAAATTAAAAAAATATCAGACAGAGGTTCTTTTCTGAAAACCGAGATTAGTGCCAGCCCAAGGAACCAACGCAAGCTAAAGGAAGTGTATGTGTGCTGAGCACTTATAAAAAGCGCCACTTATCAATATTCCTGAAGGCAAAGTAGAGCCTTCACAAAGTCATTAATCACGTTGTTATTTAATATTTCTATTACTCAAGCACTCTGGAGGCCCCAATCAGGATAAGAGGCTCCCAGCTTGGCGGTGCCCCAGTGCAGGAGGGAGGCTGCGGAATACGGGATCAGAGCTGCAGCCAGGGCCGTGCTCTGCATGCGGCCCCAGCCACGCCGCAGGGCTGAGAGGGCTCAGAGAGACAAAACCTCTGCTGAGGATGCCCTGAGGGCTGCGGAGCCAGTGCCAAACGCCCTGCCATGCTCAGAATATTCACCAGCTCCTCAGGATGGGAGGGGACAGAAAGAAAGGCTAATTTCTAACTGTGAGCACAGCAGAGGATAAGCATAAGTTCTCCTCAAAAGATACCCAGGTAAATGCTCACAGTTATTTCAGTGTTGAATCTTATGGAGAACCAAAACTATCCCCCAGGAAGTTAAAAATTCTTGACAAGCTCAAAAAATTATCCAAAGATCCAGATTTATCACGTGGATAGCGGCAACAGTTCTTGAATTTCAAGAAACAGAGCCTGAATCTCCGGTTGCAGAAGGTAATATGCAAGTGCAGAATATTATTTTTCATGTGTATTGTACCTGCTGTTTCCCATTTATTTTTGCAGCCAGGGCCAGCTGGCAGGAAGAGCAGCATCAGTAGAAGCCCACGCTGCTGTGCAGGGCACAGTGCTGGCACTGCCACACTGACGGGGTGTGCCCTCGGCAGTGCTGCGGCAACTGGGAGCCAGCCTGCGCGGATTCTGAGCACAGGGAAAGACTCACGGATGGATGCTCAACACTTCACCACAGGCTTCTTCTAGTAAAAAAAAGGCACATTATTTTGGGGGAAACTGGTAAGCTGTGTGGCTCCTACTACATTGAGTTGATGCTAAATAATTTTAATTTTGAGAACTTTAAATCAATACAGTATTTCATTGATATGTTCTTACATAATACACTCAAGATGACAAATTCAATTTGATGAGGAGGCATAAATGCCTATTTCATTTAGCATTATACAGGTCATCTACAAATAGGAAAGTACCATGTGGTAAAAGGTTGTATTTAGCGTGTCACAGTCACTGGTGGTTGTTTTGTATCTCAGAGAACCTTTGTAGCTGCTTCAAAATAAGAGATGATTGATTTACAAAGTACCAAATTTCAAATTTCATATTCTAGGACTAAACATCAAATAATTGGACAAAGCTGTCCCCTTGTCTGACCCATCACAATCAAGCCCCTTTCAAGGTTGACTGCCTGCATAAGAAATATGTGCATAATTTCATTTTGTCTCCTGTCCAACATCCAATGTTAGAAGTTAATTAAATTGCTTGTCCATTGTATTCATCCACTTACAAAGTTAATGATATTCTGTTCTTGAATTAAAGAGAATTTTATAAAGCCTGCACTATGGAACCTGGCATGCTGTACACCGAGGAGCTGAACCCTGTCATGGTTCCTGATTGCAGCTCTCCTAATTAGGAAACAAAATGAATGTTTCTGTGTCTGCCAATGCAGAGGACAAGTCATTCCAACAGCAAAGGTAAATGCTCTGTACAATAGCAACTTAATAATATCTCATGTTTGACTATAATAAATTCTGCAGGATTAATAAACCTGTTAAATTTTTAAATTACCATAACAAAGATGAACTGCAGAAGAACAAGGCAGCCTCAAAAGAGGGTCACAGATTTGAGTAACAGAAGAGCTTCTTGCAAGGGCATCAACCTTGAGGACACTGAAATCATCGTTTCTCGTTCTTGCACAGATGAAGAAGGAAAACACAATGCTAGGGCAATCTGCTGGAGAAGCTGGGATTATTAATAATTTCAGCTGTACCCCTCTGGTGCCTTTGGCTTAGTTACCCTGACCTGGTACTTCTGCAACAGTCCTGGGCAGCCACAGAGCCAGGAGTGTAACACAGCTGCAAATCCAGTGCCTACAGCAGCAAGGCTGCTGTCCAGGAATGCTGCTGGGGACAGCACTGACCATCATGAGCCAAAGCCAGAAACCAGCACAAAGCCTACATGCCACGTGAGAAAAAATAATCACAAGGTTACCATTTTTTCTACTCTCTCTACTATTTTTGTACATGGTTTGTAGCAGTGTGTGGTTTAGGATTCCACAATGGTTATTATTCTACTCAACCATGAGGTCAAGTAGAACCCCTCAGCACACTGCCCTGCACAAAGTCCTGTTTCAGTACACTGTTTTCTGTATCCAGAATGAAGGTGCCTTCCAAGGCTGATGTCCTTGGAGACCCAGTCTTTCTCACCTCAGTCCATGCTCTGGGCAGCCTGCACTAGCCTGCCTGTGGTAGGGGGCAGGAACAGGACGGTGCTTTCCAACACAGACTGTTGTGGGATGCTGTTGTGGGATGCTGTGATCCCACCTGGCACTGCCCAGGTGCCAGAGCTGGAGCTGGGAGCGCCCGCCAGCAGCACAGGGCTGGCTCTGCTCCAGGGCTGAGCCCGAGCTGGGTCTGGCTGTGTGGCCCTGGTGGCACAGCCACGCCAGAGGCTGTCCCTGGTGGCACAGCCATGCCAGCAGCTGTCCCTGGTGACACAGCCATGCCAGAGGCTGTCCCTGGTGGCACAGCCACGCCAGAGGCTGTCCCTGGTGGCACAGCCACGCCAGAGGCTGTCCCTGGTGGCACAGCCATGCCAGCAGCTGTCCATGGTGGCACAGCCATGCCAGAGGCTGTCCCTGGTGGCACAGCCACGCCAGAGGCTGTCCATGGTGACAAAGCCACGCCAGAGGCTGTCCCTGGTGGCACAGCCACGCCAGAAGCTGTCCCTGGTGGCACAGCCACGCCAGAAGCTGTCCCTGGTGGCACAGCCACCCCAGAGGCTGTCCCTGGTGGCACAGCCACGCCAGAGGCTGTCCATGGTGGCACAGCCACACCAGCAGCTGTCCCTGGTGGCACAGCCATGCCAGAGGCTGTCCCTGGTGGCACAGCCACCCCAGAGGCTGTCCCTGGTGGCACAGCCACGCCAGAGGCTGTCCCTGGTGGCACAGCCACGCCAGAGGCTGTCCCTGGTGGCACAGCCACGCCAGAGGCTGTCCCTGGTGGCACAGCCACACCAGCAGCTGTCCCTGGTGGCACAGCCATGCCAGCAGCTGTCCCTGGTGGCACAGCCATGCCAGAGGCTGTCCCTGGTGGCACAGCCACGCCAGAGGCTGTCCCTGGTGGCACAGCCACGCCAGAGGCTGTCCATGGTGGCACAGCCACGCCAGAGGCTGTCCCTGGTGGCACAGCCACCCCAGAGGCTGTCCCTGGTGGCACAGCCACGCCAGAGGCTGTCCATGGTGGCACAACCACACCAGAGGCTGTCCCTGCACAGCCCCTCAGGGCCAGCTCCAGCTCCAGCTCCAGCCAGGCTCAGGATGTGCTGGCTCAGGTGTGAACAGCACCCCCAGCTCCTGGGGACCCGAGCTGGCGACAGCAGCACCAGGGACCTGACAGGCACAGGGGAAACCTGCAGTGCCCCAGCACAGGGCATGCCAGAGGGTGTGCTTGTAAGCCCTTGAGAACACCCTTCCCACACCTGCCTCCTCAGCCTTCTGTGCAGCGTGCAGAAGTGTGAAACCTCTGAAAACACCACCAAAACGCCACCAAACACCACCAAAACACTACCAAAACACCACCAAACACCATCAAAACACCACCAAACACCACCAAAACACTACCAAACACCACCAAACACTACAAAACACTACCAAACACCACCAAACACCACCAAACACCATCAAAACACCACCAAACACTACTAAACACTACAAAACACCATCAAAACCCTACCAAAACACCACCAAACACTATTAAACACTACCAAACACCACCAAAACACTACCAAACACCACCAAACACTACAAAACACTACCAAACACCACCAAACACCACCAAACACCATCAAAACACCACCAAACACTATTAAACACTACCAAACACCACCAAACCACTACCAAACACCACCAAACACTACAAAACACTACCAAACACCACCAAACACCACCAAACACCATCAAAACACTACAAAAACAGTACTAAACACTACCAAACACCATCAAAACCCTACCAAAACACCACCAAACACTACTAAACACCACCAAACACCACTAAACACTACAAAACACTACCAAACACCACATAATACTACCAAACACCACCAAAACACCGCACAACACTATCAAAACCTCAGACTTTCAGTGCTTACTCGTGTCACCATCATTACATACTGAGTGACAAATACAACGAGAATTGCCCATATTTGAAAAGCAATCTCTACTAACTTTTTCCAATTTAATACAAAATATTTGACAGTAAAAATCAGAAAGTCTCTCTCCCAGCTTTTCTTTGTCTTTTACTTGATGCTGCTAATACAGAGACTTTGTGTTAAACCTTGTACATGTCACTGGACTGACTGAGCAAACAAAATTGACCCAATGACTGCACTGTCCTGCTCTGTATGCTGCCAGTTCAGCTAGAGACAAAGATGCAGATTATATGCTTCAAAAAAATACTATTATTATTATTATTATTATTATTATTATTATTATTATTACTAACAAAGAGCCAAACCTGGTATTTCCTAACAGGCTTCACTTCACTGAAATGAAGAGCAATGTGATTTATGTGATTAGATATTTTAAGCCCTTGTGCCCTTTGTACCAGTAACTGCACTGATTCCATAAAGGAATAGAAATATAAACCAAAGAACCAACAGCAGAACAATTCAAGCTTACTCTGTCACAGTTCAATAAAAATACTGAAAACTGAGTTAAGAACAATCTGAAAAAAAATTTCAATGTATGTAAACTAAAAATAAAAGCATAAATAAACGTGTGCAGCACGTTTGTTTAGCAAACATAAGAAAATACCAGGATTATTGAAAAGAAATTAATTTTCCTGGAATTATACAGAATAACTGGATTATGCAGAATAATTGAATGCATGCTGCCATTTTGCATTTCTTCATGTACACTTCAGAGCAATATTTTATTCTAATTAACTTTAAATTATGCTCAGCATTTTCTTCAAGTGGTTGCATTTCCAAAATAAAGCTACATGGAACAAACCCAAAGATGTATTTCAACTAATGTAACTTTTGTGAACTGACACTCATTAAATGGTATTGGCAAATCAATAAGGACATAAAGATGTAAAGCCTTTCTTTATTAAATAAACCAGATTATACTCTTCTAATCTAAATACTCAGTTAAGTCTATTGGTAATTAAATCACATGGAAAACCTGCCTTGTTATTAAAGTCTCTTCAGAATGTCCATGCAAGTTGGAGTATGTATATATATAATATATATTATTTATATTTCTACCTTTCAGAACTTTTCAATTTCAATTAAAATTCTGTAATTTTTATTGGGAATCACATTACATGCATGATAGAGATAAGTTAATTAAAGGACAATCAATTCTAAGAGATGGCCAACAATGAACCTAACCAGTTTACAAATTACCCACTGCCATTCAACCAGAGCATGCAGTATCTGTGGGCAATTACAAAAAAGCTTTAATTGATTTTTAAAATTTCAATAATACCGTGCATTTTGTACATTCCTAAGTACTTTGCCTGAGCTGTGATTTTTAGCATTAGAGGAACTGCTGGGACCACCACTGCAAACTCCTGGGCAGAGCAGAGCCCGGATTTAAAGCTCAAAGCAAAGCTGACATGCCTTGTGCACCCCAAACCAGCTGTGCCTGCATCTCAACTTGAACAAACACCCAGTTTATGTGGTGTAATGCTTTAAGATAGTAATATTTTAAAGGAACTCATTCTTGAATAATTACAATTAGAAGGCATTTAGCATACTCCCTTGAAGTTTGTTACAGACAGGTAGGTTCCACTGCTCTGATGGCAGACAAGAACATTATTCTCTGAAAATTCTGGCAATCCAACCAAATTGCTCAAAAACAAACAAAGTGTCACTCTCTGACTCACGTCTAATACATCAAACAGGACTCCTTAATGCTCTTTTGCCTCAGCATCCTACAGAGTCTGAATGAAAGGCTTGCTATGACCTGTTTCCACTGCCTCCTCCTTGTTCCTCCGTGGGAAGGTCTGACAAGTCCCAGAGCACCAGCTGTGAGAAGCAGGAACAAGCAAAGGCATCTTCTCACTTTGGAAATCCCCAAAAAACCTACATCATGCTAGGAAAAGAAGCTCCAGTGATTCTGTGGCTGCACGTAGGACACTTGTAATGTGCACGGCACTCATTTTGTGAGGCTGCCCCTGTACAACAGACATCAATGAACAGTGAGCAGAAAGCAAATGCTGGCTCACTCTTCCTGATTTGCTCGTCCTGCTGAGAGCCTGGAGACGAACAGGGCACTAGGATGGAAGTGCCCATATCTGCCAGCTGCCCAGGCACGCCAGCTAAGATTTATCCTGAAGCAGAAATCCAGCTTCAAGGTGGAGAACTTGGAAGGATGCCACTCTCCCTGCTGCAGAAGCTCATTTCACAAACCAAACATCATTAACAGTTTAGGAAGAACCTGCTAGAAATGTTTGCCATGTTTTGCTTGTAATTCATCATTTCCATTAATGCTTTACCTTTGGAAGTCTCAGATGAACTTCAGCTGTTGAACTGCAACAAGTGAATTCAAGGTGTTGAACTAGAAACAATACAACTGTGCCCAAAGGCTTTACCAGCTTCAGATGGGGGCCCAGCTTACAAAGGCAGCATTTCAATGTGCATTCCTGACTTCAAAAAAATAAATTCAAAAAGAAAATGAAAACCAAAGTGCTCTACAGACCATATGAAAAGTGAGTTAAGATTACTTCATTTACTAGTCCTGTCACCACTGCCCTGCTCAAGGTTTTTGCTTGCTTTTAGCTAGAAAACAGTAAAGAAAATATATTTTAAGCATTTCAAGGGCAGCAGAGCTTTGTAATATACTTTGTGAAGCTGATCCATCAATAACAGGAAGTTCACTGTACAAATAAGGCTCACAGCTCTGTAACGTGCTTCTTGATCACATGGAAGTTGAGAAAAGGGAGCTCTGGTGATGCGGGCTGGGAGCCTCCACACCTGCAGCTGAGGCCTGACTTTATTACAGTTTGCAAGGGCATTAACTGCAGATCTGTTCCTGCTCAGGATGATGCCAACAGCTCTGACAACCCTGAAGAGGGAGGCACCTGCTCAGCCAGCCTGGAATTACAGCTGGGCTCAGGAGCCACCCTGTGCTGCTGCACTGCCAGGATTACTGTGCTTTTACACATCAATTTGAGCACAACTGAATGGAAACAAATTTCTACTTTTAAACTGGAATATGCTTTCTTACAGAAAACAGATTAATTAAAAGGCCTAAAAAAAAAAAGGGTTCTTTTGAAGGAGTGCAAGGTATCAGCCAGTTTTGCTGTTAGCACACCCACAAGAAGGGCTTCTTGTCCTACAGGCTCACACCTGGATAACGAATCAGCCACCATCTGAAAGGAATGTTTCAGTAATAGTGGGAGTGAGAAAGAAAACCTCTATATAAATAGAAGTAATAACTTGAATTTTATTTTAAAACTGAGAAGATAAAAATAGTCTGTATAAATCAAGCAAGTTGTCTCTTCATGTCACTTTTATGATGGACATTAATCTTAGTTTCTAGACAGAACTGCTGTCTGATGTAACCACGCTTATTGACTTAATGGGAAGAAATTTATATTAGTCTAGGAAGCTGTGATGAATGCAGTCTTAAAGTTCAATGACTCAAACACTTAGTAACCTCAAACATTGACACAGATAGACAGAAACTTAAATCTTAATCCCAGAGCATAAGTTTATGCTTCATTCACATTTTGTTGTCAAGGCATTTTGAATCTTCCTGTGTTTTTACATCTGCTCATGCACACATGTGTGTGCACAAACTGCGCATGCAGCGCACAGCACTTCACCCACAGAGAGGCTGCCACTCCTGGGGTCAGGGTCCCCCTGGCTCTGCCCAGCTCAGGAGATCCCAGCAGCTCTCCCAGCACAAGCACCAGGGCACGTGGCTCAGCCACAGCCTGGCCTCTGCTGGGCACCCTCTGGCCCTGTCCTCACACATTGCCATGTCTTCTGGATTTAGGACTAAGATCTGATAAACAACCTTCACGCCTATATGTTAGTATACATGTGTTCAATGAAAAGAAACATTCCTTAATCTGAGCTCAGATAATATCACTGCAGCAAAAGCTGTTCAGCTGCTGGGATGTCAGCACTTTAATGCAGCCAACAGTTTACAGATCACAAATGTGATTTATCACACAACTGAAAACCTGTAATACTAACTCTTGCAAAGAACAAGGCTCAGGCTTTTGTGTAATTGGTTTGGTTTACAAAATTTGACAAAAAATAAACCAAACCATTAATGGCTTATGGCTCACACATTCAAAACTGGAGATCCTTGATGTGAAAAACATGTATAGACACCAGATGTTTGATTTGTTACAGGAACTATAGTGAAAACACCCAATTCCAGCCCCCCTCCACTGTTTGAACTTAGAAGATAGTAGTTAGTTAACTTATAAAGTACATTTTTATAGCAACACCCATTCCATACACCAGGAGAAATTCCCAGCTGGATATATTCTGAAACATTGGAATTAACAAAATGCACCAATAGACATGGGACCTTTGTGAGAAGATGGTGCGTGGAAATAGGAATGTTCCAAGTCAGAAGGAACAAGGCAACCTAGTTTAATCTGATTATTCTGAGGTTGAGGCAACATATTAATCAAGTGGACAAAACAATTCTGTTAATGACATTCAAAAGGTACAGTACAATAATCCATCATTTACTATATTGCAAATGATAAAACAAGCATCCAGAAGGGTTATGCTAATTACATGTTTCAAGTCAAATGAACCCATTCCATGCTTTGTCTTGTTTAGACAAATAGAGCGTTCCTGCCATTTAATTGTATTTCAGATGTCTATACCAGTGTCTGCAGCGATACGTTAGCCTGCACGCAGCTGCACATGGACTGGTCCCTGCACAGCGGCAGCACAGCTCCGCCGAGCCCCCGGCACGCGCCCGGGCAGCGCCGCCGGACACACGGACACGGGACACACGGACACGGGACACACGGACACGGGACACATGGACACACAGACACACGGACACGGGACACACGGACACGGGACACACGGACACATGGACACACGGACACGGGACACATGGACACGGGACACACGGACACATGGACACACGGACACATGGACACACGGACACGGGACACACGGACACGGGACACACGGACACGGGACACATGGACACGGGACACACGGACACATGGACACACGGACACGGGACACATGGACACGGGACACACGGACACACGGACACGGGACACAAAGACACACAGACACGGGACACACGGACACGGGACACACGGACACACGGACACGGGACACACGGACACGGGACACATGGACACACAGACACACGGACACGGGACACATGGACACATGGACACGGGACACACGGACACACGGACACGGGACACACGGACATGGGACACATGGACACGGGACACACGGACACACGGACACGGGACACACGGACACGGGACACGTGGACATGGGACACACGGACACGGGACACACGGACACACGGACACGGGACACACAGACATGGGACACACGGACACGGGACACACGGACACACAGACATGGGACACACGGACATGGGACACACGGACACGGGACACGGACACACGGACACGAGACACACGGACACAGGACACGGGACACACAGACATGGGACACACGGACACGGGGCACGTGGACACACAGACATGGGACACACGGATATGGGACACACGGACACGGGACACGGGACATGCGGACATGGGACACACGGACACGGGACACACGGACACATGGACATGGGACATGCAGACACGGGACACACGGACACACAGACACAGGACACGGGACATGTGGACATGGGACACACGGACACGGGACACGGGACACACGGACGCGGGACACGCAGACATGGGACACACGGAGACGGGACACACGGACATGGGACAAGTGGACATGGGACACACAGACATGCGTATACATGGACACGGGACACGTGGACATGGGACACAGGACACGGGACACACGGACACGGGACATGCGGACACAGGACACATGGACACTTGGACACAGGACACACGGACACAGGACACTTGGACACAGGACACACGGACATGGGACACGAGACACCGGGACATGAGGACACACAGACACAGGATACACAGACATGAGGACACACAGACATATGGACACAGGACACACGGACACGGGACACACAGACACAGGACACACGGACATGAGGCCACAAGGACACAGGACACACGGACACATGGACACGAGGACACAGGACACACGGACACGAGGACACAAGGACACACGGACACTCAGACACAGGCACACACAGACACAGGGACACTTGGGCATGCAGACAGACGGACACAGGGACACTTGGGCATGCAGACACACGGACACATGGACACTTGGGCATGCAGACACATGGACACAGGGACACTTGGGCATGCAGACAGACGGACACAGGGACACTTGGGCATGCAGACAGACGACACAGGGACACTTGGGCATGCAGACAGACGGACACATGGACACTTGGGCATGCAGACAGACGACACAGGGACACTTGGGCATGCAGACAGACGGACACAGGGACACTTGGGCATGCAGACAGACGGACACACGCCAGGCAGGGAGCTCGTGCCAGGCACCCTGGAGGGAGCGAGCCCCTGGCCGCTCGTGCTGGGGCAGCTCTGTGCCTGCACATCCCCCCTGACTTGCAGTGCGGGATTCAAGGAAAACAGGAACATTGTAAAGCAAAAACTACTAAACCTACAAAATCAGCCAAACCCACAGAGAACTGACAGCAACCAAGCATGTTCCTAAGTCTGTAATTAAAAAAAAAAACCCAAACAAAGATCTTCCCCCAAATCCCAATCAAAACATCCTTTCCGATAATAAAATAGGGAAATACAAATTTCCTTAGTTTTCAAAAGGAAGTTGTTTTTTAAAAAAACAAGCACAAATCATTGCTGTGTTTCAGAACCCTTTTTCTGAATAGCAACAGATTACAGTTTTATTCAAAGCATTTTCCAGTGAAAGCAAAAAATATAAGCCATAAGAAAATTCAGCTTCCTACATTACATCACCTTCCTCACTTTTAAGGACCAGTCCCTTGGTTACAGGGAAGAGAAGTGACCTCCTAAGGAAGCTACACTAACAACTGCATGGATGCTATTGACTTCAATGGGCTTCCTTGGGAATTTACATATTTCCCAAATTTAAAAAAAAACCACCAAAAAACCACCTGGACTCAATGGGGGTGATCTGGCCCTGCTGTTCTCTTAAGTAAGAAAAATGTCCATTTTCACAAAGAAGACTCTTGATTTTGAATTGCAATGACTGCAAGTGACTCACACGGTATCCTGTGCAGTTACACTACTGGTTCTGGTTTTCCCTGATAAAAATAAAACGTAAGGCATGAGGAAAAGTAGCCTACTAGCTAAGGTCAGGGAAAAAAATAACGTTGCTGCCATGTATAAAAACACAAAATCGACTTTGTGCAATTTAGTACCCACATTTAGTTTTGAATTTTTAAACTGTAAATTATCAAAACAGAAATACTTGTTTCCTAGCAACATTTCAATAAATTATTAGACAAATCCAAATCACTGAAATTAAGTTTTTAGCCTTAAAATACTGCGTATATACCTGCCTGGTCTTTTAAAACATGCTCCCTACCAGAGTGGTGACATTTTTTGTTTGGAGATTTTACAAGGATTAGTCATCACTTTTGCTATTACATGCTGTATAATCACCCACGTAAACTCATGTCAGCTTGCCTTAAATTAACTTTAATTCAGGTTTGCCAAAGAAGAAAATCAGACTGTAACTAAATGAGGTCAAGGACTTTGAGGACCTCATCGAGTCCCACAATACCTGGATCTCTTTATGAAGTCCGTCTGCTCATCACGAGTCACACAAATGGGTGCAAGTATGGATGGCAGATTAAATAACTCTGTTTAATATTAGTCAGAAATAAGAAACAATAACTAATATTTGTAAAAAGTTACACCTGAAATATTCCACTCTGTCTTATGTTAAATGTACTTAGCAGAAAGGTCAGAGCTCCTGAATTTGCTAGATAAATAAATGTTGGTGAGGTGGATGAATCACTGGAGAATTGGTGCATGGCAGCGAATGAATAACCTGCAAATGCTTCCCAAACCCCATTATTTCCCTTTTTCCAGTAGGCCAAAGATTCATGTCCCTGCATGCCGCCAGTTCATTATGGAGAAATATCATTCCTCTCCTGGCACTCTCTGGGCGGCCTCTCAGCCCCACGAGGACCCTTTAATGTTTAATTCCCCATCATCTGCTCCACTGAACAGCTTAATCTCTGCTTGTATGATCAATACTATATCAGTGTAAATTAAAATGACAATTTTAAAGTAATTAAGCCTGTTAATGCTCGATTCAAATGTCATTATTTGCACAAGGGATTGAGGAGAAATTACATCGTGTCCAGGGTGACAGGAAAATGTTTGAGCCTTCTCAATCCTGTTGCCGCTGTGCCACTGGAGGCTTTAGCAAAGCAGATTAACTTCTAGCTCCCACCGCCAGGATACCTATCCAATTTTAAAAGAGGATAACACAATTTGATAAATTTAATTCCAGCTACAAACTCAATTATTGTGATAATGGATGAAAACTGGGAGGAGACACTAAACAAGACTCACATAAAAAATACACTTAACTTCAGAATGAGATACAACAGTAATTGTTTTATTTGATTTGCTCTATCCCTTTTGAAAACCCTTTAAATAATTGTGATTGTTAGAAGAATGGCCAGCATTTATTAAATAGCATGAGCTCTAAGATCAAAGTGGCTGCAGTTTAAAGGATTTTGGTCACAATGGAAATGTTTGCTATCCTTCGTTGTACAGCTACATTTATTAGACAAGTAAAATTACATCATTACAGTATTGGATCTCATAAATAGATCTATAAAACTCAACTACACTCAGATGAAATCTCAGCCCATTCTACGTGCTGGCCTTTCCAGACCCTACCTTGACAGCATGTAGTCATTTATTATTTCAAAGGAAGATTTTAATAGTAGAAAACCCTAAACTTTAAGAGACAGCCATAGGAGTGGGTTTGGATTTCAGGCCTGACCAGTGGAAAGTGCAGTCAAGCTATTGTTACCTGAGCTCTTCTTTAACCTTGGGATACAGAAACCCACAGCAATTTAGGCAAAACAATGGACAGGGCCATCAACATTTTATATTTTGGAGCAGAGAGCAAAAGTGAAACACTGAATGTCATGGTTTTAACTCATTGGTAAGGAAAAGTCAAAAACCTCTCATGCAAAGGAAGTTTCAACAGCATCACACTCCTACTGCAAAGGTACCACCAGCCTGAGAGGTCTATCAGCATTCCTGTCACTGGATATTGTTTAATAAATTCCGTTTATCTGACCGTTTGCATTTCCCGAAGTTCTCTGAAATAATTATATTGAATTTTTATTAGTGCACATGAAACATTTTTGGCTTTCACTTCTTTGAATAATAAATGGCATATATTAAAGTGCCTTACAGGTCTAATAACTTGCATCAGATCCATGTAGGCCTGTCTTATTAACTTTTACTTTAAATTACAGCAGAATTCATCAATCAGTGTTTCTAAAAAGCAGACTGCACATTGCCACAGACTCTCAAGAAAAATGGATCTCAGGACAATTAAAACATCTACTGTGTCTCAAGTATTTAATCAGAAAATCTATCAACCCACAGATTTTCTTAGATGAACTGTCTAACAAAGAACCCTGAAAGAGTAACCAAAGGCTATTAAAAATTTTTCATAGTGATGAAGAAAATGGAAAGAAAGAACTGGGCTTTAAAAACAAGCTTAAGTTTTTAAATTAAATTCATTAACTCTAGCACAGAGTTCTGAAATGAAAATGAAGTCGAGCTGCAGTAGGCTGGGTGTTCCCTTGCTCGCTCCTTACACAGAGCAGCTGCTGCCCTGGCACAGCTCAAACCCAAGCCCCGAGGGCTGTTTGGTGTAATGAGAAAGATCTGTCTCCTGCAGGAAGAGCTGCAGATTCAAATCTGGGAGGCTACTGGAATGCTACTAATGTGAGTTAATTACATTTTGCTCTGCTAATGAAACCTTTAAATGCTAAAGCTTCTGCAGCAAAACAGAACAAACTGCTATCTTTAAAAAAATGACCAGAAAGCACACCAAATGAGTGAGGCCATTATTGTTCTAGGATTCCCCAGTTCCTTCAAACTCTGCTTTACCCTCTCTCTTCTCACATCAGTGACAGCCCTAAAGACCTGGCTGCTGCCATAGCATATGGAAGCATGCATGTGTTGGGCAGGGGTTACTCTTCTTCAGGAAACTTAAAAGAGGAAATTAAACATACATCTTTTGGAGGGTTTTTTAATTAAATTAGGAAATATGAAGTAACACTGTTTTCATACCACAGTGAAATTATCACCCCTAACAATATTATGCAGTATCTGCACTGACAGCTTGAAATATTTCCCGTTATGCCATAGGAAAAATTAATCCAGACATGAGTCCACATAAGGATTCCACAACTAGCTAGTTGAATTCATAGAATATATATTAAAAAGGAGTAATGTGCTAAGAGTACTGAACAAGGCACTTCTCCTCAAGCATCCAGCTCGCTCCCACAAGGCAAAGCAGGGAGCATGGTTCACCAAGGGTACAGATGAGGACAGTTGCCTAACCCCACTGTTCAGAGCAGACTTCATTGCCTGCTGGCTGGAAGGAAAGAAAGAAAAAAAGAAAAATACAACTTTCAAATTAGTGCCTGAATAGACTATTAGAATATTTCCCTTTGTACCTCACCTAAAACCTGGGCACACGCTACTGCAGCTTTTCTGGCTTGCATTACTGGTAGGGCGTGTTAATGGACATCCCACCGTATGGAGCAACACATTAATTGTTTCCCCATGTACAATAATAGCTCCATTTATCATGCACATGTTGACCCATGTTGGCTTTGCAAAGCTTAATAATCATCACTGATCTCAGTGCCTGAAGAATGAAGGAAGCATTGGTAAAATTTTCCCCAAGTGACAGATTCATTCAGAATTATTGAACAAATCTTTGGTGTTGAAGATAG
This sequence comes from Molothrus aeneus, assembly GCF_037042795.1. Lineage (NCBI taxonomy): Eukaryota > Metazoa > Chordata > Aves > Passeriformes > Icteridae > Molothrus > Molothrus aeneus. Next base: position 35,899,307 of record NC_089653.1, on the reverse strand, counting down.
AACAAGTGTTCAACCTCACTTTGCTTTTCAAATTGCCCTGGCAGGCTTTTAAAGAAATAACACAGGTCAATAGAAACAAACCAAACATTACTGGGAGTCCATCAGATTTATTTATCCTCATCACTGCTCTATTTGAAAACAACTCTTTTCTTTTAATACTATATCTAGTATGAGCTGATTTTTTTTCTACTAGGCCTTTATTAACCTGTGAGAAGATAAGGAAAACCAAGTGCTTTAACAGATTACGAATCTAACTTGATCTTCATTCCTCCTATGCATATTTGGTTCATTTAGCACCTGCAGTAATGAGGGGCTCCACCTGGCTGATGGAGGGTCTTTGTCGTATGCTGGCAGCTCCACAAGAAGCTATTCACATCAGGTACCCATCTTGGGCAAAGTAAACCCAAATAAAGCCTTTTTGGTGAGGCAGCAGATGGCCATGTTAGATCCAAACACTGTGAGTTCAGCCACTTCAGCAGAACCATCCAAACACACAAAGGACAGCAGCATTTTATAAGAAATTACTAAGACTTTTCTGCAGTTTGACAAAAAGGAACTTGATGAATTCCCTGAACACAGGTGACAGTTGTTCAGTCGTAGGGGGTCTCAAACCATGGAGGGAAGAGGCTCCCAGGTGCCATCCTGGTCCCAGTCCCGGCACAAGACATGAGTGCCTGTACGGAGCAGGATCTTGAACAGAACTGAAGATCTCAATTCTGAATCAGCCATCGTGACTCTGGCTCTTTCTGTTCACTGCTTCAGCGGGCTTCTGTCAGGAAATGCTAACAAGCCTTTAAGCTCTTCAAGAGCTTAACAAATTCTCAGTTTGCTCCTATAGATTTCATGTGGAATATTTGTTTCCCACACGTGGTGCCATGACACAGCACTCAATCACATTTGTCTTTTGCCCTGATATATGGTCCAACCACAGTATACTTGGTCAAACCTTTGCCAGTCTGTCAGTTACAAATTTTTCGTACTCTTTAGGAAAGTCAAATGACAAGTGATTGAATTAAAAGACAATCTGGGCATAACACTGATTTTATCATAAACCAACAAACTAAACACAACCAGCAAGACCTAAATAGCTACTAACTTCTTTTTTTTTTATATCACAGCCAAGGGAAGGTTGCTAAGGACAACGTGGCATGACCAGGGTAATGCCACAGTGCTGCAGTAGCTGAGGATGCTCCTGCCATGTGATCTCTTAACCCTGGCACTGGTATTTCCAGGTGTCAGAACAATGACGACGTTCAAAGTTCTCCTTTTTGCCAGTGAAATAGAAACATTTTTGAAAATAGAGAAAAATACCCAAATAGATAGTGGGTCTGTATTCTCTTTAATTTCCAAAGTAAAACAGAATCTAATATTGCTTTTCCACGTGGAAAGATTCCTAAACAGGAAAGGAGAAAAGTTTTAGTGCTGCTGTGTTAGAGCCAGCTGTCAAAGATGCCCACAGGAAATGACTGCAAAGCTATGAAGGAGGGAGACAACATTTAAATACTCTTAGGAATTCTTTCTTTCTTTCCATCTTTATGTTGCTGCATGTAAACCTGTGGTTTTACTGCTCTTTTACTGGTAACCTGGCCTACACTCTTAAAGACTTATTCCCTTCCCATTTTTTTGATTACTGAACTGGATCTTTTATGAACAAACTCTAAGAATATCCATTAACCTGAAGTCAAAAAATGTCCCTGAAAATAAACACAGGATCTTTGCTATTTAGGACAAAGAAAAGAGTATCAGGTCTACAAACTGCATTTACAACACTCACATTAGTAAAAAATCAAATTTCTTTTATTTCCCTTTGCCCTCACCACAAGTGATCTGAAAGGACATAAAACACACTGCCAGATTTCCCAGGACATGGGGAACCCCACCTGTGAGCTGGTGGTACCTACAGATTCCCATGTGTAAGCCTTACAGCCCTGGGAGCACACTTATGTGCCATGTCACAGGAATACCAGAAAAACAGATACAGGTTTAAAAAAACCCAAACAGGATGAACCCCAGGAATTTTAATCAAACTCCTGCACACTAACAATGTCTGATGAATAACCTGGCTGAAGAAATACAGTTATGGAGGGAAGTGGACAATGACCAAAACTGCCATTAGCTCCAACAAGTAATTTACAGAGACCCAGTTTTATTCCTCTTAATTGATGATGTCGCCTTCAATTAAACAGAATAAACACATGACCCAGGATGTGGGTCCAGGAAAGGAACGCTGCAAAATGGGAACTCGCGCCTATGGAAACACATGAAGGTGTGAACAGTGACTCGGGGACAGCTGGGGTGCAGGGAAGGCTCTGCGGGACAGACCCAACAGTTTAAGGGTGTTTTTAAACACTGACCAAACTCCTCTCTGTTCATGCAAGAGGCCCTCCCATGCCCACTGCAGCTCTCCTTTCCTGCTACGTTTCAGCACTGAGCCGGTGCTCTGCCATTTCTGCAACAGCTGCCGGAGAACAGCAACATCAATAAACCTGTTCAGAAGAACATTCTGATATCTAAAACTCTAGTGGCTGCTTTTTAAGAGAAAATGACTTTTTGAAAATACAGGTGACTGCATTTTATCCTTTCCACTAACCAGGAAGACCTAAATACCTCCACCCCCAGAGTACACAATGCTGCAGCGCCAGGGCCTGAGCAAGTTCCACTTAAAGAGCTCATTACACTGCCGCATACCTATTGCTGCTTGGATGTAAAATGAAGTTAAACCAATGAAGCAAAAATAATCCATTTAATGCTTATGCTCTGTGATGCATTTCTATGGGGTTTCTATTGTTGTTGCTACAGTGCTTCTGTTCATTCTTATGCTTTAGTGGTTCAACTGCAATTTATCAGCCTGGAGTGGAAAATACCTGGCACCTACTTAAAATGCATGGAGCTAGCAATAAAATTAACCTTGTGGCAATTGTTTTCCCACATGTTTGATAGACCAATGTCAGCTCATCTGTTAGAAGGAAATAAAAAAGTCAAGCCTAAATGTACAAAAAATTATGATGGAAGCCTTAAATAAAGCAAGGGTAATGCAAGTTTATTGAGTCAAAAATCAATCAATCAATGACCGAGTGGATTAGGAGCACCTCATAAGCCCCAAAGAAATAATTTGCCCAAACACTGAGATTTAACGGTAGAGGACCAAATTCCAACACTTTTAGGAAGTAAGTAATGAAAAATCAATTTGAAAGGAAAAACAGATCAAGAACCCTGGATTCTGACATGCCGACACATTTATTGCTGAATACCATTTCTTGGCTGACCCGAAAACTTCGGAAGGTGTTTATTTACTTTCAACACCTTCCAGAAATCAATATTTTTAATTTGGATCCGAGTTATTATTTTTCACATCACAGCATCGGGGAGTGGAGTAAAGTGGCTCATATTTTAGTGCTAAAAAGATCGATATGACAGTTTCACCTTCACTGCAGCCCCCCGCAGCCGCATGGGTGCACATCATCACGTCCCGCAGGGGGGTGCAGTGCCGCGGCACGGGGAGCAGGTCATCACCCAGCCCCAGCTCCAGACAGCCCATGATTTACCTGGTCATGAAGGGCCTGGTGCCCTTAGAAAACCAATCTTGCTTCTCCTACTTTATCAGGCCTGTCTCTTACCCGGTGTACGGGAAGGGGGAGGGGGCAGGATGAGAGAGAAGGGAAAGAGAGGGAGGGCAGGAGCAGAGCTGAAGACAATCAGTTTCACAAAGCGGATTACGTCCCTCATCGTAAATGCATCCATTCGTTTTTACCTTCCTTGAACCAGGGCACATCTGTAATCGATAATTAATTTTCCATAAATTTCAAAATATTGTTCTGGTGGCTGGAAGAAGTGGAGCGCACAGGGGAAGCAGGAGGGAGGATCCCTGTGGCACGAGGGGCTGCTCGTGGGCTCTGGTGGCTCCATCGATCCGTGCTGCAGGGCTGGGGAGAGCCACAGAGCCAGCAGGCGCTGCCCACATCTCCTGCCCTGCTCCAGGAGCCACAGCCAGCCCTGAGCGCTCTGGCCTGGGCCTGGCTCTGCCTGCCCTCCACTGGGACACAGCGGCTGCAGAGGCACCTTTTCCACACGGTCTCGAGGCTCCAAACCTCCCTGCCACAACAGCATCACCCTTCCAGGCTAGGAGACGAAGATGCTGCACAAACACCAACACAGCGCGTCAGAAAAAGGACGAGTGTTTGTAAATATTGAGAAGAGCACTAACTGCAGGTTTTTCTGTACACAGGTCAGTGACATGGAGGTCAGGGATGGGATGTGTGTGGCACGAGAACAGGCCTGTGGGACCTGTGGCTGGCAGAGCTTGCAAGACTCAAGCTTACCTGGGCATGCATGCACTGCACAGGTAACTGCTGTAGGCTGACTATACTGTGTGGACAAAGTAGTCTCCATGATCACAGAACCACAACTCAAACTCAAGCACTAATTGGACACCCCAAGTGATTTTGTAACAAAATGGTGATGTTCAGCCCTGAGAAGTCATTGGTGATACAATAACATAGCTGTTACTTGTTATTTAGTGCAGTAATCAGTTCCTTATAAGCACAGCTCACTTGAAAGCAGGTGGATACCAAAATGGGAAAAGCATCTACCAGTAAGAGGCATTTATGAGGAAATCTCACACTTTCTTCGTAGTGTGTCTTAGAAAACAAGCAGCAGAGACAAGGAAGAAATGTGTCTCTGCAAGATGGGCTGCTCCAAGGAACACATTCTTTTCTCGGCATAATTAATAACTCACACTCTTTAAAAAATTGCCTTCATGAAGTCCTGTGCTTGGAAGAGTGATAAATGACAGTCATCCTCCTGGGGTGTGTTCCAGAATACTAACTGAAAAGTAAATGCAGGACTATTTCTCCAAATTATGTATCCGAGGTAAAGGTCATATTAAAGGAGCAGCTTTATGTAATGACATTAACTGAAAGCCAGCAGCTTCTGGCTTACTGACAGCAGCACTGCAAAGTCAGGGTAAGGAGACTTCCTCGGGCTCACAGGGACATGCACAGCACCCAAGCACACTGTCCCTGATACGCCTCTTCTCTATGGAGAGGGACTGATACCCACTTCTAAATTCCAGTCAGTAAGTCCTTCTAGATTCAAGAAGTGGAGAACTGCAGTGACTGACAAATAACCCAAACATGTGGAGGGTCACCTGTGCTTTTGTGACACTGTTTAGAAGGAACAGTCCTTGGATTTTACTGCAAAGCATCCAATTTCCCAATTAAATCTTGCAACTCAGTAAGAATTCTTGGTTTGCTGATCTCTGTCAGTCAGAAACGAAGGCAATCCAGGCTGACAAATGACATTTTTTACTTTTATGTTAATAGTAGGAGATCAGAAAACAAATACTAAAACCTGACTGACACTAGCCCTAGGATCCTGGTGTTTCCAGGGGCTATTTGGAAGCCTCGCAGGGAACAAGTTTGTATCTCTCACCTGGGAGAAAGGCTGAGAATGGAGGACATGTCCAAGGCCCCTGGAAAAACACCCATCACTGGATGTGCTTTGATGCAGATACATACCTTGGATAATGCTCCCCAGACCTGTCCACTCTACCATCCTTGCTAAGGAACACATCCTTCCCGCTCAGCCAGTATAGACACACAGCATTTAACTGGCCTGTTAATATCCGCTGCATGTCTGGAGAAAACTCAAAAACTCTGTGCAAGTGGTATTTTGTTGGCTTATAGTTAAAGGCACAAAAATGAAGCAGAGCTGTGGTGCACTGGAAATCCTAAGAAATTACTGTCTTGTTTCACAGCCTAGTTTAGGATTGGTTCATCTAAGTTTTTTAAGTTTGTATTTTCCAAGTGTTCTAATTTTTTTAGCTCAGATTTTTCTCACTCTTTCAGGACCACTGGAGATACTTTTTTTTTGTCCATCAAAAAAATCATTTCCATATACAGAAGAATAACCCTTGTCTACATGGAGAACCAGTCAATACAAATTTATAGCAAAGAAGCTGTTTTGCACATCCACAGAAAACAGCAACTTCCAAATTATATTTTCATCCCTCCCTTCCCCATTTACTTCTGGTGTCTCTGGCCCACAGGCAAGTGTTCTCCCACTGCTGCCCAAAAGCTAAATGGAGGTACCACCAGAAAGGAGTCCTTGCTCCTGCCTAGAGGGTAAGTCTGGAGAGAGGACACACCCAACGAGTGAAGGTCCAGAGTGTGTGCAGCAGATAAGCTCTGGTTCAGCCTAAGCGTCCCAATGCAGAGATTTGCACTCTCTTTGTTTCACAAAAAAATGAGTCAGTACAGAAATACTCCATCTTTTTTGGAGACCTTTTCAGGAATGCAAGGCATATAAGACTGCAGCCTTCCGAGCCTAGGTTTAGTAAGCCATTACTGTAATTAGCTGAGAGAGACAAAAATTCTTGCAAAACGAGTTAGAGGATTTGTGTTTTGTTGTGAGTTTTTGGTATTTGTGTGTGTGTGTGTTTTGGTTTCATTGGGATTTTTAGAATAAAGTTATTATTTACTTTGTCTTCTTCTACCCCCCCAGTGTACGTGCATTTAATGATCATTAGGACTTTGTTCCCAACATTCTCACACATTACCCACCCATGCAGACTTCCCTTCCTTATATGATTCCTTACTCCATGGTCCAAACCCCCCAAACTGCTCTACTCTAAGTGGTCAAACCATCAACTATGAATTTTAATATGAGGGCCACACGAATTCTGGCCCAGTTTCTGGGCAGCCCTATTTCCCACAATTTCCATGACCATGAGCTGTACCTACAGGCACGTGCTGTCCCAGCCGGCTTCCAGGGACATGGACTGGCTCATCCCTGGCACATCTGCTGACTTCCACAGACATTAAAGATCAGCTCTAACACTGCACGAGATAGATTTCCACCTTCCATGGAATTTATATTATTTGGTGTTCCCACTTGGACAGGCTGATTCCCCTTCCCGCTCCAAATAAAACTCTGCTCCTTTACTGACCTTGTTATTTAGAAGAAACGGAATCCACTTTTCAGCTGCCAATTCCTGTCTATAGCACAATTTTTCCTATGTTTATTACAAAGAAGGTGTAAGAGAAACCTTCTAGTTGGAGGAAAAATAACATGGATGTCTCAGAACCCTGGTACAGCAACAACTTGTTCAGCAAAGAAACACATGTCTCCTTGTGAGAGATGGGAGCCTTTTCCAAATGTTAGGATGAGTGCTTCTCCACTAAGCCTAAGAAGAGACGAAAGATGCACACCCTGAACAGTCCGAGTGGAAGGACGCCGAGCCCACGGGCGGCACAAGCGCACCCAAACCCCACGGGCAAACCTGCCCTCCCCACCAGCCACGGGCACCGGGCCCCGTCACCCCTGCCAGGGAGGGACCCTGCACAGGACACACCAGCTGGGGAGGCTTTGTGGGTAGCCCAGGAGTACTGCCCATCACTCCCAGAACCAATGTTCACAGTGACTTTACTTCGTTCAGAAATCAGATTTTATTTTTATTTATTATTATTGTTGTTTTTCTCCAACAACATCTTTTTTTGCCTGGAAAAGATGGAATAGAATGGAACCAATCCCCAACTCCTTTACACTTTTGGTATGCACAACTAAAAGAAGGGAACAGATAACAACCCTTCCCAACTACAACTCCACCTCTGGAGACCTGGTATTTATCCTTTTTATTAAAAAAAAAAAAAAAAGTATGATCAGTTGCTTTTGTTTTGCTACATTTATTTATGCTAATAAATTACTGCCAATATGGCAATCTGTGTTCAGTGTAAAGGCCAGAACTGAGACACAAAGCTACTCTTGTACAGCGAGCCACTCAGTAAAAAGCAATATTTGGAACTGTTTGGACAGAGGCAGCAGTGTCTCAGCCAGAATTCATGAGCAAAAATCACTAAATTTGTCAAAATGACTAAACCCCACATTTCTACCTTTTCCTCTTTTGTTTCACACACTTTGCATGTCAGACAAATTATCAGGAAAATACTCCTTGTTTGACATTTCATTGCTTAATGCTTTACTGGTGCAGTAAAACAAGACAACTGCTGAAATTATAGGAAAATAAATTTGTAATTTCTTCCTCATTTAGCCATTTTTGAAGCTTGTGTATAGGAAAGTCATTAATGTTATGTCCTCCTATCGACGTTCCAAGCCTTTCAAGGGATAACTAATGTTTTTTCTATACTCTTCCATGTGGCCAGTTAAATTAGACACATTATTTCTGTGCTGTTAGGGAACACTGATCAATAGATACTTGGAAAGCCCTCTAAAACGAAGTGGAAACACTTCCTCAGTGTCAGAGGGTTCTGGTTTGGGTCTGTATGCTGCAAACATTGCTAAATGTAACGGAGCAGTGAGAGTGTGTCTGAGGTATTTCGACACTCCCGTCCAAACCTCTGAGCACTCAGGCTCCTGAAGGCACGACACGCTGTCAGCTGGGCCTTTGTCACTGGCTTCTGTCCCTGGGAATGGCCCCACTGCTGAAACCCACCGACCTCTACCAGCACAGCCTGCAGGCTTCAGCTCAGCTCAGCACCACCCCAGAGCTGCGCAGAACCGTACCGCCTTTCCCTTGGATGTTCAGTGTCCTCCACAGCACCAGCCATGCCCTGAGATATCATCAGGTGACATAACACAACTCCATCTTTTTGCTCCCGTTAGTTTTTATTTCATTGTGAAACAACAGCTGCATTCCCAGCCTTTCTGCACGGTATGGTGGGTGAGCAGTGCAGTGAAACCCAACTGCCGTAGGACGTCCACAGTCAGGGTGTGAGCAGTCTCATGGATTGCTTTCTCTTTGGCTACAAATGCTGCATTATAACATTATTTCAAACACTAATAAACCCATTAATTTCTGTCAGTAAACACCACACATCTGATTTTTCCACAGTCACACTGATCTTATTTAAGTATTAATTTAGTGCCTCAGACAAACACATTAGCAAGTGCCTTAAGCAGCATTTCATAATATCTCAAGCAATTATTTTAATATTTTCCAATCTCACATCTTTTCTTAAAAGCCAGAGCTGTTCCACATCAAACATTTTGTCACACAAACCAAATTCCACAGATGCATTACCTGAAAAGAGCTGCTAATAACATGAAGGCTCTGTATAACTGGCCCTGCCCTTCACCTTACCACACACAAATGCAAACACGATTTCTGACTGCTCCATACCTTAGCCTTTTTTTTCTGTAAAAAGACAAAACTTGGGAACTAGTTGCCCAAATTTCTAAAGAGGACCCCCAACGTGGGGCTTCAAAAATTTAAAGTATTTCCTGTATTATTTGTGTTAGATCCTCAATTACTTGAGCAGATAACACTGTTTTCCATTATCATTCCTTCTGTTCTATTAAAAACACCACATTCTCCTGAGCACTTACCAAGCCTTTAGTGAAAATGCCCCCGAAGCCGCAGCCCTTGTCAGGAGCCTGGTCAGCAGGGGAGCAGTGGGCAGCGAGGGGCCGGGGACAAGGGCAGGGCTGCTGAGCACTGCCCCACAGCCCGAGTGGAAGGCGGGGAGGGATCCCTGTGCGGCAGAAGGGAAGAGTCAGGTCCGAGTGGACACACTGCACAACACTTCAGCGTCCAACACGTGCTCCCCAGTGTGCCGAACCCAGCAGGAACCGAAACACTCGCTGCCGACAGGGCAGCGCTGGGGGAAGAGACTGCTCAGGGATGAGCTGCTGACCACGGACACCGAGCAACCCTCTGCTCTCCTCTCCGCTCCGGGGAAGCTCCCTTGCCCCTGGCCCAGCCTAGTCCGGCCCGGAGATGTTCGCAGTGAACACGCGGGTGGGGAATCACAGCTCCTGCGCCCACAGCGCCCGCTGGGGAGCCAGGCTCGCACTGAGCACCGGACCCGCACTGAGCCCCGGGCCGGCGCTGAGCACCGGGTCCGCAATGAGCCGGGCCGTAAGTGCCGGGCCCGCACTGAGCACCGGGCCCGCACTGAGCACCGGGCCCGCACTGAGCCCCGGGCCCGCACTGAGCCCGCCCGCACTGAGCCCCGGGCTCGCACTGAGCCCCGGGCCCGCACTGAGCCCGCCCGCACTGAGCCCGCCCGCACTGAGCACCGGGCCCGCACTGAGCCCCGGGCCCGCACTGAGCACCGGGCCCGCACTGAGCCGGGCCCGCACTGAGCCCCGGGCTCGCACTGAGCACCGGGCCCGCACTGAGCCGGGCCCGCACTGAGCCCGCCCGCACTGAGCACCGGGCCCGCACTGAGCCCGCACTGAGCACCGGGCCCGCACTGAGCCCGCCCGCACTGAGCCCGGGGCTCGCACTGAGCTCCCCCCGCACTGAGCCCCGGGCCCGCACTGAGCCCGCCCGCACTGAGCACCGGGCCCGCACTGAGGACCGGGCCTGCACTGAGCGGGGCAGCTCCAGCGTCTCCGGGCTGGTGCTGCTCTGCTGCACCCAGCGCCACACAGCAGGGTCCTGCGCACAGGCAGAGACACACAGGGCACAGCAGTGTCAGCCCCTGCACTGGGGAGGGGATGGATGCCACAAAGCCGTGAGCCTTGTGCCTGTACCAAGACAGCCTTTAACCCTGCAAAGCCTGCTCCCAGCTCCCCTGCCACGGAAATTTCCTTCCTTTCACTTCCAGAAGATTTGCTGTATTTTTGCAAAGAAACTGTATTAAAATAACAGGCGAGAAAACAAAACTTTTATTCCATTCACAGTAAGTGAGAATCTCTACTAGTCATGCTATGGCTCAATATTCTTTACTGTTTGAATAGAACAAATTTATCAAACTGAATTATTCTTCAAGAGACATGTACTTCCTTAAGTTCTATGTTCTTCAAGTACTATGTACTATAACAAAAGGGAAAAAGCTAAGTAAAAATGGAGAACTTTCATGCAAAAAGCAGGCAACAAGTCTTAAGCTGCCATGAACTCCAAGCCAAAGCCTTGGAAATATGTAAGCAATATCACTGGACTGTCAAAAGCAGAGTTGTCAAACAAATGGAAGATGATTGAGAAGATTTACTGTTTGAGGTATGTGTTGAGCCAACCAATAACTCTTTCCATAAATCTTTGGTCAAAATACTTTAAGAACATGCAGTAATTAAATATGCAGCAAGGCAGAAGCAAACAAAAATGCCAGCTGCTCGTGCACTGAAACAAGAGCAGGTGGCCCCACGGCAGTGCCACGGGTGACCCACTGCTGGCGGCCCGGGGCGAGCGAGGAACGGCCCCGGCACTCAGCGCTTTCTGCTGCTCCTACCGCAACACACAGCAAACAAAACCCCAAACACTGTCCGTCCCGAAACATCCCCGGTGCCGTCCTGCCCGCGGCACCCTGCCGGCCCGTGGGCTCCCTCCAGCAGCCGCGGGCAGGGCCAGCCGGAGACAGGGCCCGCCGGAGCGGGGACAGGCCCAGCCGGAGAGGGGACAGGGCCCAGCCGGAGCGGGGACAGGGCCCAGCCGGAGCGGGGACAGGCTCAGCCGGAGAGGGGACAGGGCCCAGCCGGAGAGGGGACAGGGCCCAGCCGGAGCGGGGACAGGGCCCACCGGAGCGGGGACAGGGCCCTCCGGAGCGGGGACAGGGCCCACCGGAGCGGGGACAGGGCCCGCCGGAGCGGGGACAGGGCCCTCCGGAGCGGGGACAGAGGCCAGCCGGAGCGGGGACAGGCCCAGCCGGAGCGGGGACAGGCCCAGCGGCCAGCCGGAGCGGGGACAGGGCCCGCCGGAGCGGGGACAGGGCCAGCCGGAGCGGGGACAGGCCCCTCCGGAGCGGGGACAGGCCCAGCCGGAGCGGGGACAGGGCCAGCCGGAGCGGGGACAGGCCCCTCCGGAGCGGGGACAGGGCCGCCGGAGCGGGGACAGGGCCCGCCGGAGCGGGGACAGGGCCCGCCGGAGCGGGGACAGGCTCAGCCGGAGCGGGGACAGGGCCCGCCGGAGCGGGGACAGGGCCCGCCGGAGCGGGGACAGGGCCAGCCGGAGCGGGGACAGGCCCCTCCGGAGCGGGGACAGGGCCGCCGGAGCGGGGACAGGGCCCTCCGGAGCGGGGACAGGCCCCTCCGGAGCGGGGACAGGGCCGCCGGAGCGGGGACAGGGCCCGCCGGAGCGGGGACAGGGCCCGCCGGAGCGGGGACAGGCTCAGCCGGAGCGGGGACAGGGCCCGCCGGAGCGGGGACAGGCTCAGCCGGAGCGGGGACAGGGCCCGCCGGAGCGGGGACAGGCTCAGCCGGAGCGGGGACAGGGCCCTCCGGAGCGGGGACAGGGCCCGCCGGAGCGGGGACAGGCCCAGCGGCCAGCCGGAGCGGGGACAGGGCCCGCCGGAGCGGGGACAGGCTCAGCCGGAGCGGGACAGGGCCCTCCGGAGCGGGGACAGCGGCCCTCCGGAGCGGGGAGCGGCCGCGGCCGCCTCGCTGCCCTCAGCCGCTCCCCGGCAGCTGCTGCTCGTCGGCCGGGCGCTCCCAGCCCAGCCCCGCACGGCTCCCCCAGACCCGCGGCGGGGACACGGCTGCAGGGACACGGCTGCAGGGACACCAGGCTCGGGGCTGCCCGTGTGCGGCGAGCACCGGCCAAGGACCGCCAGCCATAGCAGGCTCTGCCGGAAAGGAGAGCTAGGCTTTGCTTTAGCCTCACCTCTGCAGCAGCAATTAGAAAAGTCTCTTTTTTTAACCTTTAAAAGCTTAAAATAGTTGATTTCTTCTCGTGTACAGAGACTATAGTCTACCATTTAATTTCAAGTATTGCAGCTGTTATTTAGATAGATGAACTCCTACAAAAACAGGTTGCAATTATTCTTTACAAATAATTTTTTCCCCTAACCATGTCGTCTGTTACACAACTGCAGGATGAATATAAAATTCACAGCCATAGAAAATTCAATTATATATAGGAATTCCATAGCTGATACAAAACAGTAAAACAATTTTGTGGATAAAGAAGCCACTTTATCACCGATTTCCTCAGCACCAGCACATCTGTAAGCAACAGAGATGCACACATGGCTGTATTACTGGGCTACTGATCTGTGAAATCCCTCACTGTTTTATAATTATTCCTCCTCTCACAATTATATAAAAGTGTCAGAAAACAGGTGGAAGATGAGCCATGCCCTCCCAACAAGAACTCTGTGGATGGATTAAGAGATATATTTCAAAAATGCACGGGAAAAAAGACAACTCAAAACCAAAGGAAGGTTCTTGCTTGTGGCAACACCTTTCAAATTCCATTTCCCACCCAGAAGAGATTGGAAGATACTACCTGACAGACAACTTAGTTCCCTAAGAAATTAAGTGGGAAGTTTCATTTCAGGTGGTTGTAATAAGTAAATGTCCACGTCACTGAATGACAATACTTCTACAACCATTCTTCTAGGATTTTGTCAGAAGCTATAGGATTAACTTTGACATTCACCAGCTTTCTTCACAAACCCATTTTTGTTAAATTACAAGAAGATAGACGCTAATGAAGAGGTCAAACTTTGTGACGCACATTTCAAGAAGCTCCCAACCGTGTATTTCACTAAAACTCCTGAAAAAGCAGGAGGCTGTAAAAGGAAAGGATTCTGAGTTACAATGAAAACGATGAACAGGATAAGGATGGATACAGTGAGGTAAGAACTGCTGGAACATGTGTAGAACCAGTCTCCACCAAGTGCAGTACCAGCCCTGATCCCTGGCAGGCACTGCCACCACGAGGCTCCATCCTGCTTTGCATTTTCCCTACAGACGGTTTAAATTCTCATTTTTCCATTTCCATTTTTCTACCACACACACCTCGCTAGAAGCACTTCTGTGCATGCAAGCACGTGGCTGGAGATTTGCTTCTGGCATTTTAGGCCCTTTATAAGGAATACTAACATGTTTTTCAAATGGTTTTATTCCTTTTATTCTGCCTAGTAAGTGGAGCTAGGAAAAAGTAAAGATCACACAAGTATCCAAGTAGCCAGCATTCGCACACAACCAGTGCTCTGCTGCCAGCTCTTGCCCAAGACAGCCTGCACCTGGGCAGTCTCTCACTGCCACTAGCCTTACACTGCTTCCTTGGGCTTAAATACCAACAAAAAAATCCCAAAGGACTGGCAGAGTAAGATTTGTTTAAAAATATTTATACTAACCTATCACTTAAGGAAAACAAAACAACAGTGAGACAGAGGGGAGCATTTGCTCAGGAGTGACGTGGGAGACTGATGATGACAGAACACTTGCAGGTTTCTCATATGTGCCTCTTAGAAGGAAGTCTGGACTTTTCTTCATCCCAGAAGATTGTTCTGTGGATGAACCTCATAGGAGTTAATTTGAGAAGAGAGTCTGAATGACACTTGTGGCTCCTGTGGCATCACCTGCACTTACAGAATAGCCCAGTCTCCAACCCTCCCTCCAGAGATCATCACATTTTGCCAAGCAGTGCTGCTGCCACCCACGCAGACAAATTCCTACTTCTCTGGGTTGGCATAATTTTTACAGATACCAGTATAAAAGTAAACACTGGTATACAAATTATCTTTCTACAGAAAGGAGAGGGAGGAAGAAAGGATAAATGGAAACAGGCTCATGTGAGTAGTAAAAGAAAATTCACTTCAAGACTCCAGTAATCGAGAAGCAAGAAAACACACTCTAAAGTCTCCTGTTCAGCAGCGGGCTACAGTGACAAATCTGGGACAGTGACTGACATCCCAGCAGCAGCAGCAGCAGCAGAGCCCCTTCTCCAGCCTCCCCAGGGCCAGAGCACTGGCCCTGAAAGACGCCCTCTGTGTGTGTCCCCAGCGTGTCCCCAGCGTGCCCTCCCAGCCCGGTGGCCATGTGTCCCCAGTGTGTCCCCAGCGTGTCCCCAGTGTGTCCTCCCAGCCCGGTGGCCATGTGTCCCCAGTGTGTCCCCAGCGTGTCCCCAGCGTGTCCCCAGTGTGCCCTCCCAGCCCGGTGGCCATGTGTCCCCAGTGTGTCCCCAGCGTGTCCCCAGCGTGTCCCCAGCGTGCCCTCCCAGCCCGGTGGCCATGTGTCCCCAGTGTGTCCCCAGCATGTCCCCAGTGTGTCCCCAGTGTGCCCTCCCAGCCCAGTGGCCGTGTGTCCCCAGCGTGTCCCCAGCATGTCCCCAGTGTGTCCCCAGTGTGCCCTCCCAGCCCAGTGGCCGTGTGTCCCCAGCGTGTCCCCAGTGTGTCCCCAGCGTGTCCCCAGCCGCAGTGCGGGGCTCCTGCAGGGTGTCCAGCGCCCGCAGCTGGGCACTGCAGCCTGGAGCTCCAGCTCCATCTCCTGGGGAAATCCTGCCTTTCTGCCGAGCCTCAACATTCCTGTAATACTGCTAATGAAGAAGTGGGCTGAGAACTCATCACCATGTGAATTCCCTCAATATTCAATTCAATTACAGCTCTCTTCCTAAATCATCTTTTTTACTTAACCAAACTCTAAATTGACAGAGCTAATAAGCTCAGGAGAATCAGTGTACACCATCCATTTCTGGGAACAGGACGATATTTTCTAAGATGCATTAATAACTACGACAGGATTTATGTGTAAAATAAATTAATTTCAATTTCCTTTTTCAATTAATGGCCAATTATTTGAACTCAGCTCAACCAAAAATATTACTCAAGTATCATTAATCTAACAAAAATTAACTTTACTATTCTCTCAGTAACGAGCAGATATAATTTTAAGGTACAATAACACACTTGAATAACATGTTGCCCATCTGTATTCTCAGAACCACTGCTCCCCCACTGGAGCCCCCGTCATGCTGGCTCAGGTTATTGCTCTTAAGGATAGTGACTGGAGCAAAGGTCTGCCCTGGATGCTGCTGCAGGCTACCAGTGCATTATCCACCCTGCAGTAGGAGCCATTTTACATTAAAAAAAATACTGGTACAGAGTGTGTGAACTAAAAACAATCCGGGGGAAAAAAAGAAAGCACAACCTTTTCCTGCACGCCCTAGCAATGCCTGGACTTGTTTTATCCTCAGTGTTCCCACAGTCTGGTGCCAGCCACCCCCGGCGAGGAGCACCGGGTGCTGCATGGCCTGGGGCCACCACTGAGCCCGTCCTGCCCCACGGGTGCAGGGGCACCACCAAGCACCAGTGCAGATGGCAGGGGCAGCCAGAGGGACAGTCAGCTCCCCACATCCCCCAGGATCCACGCCCATGGAGAGGCGTGCGATGGCCGGAGACCACATGGGTGCTGGCTGACCGCTGCCTCTGCCACTTCCGGCACCCCACACCGCTCTGCCTCAGTAACGGAACCGCAGGGCTGCGGGAAGAGAGCTGGTCAGGAAAATGCCTGTTGCCACTGGATTCTTCACTTATAACTCACTTTGTCCACCCCCCAGGAGGTTATTGCAGGGATGTTTCATTTCAACCATTATCTCACAAACACGGGGAGCTGTGCAAGCACAGCATCCTCTCTCCCTCCAATCCATCGGTATTAATAAAATTCTGCTTGCAGCTTGAGGCTCCAGTGTTGTTTAAACACATCACTCCAATGTCAGAAACACTGGTTTTGAAAGGATGGGTTTTGTTCTGTTTTTTTAATTTGAATGAAACCTTGCTATACAATGAACTAATTGCAGTGCACTGCGCTGTTACCAGGTGGAGGAGGCTGGAACTTCAGCACATCACGTAGAGCCCAGTGGCTATTTGTTCTGTTTGTTCATTGCAAGGTCACCTGTGGGCCTGGGCAGGCACACAGACAATGGAAGACTCTGTTTATTTTTTAAAAATAAGCCTATACTGAGGAGTAGAGCAATTACCCCACTGTGCAGATGCTTCTGCCCATCAGCTAAGGGCTGTGCCAGCCACACAGCTCTCAAAATGCTCCCTGAACACTCCAGGCAGGAGAGCTAGTGGTCAGCTCACCCTTGGAGGTCTGGTTTGCCTGATGTACTCCAGCAAAGATTCTCTCCCAACCTACAGAAACCACATGTTCAAGGCAGCAAGAAGGCTTTAAGATACACAGGAGTTTCCTCTGCCTTCTCTGAACAATGAAAAGGAAGCCAAGGATTTGCTAAGCAATGCAAGACCTTAACTGAGTACTCCAGAAATCAATAAATACATGGCACAAAACAAAACTGGACTTGATCTCATTACAATAAAAATGTCACTGATTATACTGATGTGTTCTCATATAAAAATAGTTATGGATTTGATGAAAACATCAATGTATTTCTGACTGATATTTACCTTTAGTACATTTTCTTATTCCAGAAAAAAACACCTTATTTACCATTAACTTGGGTTATTCAAGAAGTATTGACATGCAAAAGTTCAACGCACCCAACTATTTTTGAGTAATTCTTCACATAGAAAAATGACAAGATTTATAATTTACCCCTTACATGAAATATACCAAGTACAATAAAATTAACAGAGAATGTAAATAATGGGATGTTTGGTAAAATCAATGGAACTGCAAAGACCTGTTTTGCTACAAGTGAAGTCCATTCAGTATAGTCACAAAAAAACCCCGCAATGTACTGAATTTTTCAGTTCTCAGATTTTTACCTATTTCAGTCTTCTTATATCTGTCTTTTCATTAATTGTACATTCTTCAACAGCAATCAAGATCTACCCCCTGTATAACATTTTATACAACAAAAGAAAGCACCATGCTTTCAAACAGGGATTTACAGGAGGCTGTGTTTCACAAGGATTTGCCATGTTATTTGAGTTCTGAAATTTAGCACATGAGCCAGTTTATCCACCCTTGAGTGCTATTGGTATTTCCAGTCAGAACTGAGACAGCAGCACAGCTGCCAGTTTAGTTAATCTGAAATTTCTGGGAAGCCATTGTCAGCCCTGCGGAGGCTGTCACCCACCATCCTCATCCATAACTGCTGGAAGCTCTGAGCTCCAGCACTGCCCCCTTCCCAGCGCTGACAGGCATCAGCTCTAATGCAGCAGCTCTCTGCCAAGAGATTCATCTTCAGGTCATTTTATCATTTTTAAATCTGAGAGAGCTGTGCCTCTCCCAAGTGTGACACGAACACTTCATCCCCGTGCACCTGTGACACCCCTGCTGCCCCCAAGGCCTGGCCCTAATGAACGCCTTGGGCCAGCAGTCGCTGCCCCAAGCTGCACGCCCAGCCTGACCCTGCGGGCTGACCCCTTCCCCGGGACAGGGACCTGCTGCCCCAGCACCTTCCCCAGCCTTCCCCAGCTGCTCTGGGGCTCATTCTGTGCATGTGTTTAATAAGTTTTGAGTGCGAGAAAATCCCACACAGTCTCACCCTACCATCATTCCTAGCAGAACAAACACGATCCACTGAACCACAGCTCTCTCCCTCATCACAGCACCTACCCCCCTCCCCAGACCTAAAACCAGCTGCTCGTACACCAGATTGGGTATAAGTGACCATAAATGACAAATCCTGGTATTAAGATTTATGTCTGGGATGATGCAAAATGATCCATTTTGATCCTTCATACAATGTGGATTATTAGTTTTTAAAACCAAGTGGCTCCACTAGAGACACCTCATTATTACACTGGTTTCTTATTTCTCATGTGCAATTTGCACCTGTGCTGCTGTGAGCTGGAGACAGAGGCCACTGATAGTGCTGTCTCAGATCTTGCTGCCAGTCCTATCACAGCCAAGCTGAGTAACTGTGGGCAGCAAAATCTGGTTTAGTTCTGCAGGAGCCAAGCCAAGGAAAGCCTTACAGAGGAAGTGATGCCAAAACTGGTAAAAAAGGGGATGTGAGAGCAGCAGGGATAAAGGTTAGCCAAACTGTAACTACTTGGGCTTCTCCCTTTCTAAAGCAAATAGCATTATACAGCAATATATGATAAACATTTCTATTTCAGAGAGGTAATAATATAACGCCAAAGCTACCATCTGTGCCAAGTCTGTGCCTTAGAAGGGATGGAAAAAAGCCCACAGAAGTTACAGAACTTTGCAATCAAATAGAACTAACAAGAAACATGTAGACACGTGACATCGTACAAGGCAAACCACACAGGAGATAAGAGCAAAACTTTACCCTAAATGGACACACCACATGTGAAACCCCTGCTTGCACAGTCACACGTACACACACACGGAGCAGAGGAGCTGGAGCTCTGCCAGTTCAAATCAAGTGTGAAAAACCATTTCTATGAAGCTTTGATTCCTGACACCAGTGCCAGGATCTGTGAATGCAGACTGGGAGCATTCAGTGCCAAGAAACAGACTCTAACAAGTCAGAAGATTAAGGAGCTCAACGTGAAAGTGCACCCTCCCTCCTTTCTAGGTTTTTGGGCTTTGGTTGCAAGCCACTACTACCACAGTCTAACAATGAAGGTATAAAACACTCCTCTAGCACACAGCATTTCCTCCCAGTGATAGTAACACAAAACATCAATGAATAATTGCTCTTCCTTTGGGTTCTGACTTTTCCACACTAAGCAGATTCAGCTCTAAAAGGTTCTTAAAGTCACAAACAGCCTATCACGTGGAGTACACATCAAACACTTCTGTAAACCCATTTTTTATCTTTACAGTCACCACTTCAACAGAGGGTAATTTAACCAAACAGTAAGAACATGTTTTTGGTTACACAATTTCCATGGAAAACAACATTGGCACTAGCTGTCTTTTTTTTCTTTTCCCCTTTATTGAATCAATATGTTGACAGAACTTTTTTTTTCCCCCGGAAGGCCCAGCTTTAGTAAATGAAGGATTAGGAAAAAAAATGCAAAGTAATATTTATGAAAAGAAAAGGAAAAGTACAAAGGTGGTTGGGGAATATTGCAAGAAACACAGTGCCTAGAAAATAATGCTGGTATGTGAAACAAGAAACCACATTAGCTCTTGAACTGGGGACATTGCAAAATACAGGATTCTTCACAGAGACACAAACAGCACATGCTCTGACTGGGATTCCTTTCAACCTCTCTAAGAGCCTCTTTATCCACCATAGGAATGCCATCAAATCCAATCCATGTACCTCATGCTAAATAAAATAATTTCAATATTATGAGGTATGTGACTATTCCTAAACACAAAGAAGTTGTATTTTGTTATGGATTGCATTAGTCTTCTATGCTGTTTTCCAAATTAAGATCACAGATAATTATCCCTTGTTCCTGTATCACAGAAAAGTCTCGGCTGGAAGGGAGCTCTGGAGCTCACCTGGCTGAAGGCAGATCAGGTAAATGCAGAGCCCCTTGCAGCTCCCCTGCCCACATCAGGAGATCTGTGCTGCAGGAGCCCCACAGGGTCTCCACCAGTGTGTGGGGTCATCTGGATGCAGCTCACACCTGTGAGTGACTCCAAAACATGCAGCTCTGTCCTACTGCTCTTACCTGCCAGCACTTTCTGAGTATCTGCAGAGCACGGTTTCAACATTAGTGACCCACTAATGGTTTGTCCCTCTAAGTCTCAGTAAAGCTGATAGTCTTGTTTTTATCTTCTCCAATGAGCAAGAGAAAAAATCCTGCTGATTCCTCTCCTCCAGTTTCATCTTAGCAGGGCTTCTAGCCAGAGTTATTAAAAAAATGAAGAAATAAAAACCTTTCCAGGTTCTTATTCCCTGAGCTTATATGCCTCCAGGCTGGGGTTTGTGTGTGTGCTGGGCACCTGTGTTTTTTGTTGACTGAACTGTCCCAGGTGCTGTCCTTGGCTGCTGGGCAGCACCAGGTCTCCAGCTGGGCTCCTCTGAGCCACCACTGCCTCTGAGCAGCATACTGGGGGAGAAGGAAGCTTCTGCCCTGGGAAGAAGGGAGATGTCCAAAGGGTTGTTTTCTCCTGTACAACCTCGCAGTGATCACTTGGACACACAGCAGACGTGCTGGCACAATGCACAGCACTGGCAACAAGCACAGAAGCCTTTCTGCTCTGCAGCAAAGGCAGCCCCGCACACATCACTTCACGTGTACCTGAACACCGCTCGTGTGCTAATGCAAACTTGTGCTCTGGCTGCTGCCACCATGCCTCAGGCCAGGGAGGCTGTGAGCCAGCTCTGGAGATCCGTACACAAGCCCTGAACCCTTGCCAAGCTCGTCACCAGCTCATCACACTCAGTGCTGGCGCCACCTCATACTGCCAGACGCTGACAGGCTCTGGAATGGAAGGTGATTCTGAGCTGCCAAAGTTAGTGTTGGAGGAAAAAAGACCTCAGACAACCCTTCTGAACAAAAGACACTGCACACTGATATTCTGCTCATTTCACATGGATGGACCTCTGTGAAATCAGCAGGTACACATGCCACGGAATAAACACTCTTAGTAGTAAAACGCAGTAGTAGTAAAAACATTATCATCATCAGGATGGAAACAGCTCGCAGTCCCACATGGGTCAAAAATCCCAAACAGAAGAAATTCACCTTTGGTTAAACTACACTCATGAAATAAAGAAATTTACCGTGAAATGTTCCTGTGATTTATAGTTCTCATCCAGGTAAACTCGAGCTCTGTTGTAGTCTTTCATTGCATCACTTGATAACAGTTCTCTGAAAGAGAAAGAAAAGACTGAGCATGTAAAGGGAGATACAAATGTACTGCCTTGCCTCAGCACTGCTCTGTGCTGTGACATCCCCAGCATCACCCAAAGGAACCCAGGGCCTCCCTTGTCCTCTGGGGGGAATTTCAGGGACACAGCTGTCCCCGACACCTGCCCGCACACTCCAGATCTGCCCTCATCAGCTGCACCTCGGTGCGGATCGTCAGCTTCCCAGTGCCATTTGGACACGGCTGGGAAGGGCGCGGGTCTGTGGGGCCGACAACACTGGGGGAATTTGGGGAATTTGTGCCGCCGCTGCCGCAGCCCGAGCGCGACCCCGAGCGCGACCCCGAGCGCGACCCCGAGCGCGACCCCGAGCGCGCGGCTCCCGCCGCCGCCAGCAGAGGGCGCGCGCGGCCGCGGCTCGCGGCGCTGCCCGCGTTCCCTCCCAGCCCGATCAATTAAACCGGCATAAATTAAACCGGGAGAAATTAAATTAAACCGGGATAAATAATCCCGGCACGTTCCACCGCTGACTGACCGCTCCTGCCCTTGTCCCCGGCTCGGGGGGCCAGGCTATAGCCCCCGCCACTTACTTCACGAACTTGTCCACATGAGACATTGAAGCTTCATAGTTTTTCCCTCCGAATTCTTGACAGTGTAAAGCCATGAAATGGGGCTTGTGTGCATGGACAACCTGGAACAGAGAGAAAAGCGAGTTTTAACGCTCAGCACGGCTGTGTCACAGCTCAGCACACAGCAAGAACCACACGGACCTGGGTGCTCAGGGAGGACTGGCAGCTACTACCTGAGAGGTCACGGGCACAGCAACCAGCAAGGGCAGCATCATCTGCTATCCACATAAAAGATGCATAATACACAATTATGATCTCCAGTATTCTTAACTAATATTTCCTTTTTTAAACTATGATTTAGTTCCTGGGCTGTGTATATATTTTAAATATATTTTAGTATTTTTATTTAAAATGTAAATATATTTTTCCATCTCCCCTCAAAGATGACTTGACATGATTAAGATGAGCCAAACCTTTCCTTGTCTGGGAGGTAGAAGAGTTCAAACAATTCATTTGCTAGAGTGGATTTTTTTCAACTTTTACAAAACTTCTCAGCGCTGTTTAGCAGCACTTATGCAGTTGTGTTTGATATTTTTATTTATGGAGTATCTTATTTACAAAAGTATTTAAATAACAGATGCACATACACACCTGTTAACACTGGAGACATGGAAATCCATCATACTATTCCAGGTGTTAGTCTTGAACACTGCAAATATCTTAGATACTACACAGTCAGCACTAGGATGCAATTACCATACCAAAACCCTAGAATGTCTGCCTTTCCTCATACCTCAAATTAAATATAGTTTATAGCATTCAGTGTTACTCTGTCCTATGGAATTTTCTCTGCTTTGCCTCTATTCAGAACTGCAAACAGTACATCCAAAATATCTCTTTTAATATTGAGTCTCTATACCTTGTATTCCATGTCTTAGTGTGAATTAATGGACACAAGCTCCAGAACAACTTCAATTTTAAAAGGGAACAGTCCAAAACAACCAACAACGTGCCCGTGCAAGCATACACGGAGCGAACAGTTAAACTCCAAACGGGATCCCCTCGTTGCTCATGGGTGGCACAGAGGCCACGCTGCCCGTGCAGCCCTGGCGGGAGGGGTGGGGGGCTCTGGCAGCCCCTGCAGCAGCAGCTCCTGGGCAGGGCTCGGGGGGCTCTGCCCTCGGGGTCACAGCGTCTGCCCCGCTGGCACTGCAGGGCTCGAACCTCAACACACACAGCGAGGGAAGACAAAAGGGACTGCTCCCCCTTTCTGCCCTGCAACTCTCAAAAGGCACAGACATGGTACACTTTTGCACTCCTGCTTTTAGTTATTTAAATCAACAGTGACTAATATCACTGTTAAAAGGTCTTTAGGAATCATGGAATCACAGAACGGTTTGAGTTGAAAGGGACCTTAAATCTTATCTCATTTCACCCCACTGGCAGGGAAACCTTCCACTGGGGCAGGCTGCTCCCCGCCCTGCCCAGCCTGGCCGTGAACACTTCCAGGGAGGGGACACCACAACAGTTGCGGATGTGTCTTTGAAACAACAGTGGAGAGAAACTGCCATTTGATGTGATGACAGAGTGCAAAATCCTTCATTCCTGATTGCACAAATAACCTCATTAGACAATTCAGCTCAAAGACAATGAATTAAAGAATCTGAAGTGCAGCAGGTTCCATTGAGCCAGAGGCAGTCCCGGGTCCCTGCTTTGACGCGGCAGAGCTGCCCAGCTCGGGGGCAGCAGCAGGGAGGGCCCGCAGGTGGCAGTGCCAGGCCCTGCCCCGGCTCCTCGGGGCACAGCAGGGCCAGCCCAGCAGGGCTCAGCAGCACGGGCAGCACGGCCCTCCCTCCTCAGGGACGCTCCTGGCACAGCGCTCCCCTCCGTCAGTGCCCAGCACAGCCCCTCCGCGCCAGCGGGTCCCAGCAGCAGAGGGCACCCCCGCCAGAGCCAGCGAGGGCAGCCAGAGCCAAGGAGAACCCGGTGTGCTGCCACATCCAGGGCACACAGGGAGCTCCAGACAGCACTGCCAGCCCTCACCAGGTCACCCCTGCAGAGGGAAGGGAAGGGAAGGGAACGTCCTGCCTGCCGTGGGCTTCCGAGTCACTTCCAACAGCCACTTCCTCTGTGCCTCAGCTTCCTGGTCATTGGCACTGACCTGCTTGGGGAAGCATTCTGAGGTGAGCTGCTGCTGCAGCATTACTGCATAAAGGGCAAAAGTAAACACTCCCACTCAGGTGTTTGATGATCACTGAGCACTTCCATTAGATTATTAACGCTGGTTGCTGCCAACAGGGATATCAGCAACTTGCTTTAAAGCATGCCACCATCGATAGGGATGGAGAATGAGCCAGAGCAGGATCCAATATTAAGTTTAATTGGGGAAAAAAAAAAAAGCAGGTGACAGACCAAATGTCTAAAACCACATCTGAAATGCAAGAAATTATACTGAACTGGGACATGCTTTTCCTCTGATATCTATTTCCTATCATAGATTTACGAACAGCTAAGACACCGTTGCTGAGAAGATGTCCCTGTACAGATGTTCCTCTCTCCCTAAGGCGCTGCCCAAGGGACCACTGGCAGCAGGCTGCCATCAGAGCCAGCAGCAGCAAATGACAATCAACACTAAGGTTACCTGGCTGGTTCATCTTGTTGGCTGTCTGGAGAGCAATAGTCACCAAACACAGCCCGTGAAGCAGAGCTCTGAACAGAGCTCATCTGCGGACCCTAACATCAGGCCATCCCAATTCTCCATGTGCTTTATTGCTCCCAGTCAGTTCTGGATTCCAAGCCCTCACCTTATCTACTTGGAGAGCCCTATGAAGACACCATGATCAGAAAGCAGTGTAACTATTTAATCCTGTAAAGCCAACACACCCACTGTCACTGTTTCAGGAACCTGCTGAGCATCGTGTCACTCATTTTAACTGTTGAGAGTTTGCTTCCGGAAGAGCTCTTCTTACACAGCCCATGAAAATATAAACTGGTGAGACAAAAACAAAATAAACTATTTCCAGTAAGATTTAGGAACCATCAGTCACAGGGAGCCCTGAATGGGGAGTCCTGCAGTGAGACAACACTGGAGAACAACTCCATTGTGCTGAAGCAGCAACAGAAAACACTTCCAGACTCTGAAGATGCAAGACACAGTTTTTTTTTGTTTGTATACAAATCCTTGAGAACTTGAAATCATAGTGGGTATTAAAAAAAAAAAAAGAATTATGTCATTTTTGATGGGGAAACAGCATTGGCTTAATAACAGTGAGGTTCTTGTGGCATTTCTTGCAGGTTAAACCACTAGAACATACCTGAATATTAGTTATGTCCTCTCATATAATAAGTACCCTCCAACTAAAAGCAAATTGGCTCTGCTTCATTACCTTTTACTAGTTTTCTACTCTTATGGAAGAACAAACAGTACATAATAATGAGTAATGAATACTTCAGAGCTGAAAACTCCCAGTTGCCAGAGGTTAAAGATCATACATGAGACCATATAAATAATGAATTTGCATCCACGGCAGCACAGTGTATTTACAAAGTTGGGCATTATTTTCAATTCGGGATATGCAAAAACAGTGTAAAGGAAGCCACAACCAGGAGTTATTTAGGGGGATGTGGGTAAGTAAGCAAGATGCTCCAGCACAGCTGAGTATGAACACAGAACTGGTGAATGTACAAGCCCAACATCTTCCCAGTGCTGCAGGTGTTTGCCTGTTTGGGCAGGGGATGGGGAGCCAGGCTGGAACAGGGGCAGCAGCCAGGACAGACACAGCCCCACGCTGCTGGCCAGGCCCCTCCTAGAGGGGCACAGGGACAAGGGCACCAGGGTCAGACTCAACCCAAGCAAAGCTGAACGGGAGCTCCAGCCTCGATGGCGTGCAAATAGGATTGCTTAAAAAAAGACAGCAAAATACGAGCTGTGAAATACAATTTAGCATGTGTGGTCCTAAAGCACTTCAAGTAGTTTCAATTTCTGTAAGCCTGAAGAAGAGGCTCCTGCTGGGGACAGGCACCCAGAGCCCTGAGGCTGCACGCAGCAGCAGCAGCCCAGGCCCACATCCCCCTACCCTTGTACAGCCCGTGGATTCAAACCAACACAAACAGCCCAAACAGCCTCCACCTGAGGAAAACACCCTCTGGGAAAGGGCCAGGACCTCAGCTTGGAGGAGCTGCAACACAGTTTTTTCACCCCCTCTAGTTTAAAAAAAAACTCTTAATCACCCCCTGTAGTTAAAAAAGCAGCATTAGGTCCACTAGAATAATTAAACAACCTTTGAGTGGCTGGGTGGGGTTTTGTTGATTTGGGGTTTGTGATATTTTTGTTTGGTTGGTTTGGGCCTTTTTTGTTTGTTTTTCTTCCTTCTCTCTGAAGGGTAACACACGAAGTTCCCATGCAGCTATACCAAGATGACCTTTAGCTATTAGGTAAACTTTTAACTTCTGCATTAATAAAAATAAAAGCTCAAAATACTCTCAAACACATCA
Organism: Molothrus aeneus; assembly: GCF_037042795.1. Classification (NCBI taxonomy): domain Eukaryota; kingdom Metazoa; phylum Chordata; class Aves; order Passeriformes; family Icteridae; genus Molothrus; species Molothrus aeneus. The sequence goes on along the minus strand of NC_089653.1, from coordinate 35,872,913 downwards.
GGCAACATGGAAAATGGCATTAGGGGAAAAAACCCTCTGGCTCCAAGCTTCCATCTAAAATGACCATGTGCCACGAATGTGACACAAAAAGGCAGTTACTAAAATCAGTGCAGATTTCCACTAGCTCCAGCTCCTGAACTCCTCCTGCCCCAAACATGAGGCCCAGTGCAGATGGAGAAAGGGCAAGGGATGCGGAAAGGAGGGAGTGAAAAGGAAAAAGAGTCCTAAGTAAATAAATAAGTCAATAAAAGTTCTCCCTCTGCGCTCCTACACCTTTGCTTGCCAGCAGCTTCACTCATGCTCCAGGAGCTTGTTCCCCTGTCTTTGTCCTGTGCACTGACTGACATGGAGGCTGCCAGCCAGGGCATGGGCACTTTGCACAAGTGGGACAGAACTCCCATGTGCATATTCTCATTTGCACAGCAGCGAGCTCACCAAATCACCCCACTGCTTGTTAAGCACTACCATCTCGATCACCAGTCATCCCATTTCTTGGTAAGAACTGAAGTCTTCCCTATCACACATTAAACACTCCAAAACGCTGCTCTCAGGCTGTTTCCACTCTCTCCCAACAACCCCTTTCCCCCCTCATTTCCAGTGTAGGTTTTTGGGGTAAGAGAATTTTTACTGGGAAGAGGACTAGTCCAAATTCAGCTCTTTCAGATCCAAGTTACCAGTACCTATCTGCAGTTAGGAGATGGGGCACAATCCCCAGCACCAGGACTTCACTGGATCCTGCCTCCCCCCAAGGGGGCTTTTCCACCCTTTGATGCAATTCCCGATGATCAGGGCCACAGTGTGACATACTTGCTCACAAGCCTTTTTTCTTTTGTTTTGATTCCAGCAGATTGTCTTCAACTGCAAACACAATTTTCTGCTTTGAACATTAGAAACCAGAGCCAACTCTGAAAACCCTAAGATTTACAGCATCTTTCCCCCACAGTGCTTGCTTCTACTCCTGATAGGAACATAGGTTTGGTTCTGAAGCGGCACCATGTGGCATGGAGGGTGACCCAGAGCCCGCGACGGCGCAGTCCTGAGCGCGGGGCCGAGGCAGACGGCTGCACCGGGGGTGGATGTGTCTCCTGCCCGCAGGCTGGTGCTGCTGCACGCTCTGGGCCCGGAGCACCCCTCAGCAAGGCCCGGGGCGCCCTCCCAGAGCCACTGCGCGACACCGCTGACCATCCCAGGGACTGACCATCCCAGGGACTGACCATCCCAGGGACTGATCCCACTGACCATCCCAGGGACTGACCATCCCAGGGACTGACCATCCCAGGGACTGACCATCCCAGGGACTGATCCCACTGACCATCCCAGGGACTGACCATCCCAGGGACTGACCATCCCAGGGACTGACCATCCCAGGGACTGATCCCACTGACCATCCCAGTGACTGACCATCCCAGTGACTGACCATCCCACTGACCCGTCCCGCTGACCGTCCCGCTGACTGATCCTGCTGACCCGTCCCACTGACTGTCCCACTGACCAATCCCACTGGCCTTGACTGAACCCGGACCCCTCTCTCCAGCTCAACAAGCCAAGCAGAGCACAGCGTGTGCTGCGCTGTGCCAGAGCACACGGACACCCTGGTGCTGTCACCCCGAGCCCACTGTCACACAGCACAGTGCCAACGTGCTGCTCTCTGAGCTATGCCAGCAGCTGCTGCTAAAACCAGCCTGGAAAGGGTCTTTGAAGATATCTTCTTTCCCATTTGCATTTCTTGGAGAAACTGTTTCACTTATCAGCGTTAGATCTGCCAAATTTTTCATGTTAATGATGTAAGATAAGATAGTTGTAGATCAATGGCAGAAGTTTCAAAAATTGAACACGTGACATTTGAATCTTATTTTAGGCCTCTGTATGCTACCATGTCCTTGGAAATGCATATGGCATATAAGCCAATGGTAACACATAAGTGACTTGTATTCACCCATGACAGTGAATATAATCCCTTACTTTAATTTACTGGAATTTATAAACAAGTCCACAAAATGCTCTTTAACCAATATGCTCTTTGACATCAGTTCAAAGACATTACAGGTTTAATTTCTAGAAACATTTTAAACTTAGAGAGGTAATGGTTCTTCCTTTCCTGTGGAGAACATTTTGACTGCTTACACAAGGCCCTCATCCTCAGAAGTTATGCAAACCGCCCTGACACAACTGCATATGCAAATTGAATTCCTCAGAAGAATGGAAAAACTGCCGTCTGCGGTTTATCTGGTTTCAAGTTTACAAAGAGGCACGAAGAGTCATTTTCCAGTGCTGCTGCTGAACCTCAGTTCACAGAGGTTTCGCACAGAGCGTGTGGAATTAAACACAATAATCCCTCTGAGGCTGCACATTTGCTGGGTGGCTCTGAAGCCAGAGCCAGAATGGTGCTAAGTGACTTTTGGTAGGTACATGTTTGTCTCTTCCCTAAGGAGCTTTTTGTCAGGTTTTGTTCCACTTCCTACTGTACTGGAGAGCGTGGCGTGAGCAGCCAGCCCGCTGCTGAGACCCAGAGGGGAAGCAGGACGAGGCCAGCAGCAGCCATGGGCAGCACTGCTAACTCTGTCTATTCTTCCTTTCTTTTTCTTTTTAAAAATACAGTTCTCACATTGCAGGGACAGAGGGCAGAGGTATGGAGAGGGAACAGAACAGAACCCCCCCAGCTGAGGGATGGGCTTGGGTCTGCCTCAGCAACACTGTCCCTGCTCTGGACCCTGCAGTAGACTAGCACCATGGAGCATTAACGGGTAACTGTATTCCTCTTTGGAGCTCTGTACACACAACATTTACTGGGCCAAAGACAGACCGCGCTCAGTCACGTGTCAGTGGTCCCTGCCCTGAGATACCAGCAGCTCGTTCTCTTCCCCGCCTCTTCCTGTTTTCCACAAACTGTTCAGAAGTGTTTCTGCAGCGCTCATCCCACTTCAGAAAACAAATGAACACAGAAGGACTTTCCTTGATACAGATACGTAAATCAGTCATGTGGTGATGAAAAGTATGTAGCCATCAAAAAAAAAAACCAACCAAAAATAAAGAGTTCTCCATGTTTATTTGTATTTCCTGCACAGGAAGAGTTTTTCCTGAAGCTGTGGAGGGTTGGAATCAGAACTAGCAGAGACACTTGCATCGTGCAAGCACCATGTACATACAGCAGTGATCAACCAAGGCGGAAGAAGAAAAATAAAAAGATGAATCTGAAGTTGGCAGATACTAAAGAATGTAAGAGTGGTTACTTCACCTTGGATTTTTGCAAATCTCTTACCAGTAAAGTAAGTAATTTGCCAGTAAAAGTGAATTGCAGTATTTTACATCAACGTAATAAAGGTCACAGGCTGCACTGGCAACCTGAGAATGTAGAGACTTGTGGGATGCTTTCAATTACAAAAGGAAAATATGAAATTCTGCTAATCATATTTTCTGCACACAGTTTCACTTTACAATTTGAACAGCACCATTCTGTTGTTGAGCTATTTTTCTGTAAGAGACTAGGACTGAATAAAGGAATGCTGTGGCGCTTTTCCATGGCCAGGCCAGGCAGGGCTTGGAACAGATTGTTTTAGTGAAGCGTCCCTGCCTCTGGCACAGGACATCCAGATGGACTTTCAGGTCCCTTGAGGCCCTTCCAGTGCAGCCCACGGTGGGACTCCAGACTGCCTCAGCTCTGTCAGCAGTGACAGAGCTCTCAGCTGCTGCTGCTGCTGCTGCCCAGGGATGGCACCTCCATGCCCCAGCAGTGCTCATTCCCCGTTGCTTATCACCACATTTCCGCACAAAGACTGCAAGTCAAGTCTCTACTACAATAACACAGTGTGTGAGAGGGGCTTTTTAAAAACCCCCTCACACTAGAAGGTTACAGCACATTTTATAATATGGGTTTAGTGTCAATACTTCCACATTACCAAACAAGAAAATTGTTAAGAAAGAGCAGACAGGACAAAATTGTTGTATTTCAATTTTAAGGTAAACTAAACTTCCCAACAGATTTTTTTTAAGTACTCAAATATATATCTTATTTAGTAGACTTAAAAAGACCATTTCATGCCAAACTGAAGTCAATTTTATAAAACCTGAATCTATTTTTTAGGCAGAGAATTGTTGGCGAGAACAAATTGTGCTTATATGCTGAATTTTTATAATGATTACTTAGAAATCCAGGAAGACACATATTTTCAGGGCCGTCTTTTACTATAAAACAAAATCACTATAAAATAGCAATTTCACTTCACAGAGCAAAAGATCCTGACATTACTAATTAGGTCATAAACAAAGATGCATAAGACTCCATGAGAAAAAAAACTTTACCTTACCTGATAAAATTCCCGAAGCCAATTCTTCTGTAAATTTTCTGGCTGAAAAACAAAAGGCAAAAATTAATTACAAGTAAGACAAATCTATTTTTACAGCAATATCGTGATATTATTGCTTTCCTCAGTGCGTTCAAGAAGGGAGCTTTTTTCACAATTAAAGCAAAAAGTACAAACACGAGGATGTTCCTCCCCGATGCCACTGGACAGGCCTCACCCCTTCATTCCCAAGCCCCCTCTGATTCTCTCCAGAAAGGTGCCTTGGTGCATTTTGTGTGTGAGCGCACAGCACTCGTACCCACGTGTTTATCAGGCAGTGGCACACTGAACTGTGTGCTGTTGGAAGGGCACATTGATCACCTGGGGATCAGAAACCCCACCAGCCTGCCCACACCCAGACCACTGCTGCCACCTGAGCTTCCATGAGCCAGAGCTACTTCACACAAGCTGGTTCAGAGGAATGACCGCGCTTTTGGGGATGCTCCATCCCATCAGACATCCTGCCAAGGACAAACTGGGAGAAGCATTTTCAGATTGCTCCAGAAATTACAAAAACTGATACAGCAAAACTGCAGTTAAGTGCCAAGTTCTGTCTTTTCAGGAACAGATTCCAGCCTCAGAGGGCTGAGAAGGGATCTCAGAGGGAGAGAATTGATTTGTTGAGCTTTATCTTCAACAACAAGACTTCTGGATAATTTTTACATCCTAATGGGGAATAACAATACAAATCAGACTTCCTTGTCACAGCAGTGGCAGGAACGTCCAGAATTGGTGGGAGGCAGCAGAAACATATCAAACTGGAAACAGAGAGACAGCTCATCCATCCCTGACAAAGAGCTCTGACACCAACTGCCCAGAGGCAAACACAGGCACCAGCCTTCTGCTCTGCTCTGCCATCAAGCGTGCTATTTTCAAAGAGCTGGACACAACTTCAAAACAAAAGTTAAGTACTTGTAACCAGCTCCAAGAAAGAGGGTGCTGAGGAGGTCTCTGGGGCTGCCAGCACAGACGCCTGTGCCCAGCCTGGGCCAGCCCTCTCTGGCTCATGGCTCACCCTGGACTCCTGTGCCCAGCCTGTGCCAGCCCTGTCTCTGGCTCATGGCTCACCCTGGACTCCTGTGCCCAGCCTGTGCCAGCCCTGTCTCTGGCTCATGGCTCACCCTGGACTCCTGTGCCCAGCCTGTGCCAGCCCTGTCTCTGGATGCTGGCTCACCCTGGACTCCTGTGCCCAGCCTGTGCCAGCCCTGTCTCTGGCTCATGGCTCACCCTGGACTCCAGTGCCCAGCCTGTGCCAGCCCTATCTCTGGCTCATGGCTCACCCTGGCTGTGTGTCCAGCCTGTGCCAGCCCTGTCTCTGGCTCATGGCTCACCCTGGACTCCTGTGCCCAGCCTGTGCCAGCCCTGTCTCTGGATGCTGGCTCACCCTGGCTGTGTGCCCAGCTTGTGCCAGCCCTGTCTCTGGCTCATGGCTCACCCTGGCTGTGTGCCCAGCCTGTGCCAGCCCTGTCTCTGGATGCTGGCTCACCCTGGACTCCTGTGCCCAGCCTGTGCCAGCCCTGTCTCTGGCTCATGGCTCACCCTGGCTGTGTGCCCAGCCTGTGCCAGCCCTGTCTCTGGCTCATGGCTCACCCTGGCTGTGTGCCCATGGCTTGGGCAGCACAGGAAGGGCCCTGCTGGCTCCCACTGCTGTGCCCTCCTCCAGCAGTCCCTCCTCTGGCACCAACACATCTTTTCTTTCCACTTTCACCACTCTGTGGTACAATTCTGTAAGCCAGCCCTCACCTCGGACTCCAGTCCAGCCACCTCACATAAATGAAACAATTTGAACTTTTGAAGGACTGGAGATAACAATCAAGTAGAAAGACAATTTATCTTCCTCTTATTTTTCTGTCTAAAAATAGGCACATTATATTTCATGTCTTCCACAGACTTTGGACTTCTTCCTATCCCTTCTCTCTGCACTCCGTCCTTCATTAAATTATCTCATTCTTTCTGTAACATAATGGAAATTAATCTTTTCCCTGTCCTCTTTGATGCTAAATCCCTTCATCCCCATTCACCGATGAACCAGTTTCTCCCGGGTCACTAATCCAAAGGCCATTTTATCAGCCTCGGCCCTCTGGCAGTGGGAAGCATTCCCTGTGCCCTGTCCCTCCATGCCCTGCCCAAAGCCCCTCTCCAGCTCTCCTGCCACCCAAAGGAGCCGCAGTCTGTGCTCCAGGTGTCCCTCCATCCTCCCTGGCCCCTGCAGCTCAGGCTCCAGGGAGCCCAGCCCTGTGCCCACCCGCCTGCCCAGGAGCACCAGGCTGGCCAGCACGGATTGCTCACATTGCTCATTTCCCCGCAGGCTGCTCCTCAAACACCCGGACTCCGCAGGCAGAGCCCAGCAAACGCCCCTGTGCCTGGAGGAGCACGGCTCTGCTCTCATCGCACCCTTCAGGCACACATTTCGACTCCACTGAGCCACAAATAGAAACCCTTCCCCTCAAACAAGCACAGCTTCCAGACAGCAACACCACATGGGATCCATATTAAAAAACCAGGACATGCGTCCCGCATGCACTGCTCCCCTCAATTAAAAGCAGTTTTGACCTTTTCCTGGAATTCCAAATCCCACTCAAACTATCTCTTTTCACGATGACTTTCCACTTGGAGTCTATTTATGTCACACTGGTCACTGTAATGGTGAGGTTTATAAGAAAAACCAGTGAGCTTGTGAACACATGAACACCACAGGAGCTGGTAACAGCCCAAAAACAAGCGGCTTTTCAAATCCAATGTACAAGTAGTCTCTCTTCTCCCCAGTACTTCTATTTCCTACAAATTTACACTCAACAGACAACAGGAAAGCTTTAAGCCTATTGCAAAAATATACTCATATGGGGAAGGAGTCTTTTCAAAAAAATGAGAAAGAGAATATATATTTAGACAGGATAAGGAGCCTTTCATTCAAAAGGAAAAAGGGAAAAGAAATAAATGAAACTAAATTAACAGCTTGGAAAATTTCTTTTCAGCTTTGTACAGAGGGAAATGGAAGAAAGCCAATGAATTATAGAAAGCAGGTTCTATTTTGTGAAGTTTATTTTTAGAAAAGAATAGGCTCATATTTTAAGCTAAAAGGAAAAAAAATCTTGACTCGTTTTGTGAAAACTGGGTTCCAAAATGAATCAGAGGACAACTGGCCACCTGGACTCTGCACACTGCCTGAACACACAAGGCACAAGCAGCCGCCTTTTCTACATGCCTGACTGAAACAGCCCCAAGAGCCCCACATGGGCTGAGGGATCACTGGAACCCTGAGTTCCAGAAGTCTCCTGGCATCCTACAGCAGCACAGGGGCCCTGCTGCAGTCAAAGACTCCAAGGGTGCAGTCCCAGGTAGGACCAGAGCCTTTTCATCTTATACTTCAAGACACATAAAGAAAAATATAAAATGCAGGCTATTTTTCCCTGCCTTGACTATAATTGGTTTTCTACTTATTTAATGAAAAGCAAAACCTCTGATCAAGTTCTGGTTGACCAGCAATAGGCTTACTCAAAAACTTCTTTGGAGCCCGCCAACATGGGTGACAATCACAGTTGTTCCAACACAATTATTTATATCGTGAATTTCTGATCAGTATTTTTGATCGCTTATATTGCCTTTGTAAATTTACTGGCACCCTTTAGACATTTATATTCAAAGATCCACTGAATTTTAATATTTTTTATTTTCAAATAGACTTGTAAGCACTGCTGTTGCTATGCTCTCTTGGATTACACAGATGATATTGGCAAAACCCCCCATCAGCTGGGTGCTATTAATGTGGTGTTTTGTACCCACTTTACATTCTTAAATGACATACAAAAAGATGATAATCTGCATGTTCTGTTCACATCATGAGTTCACAACATTTCAAAGCCCGTGTCGGCAAACCAACCAGCAAAACCAGAATTATGAGTTTAAGAAAAAACATTGAAAGAAAAATGCAGATTTTTCAAAATCCAAACTTAAACACTGTGTTTTTATTCCATGCATTTGCACAAACAACTTACAAACACAACAGTGGTGTCCCTTAGTTCTGCATTTCTGAAAGCCTGCAACTTTCCCAAGGAGCAGCAGAAAAAGCACAGTCCCATCCTGGTGCTGTTACAGCCCAGTGACAGTCACCAGGATCAAGGAACAGGTGCGGGGAAAAAAACACAGCACAGCCTAATTAACACAGGCTGAAAAGCAGGGGTTGGACACGCGCCTCTGTCATCCAGGAGTCTAAGGCCAATTTACTCCCAGGCTGAGCAACGCCGTGGATCGCGGGACACCGAACCAGGAGAAACGGAGAAAAAAAGCCAGCAGGTAACCCGGGGTAAAGCAGAGCCTGAGCGGAGAGGATGGGGAAGGCGCTGCCGCCACTCCTGGGACAGGGGACGGGGACAGGGGCTGCCCGGCACGGCCGCGAGGGCGGGCAGGAGCACGGACAGTGCCCGTGTCCGCAGGGACAGCCCCACCGGGGAGGGTGACAGTGCCCAGGGCATCACCAGGAACAGCAGCAGGAGCACGGACAGTGCCCGAGGGCCAGACAGTGCCCGTGTCCGCAGGGACAGCCCCACCGGGGAGGGTGACAGTGCCCAGGGCAGGGGGACATCGCCAGGAACAGCAGGAGCACGGACAGTGCCCGAGGGCCGGCCGTGTCCGCAGGGACAGCCCCACCGGGGAGGGTGACAGCACCAGGGCATCACCAGGAACAGCAGCAGGAGCACGGACAGTGCCCGAGGGCCAGACAGTGCCCGTGTCCGCAGGGACAGCCCCTGCCGGCGAAGGTGACAGCGCCCAGGGCATCACCAGGAACAGCAGGAGGAGCACGGACAGTGCCCGAGGGCCAGACAGTGCCCGTGTCCGCAGGGACAGCCCCACCGGGGAGGGTGACAGCACCAGGGCATCACCAGGAACAGCAGGAGGAGCACGGACAGTGCCCGAGGGCCGGCCGTGTCCGCAGGGACAGCCCCTGCCGGCGAAGGTGACAGCGCCCAGGGCAGCACCAGGACAGGCTCGGGCAGAGCCGGGCGGGCCCGGGCCCGCTGCTGGCGTGCGAGGCGCGGTCCGGAGCGGCTCCGGGAAGGAGCTCCCTGCCCCTGCCCCGAGCCGCGCTGCACGGCCGCAGCTGCCGCAAACACCAAACCCTCGCTGCTGACCTTGCCGGCTGATCTCCCTTCCCGTGAGCGCCTCTCAGCCGAGACAGTGCTCGCTGGGAATACAAAGAGCAGCCGAAGCGGGGCCGGCTCGGGCGCAGTCAGTTCGGCAGCGAACACGGCCCGAGCGGCTCAGCCGGCAGCGGGGACAGAGGGACGGGAACCGCGGGGACAGAGGGACGGGAACCGCGGGGACAGAGGGACGGGAACCGCGGGGACAGAGGGACGGGAACCGCGGGGACAGAGGGACGGGGAAAGAGGGGCGGGAACCGCAGGGCCTGAGCTCCCTGGCACAACACAGCACACGCTGAGAGAAACAGACTCGGCACCTGCTGGCTGTTTCGAAGGCTCTGTGTGTTTCCGAACAGCCAAAGCTGTGTATGAACTGGTGTCTGCGTACGCAGGAGAAACCAGCAGCCCTTGAAACAACCGAAACCACCTGTCCCAGTCTGTAAAGGACCAAGAGAGACAGCCCTGCCCAGCCAGGGATGCTGAATTCTGAGCACAGAAGCACAGGAAATGCAGCCTAAAACAGGAACAGCAAACAGTGACCTGTTAATTAACTACTCCGGCCACATCTGAGGGAAATGTAAGGAATAATGTAACAGAAGCAAGGGTGAGGAAGCAAGTCCCTACCTCTTCAAAAGATCTGGATGTAAAGGCATATACAGATGCAGGTGTGTGTGTAACATATGTATATTATAGTTCATACCACAACCATGCAATTAGTTGCTCCTCAAACAACACAGGATAGGGGAGGGGGAAAGAGCCACCTGTCTTTACCATCTACATAATAATGGTAACATGTCCTGTCAGTACTCCCATCTGGATAAGATCTTTCAAACCCTCGAGAACATCACTGACCAATCCTACAGGTTATAAGACTCTGAAACAACCAAAGAATCACACAGATGGCCCCAAAAGCAAGGCTGGGAGCAAGCAGCTCATGAGCAGCAGCTGGAACAAGCTCTAGTTCTTTAGCTGATGAGGCCGATGCAGTAACAGCACTTAAAGCAGCTCCTGGATGGGACGGAGCCCATGAGCCCAGGGCCATTTACTGAACCCATGTAAAACAAACTCCTCTGGCCACGTAAGTAAAAAATGAGTTAGAACAACAAATGCTTTTTAATAAAGAACATCTGTGTCAGTAAAAGCATTGCCAATTTAGTTTAATTTCGTGGCTGGGATGTAGAGAGTCTCTGGGATGTGGAGAGCCCGGTGGGCGCAGGTGCCAGGAGAGGGTGACCTGAGGGTGCCAGGAGGGTGAGCAGCAGCTCCCTGCAGGCAGGACAGGCCAGCGAGGAGGGAACACCACAGACACACTGCTTGTTCAACAGGAGCGTGCAATTTCTTTGCTGCCCCAAAGAGCTCCTCTGTCTCAGGTTCTCAATGCAGACATTTGGGAGCCCCACCTAAACTCTGCAGACAAAGGAACAAGGTCAACTCAAAAATATCCCTCAAAGAAAATAGGAAAGGAAAAAATAAAAACAGAAAACTACTCATCACCAATGGAAAAAGCGAAATTTACATGGCAAACCTGAAACTGTCACCTAATTCAGCACAAATAATGGTTGCATCTAATACATGATGATTCAGGGCAGTGACTAAAAGCAATTTGCCATTCATAAGAACAACTGAATCTCAGGAAGTTCATCAATCACATACAATACCCAAGTTTGTAACACAATATTTATAACTCCCAAGTAGAAAGATGGAAACTGCACTCCTGTGGCTATGGAGCTTTAGAGCCAGCACCAGGAGTTCAAGGCCAGGTCGGACAGGGCTTGGAGCACCTTGGTCTGGTGGAAGGTGTCCCTGCCCATGGCAGATGGGTGGAATGAAATTATCTTTAAGGTCCCTTCCAACCCAATCCATCTGTGATTCTACAATATTCCAAGCAAAGTATTAATGTCTGTCCCATGTCTGTTCCTTTCTTGGCTAATCCAGCATCACAGAACAAAAGAAAAATACTTCTCTCAGCACAAATGGATCTCAACTTTCCCTTGTAACATTCCCACAGAACAGTTCATTGAAGATACACATTTTTAGTAGAGTTTACATAGCAGGTAATTTTCTTAAGCATTACATTAGATTATACTGAGATGGAGCAATACAGAAGCTCCAGATCTTCAGAATTGCTGGTGTAGAAAATAATTCAGTAGATCTGACAGCAACGTGACCAGGCTTACACAGGTCTAACACATACAGACCTTAAAACATGAAGTTGAGCTCTGTTTAAGCATGTTTTCTGCAGGTATGCAGCACACAGACACTGTTTATCCTTGGGCACCCGCGAGCTCAGCCTGCTTTGTCCCTGGGCACACAATAAAACCAGAGCAGGGCCAGGACACAGCCTCTCTGGGCTGACTGCTCTCCACAGCCCACACTCAGGATAAACCCCGACACGCACAAGCCAGAAATAAGAGAAGTCCAGAATCTTGGGTCTCCTGACCCCAGTGAACTGCCCATGTACTTCAAATTTAATAACTTCTATTACTGACATCTTACTGAAAGCTTAAAAGCTCCTGGATATTTGAATAACCAACGTGTTAAGAGCATTAACAAGAGTTAATCCAACACCACACAAACTCTAATTGTTAGCAAATAGCAAGATCAAAGACATTAATACACTCAAGTTTTCCACTGGTTTGTATCCTGATTTTGGAATGACACAGGGAAAACTGAAAGAGTGTAATCAAATTAATCTGCTTTCACATGTGGATAGATAAAATAGATCTCTGGCAAAATTCACACCTACAGCCACCACCATGGCCTGTCCTGTGTATTTGTGGGGTTTCTTTCTATATTTGTTTGAAGTGAAATCTTTAATAAAACTCCCCCAGGCTGAACAGGGGGGTATCTACAACTGTTCTTTTAAATCTGCATGGTACAGAAACACACCCAGGGGAGCAGCACCATCCGGACTCGCCTCTCCTGGGAACCGAAGGCCAGTGATCCAAATGGTTCTTCCTGTGGGCTGAGTTTTATGAAGGCTTGAAAACATTCCACATATTTTATTAATCCAGTGGTCTGTGTCAGCTGCAGGCCTTTCCACAGCCCTGCTGTGCTGGCACCATGAAGCAGAACATCCCCAGACTCGCAGAGCCTTCTCCACAACAAGTAAACAGACTGGTGAAAGCACCACAGTCACTCATTCCATACACACACGTGCTCCTAGCCTGACACACCGACAGCTCTGGGCATCTGAGCCCAGCAGCTCAGGCAGTAACTGCAGAGACCTGTAGAAAAAATTGCCTTAAATCAATAAGGTACAATGTGCTCTGTAAAAAAATAAAAATGTAATTTTATCTAAGTGCTCATGTTTGTAGACAGCAACTCCTGTGACCTAAAGCTCAAGACCTAAAGGTCATGAGTTGCATGCCCTGCTGTGAAGCAGTGTCTATCAATTCCTCTGAGTAATAAATGCTCTTTCCTCAAGAAGATATATATCCTTATTTATGAGCCAAATGCCATGTGATGGAGCACTGTTCTGCTAGGGATGAAAGTCCTAGCCTTCTTCAGAATGGCTGCAGAATCAGTGCCAGGAGGAACACGCCAGGAGAGTGCGAGCTGTAGTGAGGCAGCTCCAACACACCCTACATTCTACTAGAAAAAAAGAGCCCTCACACCAAAATACCACACTCCCAAGACAGCTGTGAATTTACTAGCAAGTGAATCCCGGGGGAGTTCAACACACTCCTGGGACACACAGTGATCTATCTAATACATGTATTTGATAGCAGAGCAGACAATGCAGTTGTTTACATGCTATTTAAAAAGTAAAGGGCTAAGGGAGATACTTGGAAATTTATTTCAAATTGATCTAGAGAGTAGGTTTTCAGGATTAGGGTTTTTTTCCTCCTCCTTGCTGCTATGCAAATTTCTGTAATAAATGCATCTTTGACCAATGGCCCAATAGTCCACAAAAGCTTATTTTCAGCTTTATTCAGAGCTGCAACATGAAAACACCAACCTTGTTTTGGTGATGCTGAGGGTGAGCCCAGCAGAGGGGTTTGGAACTGATGGCATTCTCCTATGGGATAACATCCTCTGCCAATAAGGCTCCCACAAACACATGGCAAAATGCTCCCCTGAGACAAAGCATCTCATGCTGGGAAGGAGCTCTGGAATCATCAGGAGTGATCTGGAGTCCCACAGCCTCCAGCCAGAGCTCAAAGCCCCAAACCCACCCGTCAGGGGTCTGTGAGCCACACGCAGCCCCAGCGCATCCAGCAAGGATGGAGGGCCAAGGGCTCCATGGCACAGAGCTCCTGGTGCTGAGGCCCCAAGGAACACACCTGGTGAGCACAGCTGGGGCTGCCAGGGGCTCCATGGCACAGGGCTCTGGGTGCCCAGCCCTGAGGGACACAGCTGCTGAGCACACCTGGCCATGCCGTGGCACAGGGCTCTGGGTGCCCAGCCCTGAGGGACACACCTGGCCATGCCGTGGCACAGGGCTCTGGGTGCCCAGCCCTGAGGGACACACCTGGCCATGCCGTGGCACAGGGCTCTGGGTGCCCAGCCCTGAGGGACACAGCTGCTGAGCACATCTGGCCATGCCATGGCACAGGGCTCTGGGTGCCCAGCCCTGAGGGACACACCTGGCCATGCCGTGGCACAGGGCTCTGGGTGCCCAGCCCTGAGGGACACACCTGGCCATGCCGTGGCACAGGGCTCTGGGTGCCCAGCCCTGAGGGACACAGCTGCTGAGCACATCTGGCCATGCCATGGCACAGGGCTCTGGGTGCCCAGCCCTGAGGGACACACCTGGCCATGCCGTGGCACAGGGCTCTGGGTGCCCAGCCCTGAGGGACACAGCTGCTGAGCACATCTGGCCATGCCATGGCACAGGGCTCTGGGTGCCCAGCCCTGAGGGACACACCTGCTGAGCACACCTGGCCATGCCATGGCACAGGGCTCTGGGTGCCCAGCCCTGAGGGACACACCTGGCCATGCCGTGGCACAGGGCTCTGGGTGCCCAGCCCTGAGGGACACACCTGCTGAGCACACCTGGCCATGCCGTGGCACAGGGCTCTGGGTGCCCAGCCCTGAGGGACACACCTGCTGAGCACACCTGGCCATGCCGTGGCACAGGGCTCTGGGTGCCCAGCCCTGAGGGACACACCTGGCCATGCCGTGGCACAGGGCTCTGGGTGCCCAGCCCTGAGGGACACACCTGCTGAGCACACCTGGCCATGCTGGAGGCAGCCCAGTGCTGGGCACTACGTGCTGTGCGCCCTGCACTGCTCCTGGCAGCGGGCAGGGAGTCTCTGCCAGTGCTGCCCGGCAGGGGCTGGTGGCACACAGCTCTGGGGAGCTGAGGGCAGGCTGCACACGCGATGCCAGGGCAGCAGCATGCAGAGGAGCGCTGTGGTCCAGCTTGCTCAGCTCAGGTGAAGGGACCTGAAGACTCTTCTCCTGCCAGTGACACTGAAGCAGCCTCCTCCACTGCTGTGTGTCACAACCAGGTGTGCTCGAGCTAAAGGAAAGGTTTCTGATTTGCTTTGCACAGGAAGGATGGGGGAAAGCACCCACCAACAAACCAACTGAACACAGGAAGCCTCCGTGGTCCCATATATATTATTACTGACATCTTGGTTATTCAGGAGCCAAATCCTTTTCCCTCCTACACCCTTGGGAGAGCCCAGAACAAGGTTTAGGTGCTACATTTGCACTTAACATGCAACTGCTATAAGAGCAAAAATTTATGAAGAAACTATCTAGATTATTCTTTATGGTAAAAATACAGCAAACAAGGAGAAATAGGAATCTTCAAAACCATGGACAACTCAGAACAAACAATTTAGAGAAAGTCCTGAAAGGAAAACAGCTTTGCTCACTTAACAAAACATTGCTGATGCAGTTTCAAGGAAGCCACAGCACCAGAACTGATATATGCAACTGGGAATAACCATCCTCAGTATTCCCTTAGGTTTCCACAAAAGGCCATCAGAGATCTGGCAGAGAGGCCAACTTAGAAAGAAATAAATTGGCAGAGATGTGTGCAGCCCTTCGTGAAGTGTTTCATCCAGCTTCAGCAGAAGCAATATCTTAAATGAAATACACAGATACTTTACTACTGCTTTAAAACAGATGTACTTTAAATCTGACATTTATATTCATTTGGAAACCTAACTAACAAGCAATACTGAAATGGTGATTTTTAGATGTCTGGAATGCTGATATCACCACATATTTATTCAAGTATATAAATCTTAGGGGTTGTGTTTGGGCCCTAGTTACAGAAAAGAGCCTGTTGTTATATTGATCCATTCACAGTTGTAAGGTCCTTGGGCTTCTACACATAAAAATTGGATGTACAGTCAGTATTTCTGATTTCAGTCAGAATACATCTTACAATAATACACTAAGGCTCAATCCTTTTGTTACAGTGGGAAAACAAGCAAAAATCCCAAACACGGTATGTTTTGAAAGAGAATGTTTTCCTATTCCCCCACCCCTCAGACAAAAACGCATTCTATAGTATAAAGTGGAATTTTAGCAGCTTTCATGAAAGAAGAAAATAAAGAGTAAACACATGAGATGAAACAAAATATGCATTCCCAACTGATTTGTGCAACATTATATTAATTCATATGAGGTTAGTACAGTGCCAAAAAGGCGGCACTGGTGGCAGTTCTGGAATTCCAGAAACCCTTCACTGCACTGAGCACTGATGGGCAGCAGCTCAGCACTCCTGTGAAGGACGCCTGTCCAGAGCTGCCCAGGAGCAGGGTGGGCAGCACCCCTACCTCACCTTGCAAAGAGACATCCCCAGCAAGCAGCTGTCAATCCCCAGCCCCTCCAGCTAATGAGCTGCGTGCTCCGAGCTTTCCTCACTGTGGGGAGAGGCAGAAGCCAAACTCGCTGCTGTCCCCGAGCAATCCTCCTTCCCCCACTTCTTTTGTGAATTCCAGCTGCCCCCGGAAGCTAAAGCAGGAGCAAGGCCCCAGCTGTGTGTCCAGGCAGGTGCGTGATGGCCCCAGCTCTGCCCCTCAGCCAGGCAGGCAGGCCCTGGCCCCTCCGTGCCCACGCAGGGCAGGGGCAGCTCCTTGCCAGGACCTGTTCCAGGTCTGCTCTGCTCCCTCCAGGGCCCCGTGGCCCCTCTGCAGCACCAGCCAGCCCCGGATGAGGATGAGAGCCACAAACGCAGCGGCCAACAGGCTCGGTGACACCTGCCACAGGTGCTCCGTGTGACCTGAAAGGGGCTGAACAGGCTGGCAGCAGCTGGGGTCTCTGCCCACCCTGCAGGTCCCCACTGCAGGCTCTCAGGGATGTGTCAGGGGCTGGAGCATCCCCGAGGATGCAGACCTGCAGCCCCCTGCTCAGACCCCTCCCTGTACTCAGGCTTCCTTCACCAGGCAAGAAAAAATATCGTTTCTGTGCATATAAGCTCTTCAGGGTTTCACTTTGCCTTTTTTGCCATTAACTTCAAAGTAAAAGTCAACTCTCCTGTGGGTGCGTTTCCACAGGAAATCCTGCCCCTTGTTCACTCTTATCCTTAAAGAGAACCATTTCCTTTGGCTTGAAAGCAAACTGCCTGTAGCCCTGTGCCACAGTGAATGCTGTTCAACGCTAAATATAGACTTTGAAGGAAGGAAACATCAGGCAGACAACAGCAGCGAGGAGTGTCAGCGTGCCGTGTTGGATAAACACACTCTGCCAACACAAAACCTGCAGAATAACCAACAGTGAGATCACAGCTTCTCTTGAGTTTGAGGAAAAAAAGCATCCACCATTGCTGAAAATCAGTTTTAAAAATATCTAAAGCAACAAAAGCATGCACAGATCAGAAGAACACCGTGCCAGCACTCCAGCCTCAGAGGATCCTGACTGCTCCTCATCGTGTTAAAATGCTCAAGTGAATGCAACCATTATGCTTTTAAGCAGGTGGAATTTGCTCAGCTCTGAAAGCCTACACGTTGTGTTACTTTGGGAGGTGTCCTACACTACACAGAACCCAGCGTACCCTGCCTGGTGCCCCTTCTCTGCTGATCGCCAGCCCCACAGCTCCTCAGCCCAGCCACTCACAGCTTTCCCTGGGAAAGTGAAACCTTATTCCTAACACCCCAAACACAGCCTCAGGAGGTTGTGAGCCCAGCCCCATGTGAGAACCTGCAACACGAACATCTAATTCCAGTTCTGTCTTCAAACCATCGTGCTGTTCCCACGACACAAGGCACCAGCGAGCAGCAGTGTAACCCAGACTGGGAGCTGCTGCACCCCTTTGATCATTTCCGCTCAAACATCTGGCTGGGAAAGGAGGATGCTGGAGCTTGCCAATGCACCAGCTCCCACACTGCGACTTCCCACAGGTACCAAGCCTGGGGTCTCCTCCAGCTCCCACTGCAGGCACCATCCCCAGTGCTGCCTCCAGACCACCCTGTCTCCGGCTGCAGCGACCTCCCCTCCTGCACAGACAACTTCTGAGCTCCCACACCTCAGCTGTACGTGCCAAGAGCCCTGAACAAGGAAAACAAAACTAACAGAGTACATTTCTTGTGTAAAACAAACGGCAACGAACTCAAATCGAAGACTCAGTCCAAAAGTCTTTGCTTTTGCCCAAAAGAAGTGCAATAAGGGTTATCCAAGGACAGCCAGAGGTCAAAAGACAAAGCTTACTTTGTTCCCTGGTCCTGTTGTGTATGGCCAAAGGAGCCCCTGTGCTCTGGAACACATGGACAGTTTGAGGTGAGAAGCAGCACTCCCAGCACAGCTCAAACGCTGTGCTACCTGTTCCTGCCCCTACAGACAGCTATTCTACATTTAGAATAGCTAAATGTCACATAAAGTGTCAATGCATATTTCTCAGATTTCCATTCGTTCCCAGTCAAGCTCCTCCAAGCCTGTTACACTCAGCAGGACAGCACATTCCACAAGGATCATTTCCCCCAGCATCACTGTGGATGTGACAGCCAGAGGGGCTGTGACCACCCCCAGAGGGGAGCACCAAAGCTCTCATGGCTCTCAGGGCACACACAGTCCCAGCTCCACCTGAATAAAGGTTTATTACTTGTAATTTGCATTTACAGTTGTGAACAGACTAATTGATTCATTAAGTTACTGTCAAACCAGTGTGATCAGTAGGTAGTGATGCAAAAGGTATTTAATATCTAAACCCTCCTGGCTGCAAAGGGGCTGCTGAAAACCAAAGTGGTAGTTGTTACTACAAGTCTTCTGCAAAGAGAAAAGCTGTCACGGCAAGCTTTGGAAGAGCAGCTGGGCTTCCATCACTTCCTATCTGCATTTCCTGCACAATTTTCCAGGCTCAGGCAAGAGGCTTTTTGTTTGAAACTAACAGAAAACAGGGACAGATATTAACAAAGGACAATTTGTGTTATTTTCACAATTTTCAGTATAACTCTGCAAAACAACAATGGCATTCCTGCCCTACAGCAAACCTCAAGCTTAGGTGTGGCAGAATTAGGGCCCAAACCACCTTTCTGCAGATTTTCACCCAACACTGGTGAAAGGGAAGGATCACATCAGGCAGCAAGTGAAGAGCAGAAATGAGAGCACATTTTCAGAGGACACCTGCTGAAGGTAACCAAGTACCTGCCAAGCAGGAGATCATCCCTGCATGCTCCTGCATGCAGCCCTTCCCAGGCATTTACTGGAGAATAGTGTGTAGTCAGCTCCTACTACTGCATCGACTGCCTCAGCACTCAAAACTTGTGCTTTGTGTTTGTGACTTAGACCTTTTTAGATTATTTTTAAAGAAAACTCCAATGGCCAGGTGAGTACCTCAGATATCATTCCTATGAAAAATGTGACTTCTCACAATTTCTCTCTGTGGCTATATGAACATGAAAACATCAAGCATTCTTTAAAGTATAACAATCAGAAGCATATGAGTAAGACCTCAAATATCTTGATTTCAGGTTTGTTGCCACAGTTTTAGTACCAGGCTGGGGACTGGCAGCTCCCCCAATGCTGCCCCTGATCATCCCATGACAAGGGCAGAAACACCTCAAACTCCAGCCCCAGGTGTGAGAAGAAAATTCTGTTCACTGCATGAGCAGTGATCTGACAGGCTGCACAGCTGCAACCAGCTCCAAAGGACTCAGGTGCTGAAAAATTGCTTTTCAAAGTGTCCTTTTTGTAAAAAACAAAAGCAAATTTATTTGCCATGCCTTATAAAACATCTTTTGTATCTGTGCTTGATATTCAGCAGCACTAGTTTTACACAAGCAAAGGGTAAAGCAGGGCAGTGAGCTGAACAAACAAGAATAAATTGCAGAAGTTCCATACATAATGGCAGAAATGTGAAGCACCACCATGGCTGGTTCAGCAAAGCTTCACTGCTCAGGCAGAGGGTGAGCAGCGAGTTTTGCCACCCAGCTTAGAGCCCAGGGCACCTTTCCTCCAAGGCTCCTGTGATCTGCTCCCCATCCGATGGAGCCCTCCATCCCCCCTCAGCGTGACTCAGGTTCTCATGGTGCATTTCACAGGGAAACACCTGGCAGCTCGGTCCTGTTTGCATCTTCCATCGGAGCTTTCACTGCAGCACAAGCTACCTCAGTCCCCCGTCCCTGTGACACCCCAAATTACAGCAAGGAGGGGTGCCAGCCCCACAGTGGTACCCAGTGTGCCAGGCACTGCAGCCCAGGCCCCAATTTATTCTTTAACTATAAACACATATAGGTGTTTTTTATACATGCAAATATATGTTAAAATGATATTAGCTGTGAAGGCTGTAAGAGTACAGGGAGCTCAGCAGGCTAGAAGCCAGCATCGAAGGCTGTTGTTCAAGCACACGGGCTGTTCAACACCTCTCAAATTTTTAGTGTCCCCCTCAAGGTTTTGTAGATTTCCCCATGGTTTTGTCCTGCAATAGGACAAAAACATCTCCCGGCAAATCCAGTGTGAGAGCAATCAAGACAGGACGCTTTGGCCAAACACAAACAAACCAAGCAACCAGAAGTTAGTTTCCCACTATTGACACAAAATGTCTTGGCAAGGCTGAGCAAGCCACAGGGCTTTACATGAAGTTAGGGAGCTTATCCTCAAAATAATGGAATGTGAACTAAACCAAGAGACATGACAAGGAGCAAAGGATGTGTGACAGACTGAATCTGGCAGGCCAGACAGGATCTGTGTGTGAGCACAGCCCAGACAGATGCGACACACAAAGTGGGGAAAGCCTTTTACAGTAACCAGGGGCAAAGCAAGAACCTGAGCAAGGCAGGCAGCAGGGCTGACCGTCGGCCTGGGCAGAGCATTAGCAAGGTCACAACTGAGCCTGAACCTGAGGAGCCAGAAAAACACTGTCTACACTGGGGTTGGGATAAACACTCCTGTGGGACTCCTGAAGAGATTCTTAATAAGCTCATGGGGAAGTTGCTGCTGGCAGAAAGCATCACAGACAAAAAGAGCAGAACAAAATGACAAGGCTTAGTAGCAATATACAAACCTACAGGTAAAGTAACAAAAAAATACACATGGAAAACACCTAGAAGTGTTTTCCCCCAACTCATTAAATAGCACTTTGCTCTTCTACACCCATCTACAAAATTAATCACAAGACACAGCCAGGAATAGAGACTTCTAATTTAGAAGTTACATCTCCAGAATGTTTTTCCTCATTTGTAACCATATCTTGTTCAGATAAGAGACAAGACTGCAGCAAGAGATTTGATGCATACATTTCCCCAGAACTGTTGAACTCATCCCAACCTACTGTACATATACACAGTCTGGCACACTGGACTTGAATAAGCACCTGCTTGAAAATTAAAATGCAAGTCAAGCACAACAAGAGCATGCACTCTGGGACCTGCTTATCAGAAGGAAAAGTGTCTTAGAGAAAATCACTCTCTTTTGCTACACAACATTCACCATCCACTGCTGCTGACAAGACAGACTTTGGAGGGAACAGAGGGAAGACATCATCAATTGAAAATCTTACTTTCCATCTCCAACCCCCCTCAGTAATTAGAAGTAAGGGTGAGTCTGCCACAAGGATGGGCCCCAGGAGGGGAGGTGACTCCACGCTGGTGGGCAGCCTGCACTCCCCTGGCACATCCTGCAGCTGGCATGGTCACACAACCCTATTCTATGTATGAGAAATTAAAAAGCCAAGCACAAAAACGCATTTCCACAAACACGTTGTGGACACATTTATTCAACCAGGCTTGATCAAACACTGAAACCAAATGTGTGGCATCGTGAAGTACCAGTGGAACCCCCCCAACACCCAGCCAGCAGCAACACCACCGCAGCCAAAACTCATTCTGTGTCCGTGGCTCCAGAAATCCAAAGGCACTATGGAAAATATTGTATATTTAAACCTAACTATTCAGAGATATCCTGTTTGCAGTGAGGTAACACCTCTATTTTTCTCTGTCACAAGGAAGTGCACTTCACCTAGTATCAACATTCCTCATGGTGCTGGAATGGCTCTTTTCCTGTTTAGGAAAATGGGCTTCAGGCTCCAATTAAACTCTGAGAAAAAGTGAGGATAACTTTATTGACTTTTTCTCCATGAAATTTTTCTCATATTTTAAACATCCCAAATGAGTTGTGGGTTATGGTGGGGACAGCCACCTTGAGTTTTCCTCTGATCACCTAAAAGAGATGGAACTGCAGACTCATCACTGGCTACCAGGGCACAAGGATGTGTTTCAGGACAATGCTGCAGATTTGGGGACACACTCACAAGGACAGCTGTACATGTTTTTGCATGCTTTCTAGGAGAGCTCTGGAAACATATATTTATGCTGAAATATGTGAATTTTATTTAAAAAGCAAGGGTAAAACTGTCCTTAAATTCAGGATTGAGAACTGGGATTATCAACACAATTGCCATTCCCCTGGGTTGGAAGCTGCCCCACAGTCCTCAGGCTGGAGCTGCTGCCTCCCAGCAGAGAGAGCCTACAGGCAGCACGACAGGGAGGAGGGAGGCTGCAGCTCAGGAACCACCACCCTCCAGCAACCCTGTGCATCAGACTCCCTATATTGGGATTTTTTCTGTGTGCCACACTTTTCTACATTGACAAACTGTTCTCCACCTCGTGGCACCAACACAATCTACAGCCCATTCCACAGGAAAAGAGTTATGGAAACTGTCAAAACCTACAGCAAATAATTCATCACATTAATTTAGTTTAAACAATAGCAACTATTTCCATCCTTGAAACGGATTTCATTTTTCAGAGCAGCTCAGCACTAAAAACTTGGTCTCTCACCAATTCCAGCCCTCCTGGAGGAGCACAACAGTTGCTATTTGCCAACACGCCCACAGCCACCCACCCCAGAGGCCCCACTGCAGGTCACCAGTGTCACCCCACCTGGGTCACCAGTGTCCCACCACGCGGGTCACAGCCTGGCTGCACCCAGTGGCGTCCAAAAGGCCCCTCTGACACACAGAGGCAAAAGGAGGAGTTTTAATAGGTGACCTGAATGGTGACTTCAGATCCACATCACAAATGGAATTTCCTCCCTCAGAGAAGTTAAGACCTGTACTCTACTGCTGGAATATTTTGTTTATTCATAAAGTGAAGTGAGGGCACTTCACTCAGTATTTTAAAAAAACAACTGCACAAGTGAAAATTCTCTTCCTGCCCTGTGCTGATAGCATTCTTACATGCCCAACTGGATTTTGTTTCCCTCTTAAGTTTTCACACAGATATTTTCCATAGTAACACAAAATTTACTCAACTGTAGTTACAGGTTAATAAAACTAACTGGAATTACTTATTAATGCACTCTTAGTTAGTATCTGATATGTACAGGCTGTCATATACCTGGTTTATAGTTCTACTCAAAACTAAAAAGGTTTGATACACTGGAATTGGCTCCATCCATCCCTGTACATTGTCCAACTTCAGAAGTTGCCAGAGTCACATCAGAACAGAAACCTCCTCCCAAATTCCACAGTAAAACATCAAGTTTTTTATACTTCTTTTTCTGGGGCTCAGGAGCTCAGTTTTCCAGCCGAGCTGCCAGCACAGGTGTCCTCATGTGACAAGTACACTCAGTGTCAGCTCACCTGCTTTGCCACTTATTCTATTTTGAGAACAGATAGTTCAAAGTGACAGGGCACAGCTTAATACATGCAAAATAGACCTACTTTTGTTTGCAACCATAACTGGCCTGTCAGAGATCCTTAAAGGCACACCAAATGTCTGAACCATGTTAGAACTCCAGAATTTTCCTCCCATTCTCCAATTTCCATCTTTAATTAACAAGAGGATATTAGCCAGGGTGATCATGTCACAGTTCTCATGGAGATTAGAGTGCAAACCACAGTAAATGATGAAGCTGTGACCCCTCCTGAGGCTCAGAGGGGCTCTGAGGGTGCAGCCTCCCTTGGCCTTGAGTCTCCTCATCTGGCTGGTGCCTGAAGCTGCCAGGGGCTGCTGCAGAGCCACCAGCCACAGCCCCCAGCTGGAGTTAGGGCATGTGACAAGGGACCAGGAGGTCCTTGTGGAGCAAGGAGCTCCCCAGGGAGCAGTAACCTGGGCATTTGCAGCCTCTTCCTCACAGCAGTGTGTTGGTGCCATCCTCATCCCAGAGCAGGGCTGGGCCTGGCCCACGGCCGAGGGGGCTGCAGCCAGGGCAGGCCTTTGAGGGGCCCCGTTTGCAGGGGGACAGCACAGCTCCCATCAGCATCTTGCCACACACCCTTCTGTGCAGCTTAGCAGCCAGAAAACACTCAGATGAAAACAACAGATTCACAGCCAAACCCCAGCTGGGGTTCCCTGAGCATCCCTCAGACTGGGCTTCTCCCCGGCACCATCCCACACAGATGGGCTGCTAATGAAGTGACCCAGATTGCACATGCTCAGCTTGGCTCTCCACGTCAGCTGTGACTTTTAAGCTGTAATTACATTTACAACCCAATGACAGGAGTGTACATGGGCAGATTCCCAAACCCCAGACAGAGCCATAGCACACCCTTAACATTAACCACCAGTACTTTGCTGCAGGCTGGTAGAAATGGTGCTCAGGGCAGCCACTGGCCCTAAGCAGGCTGGATTCCAGCTACAGGCTGCAAATTCACTGACCCCAAAGCAACACTGTGCCTATATACACCTGTATATCTGTCTCTCTGCTAGGAGGAATTAAAGTCCTTGAGGTGCAAACTCTGAGTGACACTTCTTGCTACAACAGCCAGACAACCCACGGTGCTGCTGGGAGTTAATTACACAGTGGGGAGACAGCACAACCGTGCAGTTTACAGCCAACAGCAGCAGAAACAGGTGCACTAAAACTAGCACTGCCAATATCGAGGGGAAGATTTCACTGACTTTTAAAAGCCAAACAAGGTGATAGGGTCAAAAGTTAATTAAACCCATTTTACTTCCAATTATCTGCCTTTTCAGGTTGGATTATTATACAGCTAAAGTATGAGCAAGAAGGGTCTAAGAGCATCGTTCCATATTTACAAAAGGAAATATTTTCATTTTTTAATTACAAAACCCCCAGCTTCATTAGTATTTTTAAGGAGTTCCCTAGAAAACTTGGATAATTTTGGATTACTTTTTTTTTAGTTCTTCATTTGCAGTTCCAACACAACCACAAGACTAGAGACAAAACCACTTCACTCAGTAGCCTGAAAATTCAGAGTCAAGGTTACTCAGGAAATACCTTCTAATTCCATCAGAGGTGATCCTGGAAGCAGACCTAGGCTTCCAAAACAGAAGTGTATTGTTGAAGGCAAGTGCCTGCTATTCAGAGCTCTTCAGTGGGGCTGTTGAACACACCAACTATTAACAGAAAGGAACAGCGAGAAAGAAAGGCATCATTGTTCTCACACTGACCAAATCTTGCATCTACTGTAAATACATTAGAACACTTAACAGCAGGACGCCTTTGTGTCTTCTGTACCTATGCAAACATCTCATTATGGTTTTACCTCCCTTTCAGAAGGCTCTCACATCCCAAAACATTCCTTCCTATCAATTTCTTGTTGACAAAACAAGAAAAAAATCCTGATTTCTTCCCCTAACTGTTGATCGGAGTGAGCCTGCTGAATCTTCTCTGAAGGAAACCACCAGGAGTGATGCACTCCAGCTTTTAAGACAGGTATTTAGCCCACAAGATCAAACTCGAGGTAGTCTGAACACTGCTGTTCAAAATCAACAGATTCTCTCACTGCTACCAAATGGTATAAAAGTGCAAAGACATAGCGTTTTTAACTGAAGTGTCATATCTTGTGTGACTTAAGGCATTAAACAGACATTTCCACCACAGAAAATAAATATACCAATTAAAAGAATTTTTATATATCAATAAAAATACTCAGGACTTGGTCTCCAAATCCACTTTGGACCTTCTGAAGCATTTTAAACTGCACTTCAGCCTGTATTATCCAAGATACATTATCTCCCACAGAGACAGAATGCACTTAGCACAGACCTCAACAGTGCCCAAGGCAAAGCTGGAACAGATGCTGAATGTCAGGCTTGCTGTTCCCAAGCAAACAGCTCTGTCAGGCTGCAGACCAGCAGGAGACAGTGCAGTGAATTCCAGCTTGCTCCATCCAGGAAAACCGGGAAATGCAAGCCATGAAACATCCCCAGATAGAGCTTCTGTTTCCCCTTAGAGAGGATTAACCCCCAAACACTTCCCCACTTACTTCATATCTCATGAAATGCTTAAATTTTCTCTAAGTCCCAAATCCCACTCTCTGTGCTAGCACTAGGCAGCTCATCCCCACCTGTGCCCTGCGCACTGTATCTAAAGGAATTCTACAGGGAAAACAGAAGAGCATCTGTCTGGGCTTCCTGCTGTGAAAACAGGAAACTTTTGAACAGGTGTGTCCAGGTGCTCACCAGATGGCCACCTGCACGCTGAGCGGAGCCACCCCGCTGTCCCTCGGGGCTGCTCCCACGAGAGCTGCCTGCCTGCCCGGCCTGGGCTCCAGGGACACAGAGCTGCCCTGGCACTGCAGGCAGGCACTGCACAGCCCTCACAAAGCACAGCCAAATGCCAGCTGCTGCCAGGTGAGCCCAGGCACCTCCTGGAGGAGGCCATTCCCTCCCACACCGCCCTCAGCTCTGTCCCAGCCTCTGGTACTGGCACTGCTCTACACCCTAGGCAGGATGATTTATTTGTTCCCTGGTACGTGCAGCAGCATCTCCCTCACTCATCTTCTGTACAAGAGCAAGAGGAAGACATAATGTAACAGGAGCAGATCTGGAGTTTATTATTACATTGAGAGTCTGAGCTCAAGGTTAAAATCTTCTCCTCAGCCTTATTAACAGCAGAGAACCAGCCTTCCGATGTCAACACCGGGCAGGCAGCTCGTGTCCCAACAGCTTCTGATCCTGCTAAACACAAACCTGAGCTCCACCACAGCCAGAGCCAGCACAGAGCTGATGTCCTGCACAACTGGCCAGAGGCAGAGCCATTGCAGTGCTGCTGGGAGCCAGCACACCCAGAGCTGGGGAGGGATGGAAGGCACAGGCAGGGCTCGCATCCAGTGTGCTCAAATTGAGAGTGGGTAAACCCTGAAAAGATTTTGCCTATGCTGGTTTGGCCCCTCCACCTTCCCAGCTGCTGCAGCTCAGTCAGGGAAGCTAAAAATACTTTACTTTCTAAAAATCCCTTTCCCATGTGAGGCGGAGCTGTGGTTACCACAGAGATGGCACCACGCAATCCCCACAGATCACTCCACATCACCGTGGCTGCACGGAGCTCCCAGATAAGCTCCTGATGAGGATGAGATCACGCTGCAGCCAGGCTCACCCCCACAGTCCGCAGAGCTGCCCCAAGAGGGGCTGGTGACCCTCACCCAGGACTACCAGCCAGAGGGGAGGAGACTCCCTCTCTTTAGAGCAAACACCCACAGAAACCACTGCCTTATATTGCACAGTATTCCACAAAGCATCATTTGAGCACCAAATCATTCACACGTGACCTTGCTTATGTACAATTAATCCTGATGGACGGGACAACTATTAAGAACTCATTCCATCTTCTGTCTTACCATCAAACAGCAATTCTTCAAAGCCAGGAACACTGCAGGCACACAGCCCCCCTGACACTGCCAACAAATCCAACAAGCCATGCTGTTCCTCATGATGCAAAGCTGAGTTTGCTTTGAATCTTTCAGAGTCCAAGAAGAAAATGTCATTGGTATGTTTCAGAAAGATTCACCCTATTTTAGTACAAGGGATTGAAAAATTACAGTTCTGTTGCTCTACTGATATGTGATCAGCAGGAAGACTGCTAAGAGAAAGGATGGTACAGTGTAAAAATGAGGACATGTACGAAAGAAGATACCTAGACAAAAAGAGGAAAAAAAAATATCCCCGCATAGAGGATTTAATAAAAAATCATCCCAGATTAATACATTCTCTGCACAACCTTGCAGGAAGCTTGATATTCCAACAATCAGTAAGAGATATTAAAAGACCAGGCAACAGGGTGGTTTTGAAATAAGAAACCATCAAATTTCCCAAGAACATCCTTAGTATAAAAAGCAAATGAATACAAAGTGAAAGCACCCTCCTCAAACCCACGGCCCTCAGCAGCTGAGTGCTAGATATCCCAGGTCAGATCCCTCTACATGTCCTCACACAGCTGGTGACAGAGACACCCTCCGTCCAAGCCCTGAATTCTAGAGAAGAAAGAATATTACCTCCATTTACTGGACCTGGTTCTAATAAACTCATTGATTTCAAAAGACTCTTAATCAGTTCAGTTTTAAGGATGTACATCAGTAGCAAGAGTGGCAATAATTGCAATTAGGTTCTCCAGCTTAAAAAGCTTACTGTACATTTCCTCATCCAAAGGAAAAAGGGGGAAAATAATCAATCAATCAATCAATCAATCGCATTATGAATTTCTGAGAAGTCCAGATACATGAGATACTCCATGACAGGAAAAAAAGTAGTTTTCCCCTTGCCTTTAGTAAGTCAGCATTGCCAAACACTGGAGCAACAGAGGAGGCTCCTCTGCTGAGCACAGGGCTGGAGCCCCTCTGCTCTGCAGCCAGACTGGGAGAGTCGGGGCTTAAAGGCACCAAAGGGGCTCCAAGAGAGCTGGAGAGGGACAGGGCCCTGGAATGACAGGACAGTGGGAATGGCTTCCCACTGTCAGAGGGTAGATTCAGGTTGGACATTTAGGAGAAATTAGTGGAAAGGCCCTGGCACAGGTGCCCAGAGCAGCTGGGGCTGCCCCTGCATCCCTGGCAGTGCCCAAGGCCAGGCTGGACACTGGGGCTGGAGCACCTGGGACAGGGGAAGGTGTCCCTGCCATGGCAGGGCTGGAAGGACATGAGCTTCGAGGTCACTTCCATCCCAAGCCATCCTGCGACTCTCTGACTGAATAACAAGAGTGCAAGTCAGTCTGACACAGTAAAGCAGGGTCACAGCTGCTTGCTGCTCCCCAGGATCTGTCCCCTGTGCACAGGAGAACAGGTGACACCCTCACACAGGGCACACCTGCCAGTATCATTTGTTCCCTTCGTTTCCCAATGGTTCCCACACTGCCCACAATACCAACAGATAGAGAGCCAAGGTTGTCATAAACTCAACAGCCAGAACCAGTCATGAAATCCATACTTAATGGGCATCTTCAAATTAATCTTCAAAATAATCTCACAGATGATACCAACTAACAGGAGTTTTCTGTAGATTCTAAAAATCCAGCAGCTCTGTTTCTGCAAGGTTCTCATTCTTGAATAATTTAAAACAGGCAGTCTCTCTCCCCCTCTGTGTCTCTTTCTCTCCTCCCCCCGCCCATTCCGCATTCCTGTCAGTACATACAAACATTCTGCAATAGCTTTCAGAGTTCAAAAGGAACCACAACATCACAGCTGGCCTCTGATAAATTTCACCTACATTCCCATACACTGTCTGTAGAACTTTTAAATTAAATATTTCTATTCTCAGCAGATTAGATTGGTGAGAGAAAGCAGATGCCAGGAGAGCTGGAAGCATCATTAACCCCAAGGGCTCCTGCAATGCCTGGGAGCTAATTAGGTGAGATAAGAATGAAGATGATGCATGAAGCAACCCACAGGCTGTGCTGCAAATCAAGGGAACACTGAAGAGCAAAGCCTGTCTGCTGGCACACCTGAAATCCAGCTCAGCCCCCAAACACATGAATAAAACATGCTGGCCAGACATCTGAGAGACAGGCAGGTCGGGAACACTGGGAACAGCCTGTAGGACAAGTGGAATCTGCTCTTCCCTTCACCAGCACGGAGAAAGCTTCTCAGTGGGAGCTTCCCCAGGGCTATGTGCTTGAAAGGAACAGCACAGTCACCTGTCCAACACACTCCCCAGAGCCTCAGTAAAAGCTCTGGTCCCATCCGCTCCCTCACTGCCATGGAAATCTGCATCTTAAGGACAGAGCTTGGCAAGAGCTCCAGACAGCTGCACCCATTTTGTTTGTGCCACCTTGGTTGTTGTGCTTTGACCGAATGTGATGCCAAGGGAAAATAAAAGGATCCACTTGCAGAGCACAGCCCTGATCTGTGTTTGCAAAGCTACATGGAGAAGGGAGAAGCCAGAGGAAGACTGGAAGAGGAGAAAAGCAGCAATCAGGTCGTGTCCCAATTGAGTGGATGAAGACAAGCTTTGAACGAAGGAGGCTGTCTCCTGCCCAACAAAACTCTACTGCACCAAGTGCACCCCAAACATACACCCCTGGCCACAAAGCCTTTACCTTTAGCTCTGAATAATTTCACTGCAGAATTCACCTCTTAAGATGCAGCATGTCCCACATGTTGATGCTGAAACCATTTTCCAAAGAAGGATTTATCAGAATTTCAGCCCTTTGGCACAAAAGAACCTTTATGAAAGATGAAAAAAACCCCAAAATGGCTGTTTTTATCCTGCTAGGTATCTCCCTGCACTGAAAACTCTTGAATTACATTACAGAAGGAAAAAAAGCTCCACTGTAAGAGTTAGTAAACACTGCACCCTGTCACTCAAAACCCAGCCTTCTGGTTACTCTTTCCATCTCTGTTTTACCTAAGAGGAACATATGTGTTTCTATCATTACAGCCTTAACCTGAAGATACAGTGCCCTCAGTTTATATATATCCATGCACAATACTTGATGAAGGCAAACATAATACAATAAAAATATTGCACTGGAGTGTAAAACTTGGTTTATCAATTTTCAAAAAGCTATCCAAGGAGATGGCTCAGGAAAAAAAAAATTAAAATCCAGTAACACTTTCAGGCAGCTGTTAACTGCAGTCACAGCATTCGTGCTTGAGGATCAGCTGGAAATCCACATTATTTGCACTGTAACACAGAACATCATGAGAGAGGCTCCCAAGGAGCGTGGGAATGGAATGGCAGAGTTTGAAACACACATGGCCAGTCCTTTACAGCCAGTGACGCAGCAACATCATTTTCACACAATCACTCTTCCAGCAGTTACTACAATTTAAGAAGAAAAAGTAATTTCAGTGAGTATCTGGAAAAAAAAAGCATATTAATCCCTAACACATAAAGGTCTCATCAAAACCTTAAAAGATTTCCTAAGCACAGTTATTAATAGTTTGCCTATCTGCTTTGATTATATTTGACATAGTTTCCATATGGAAACTTAAACTAAATTTCATCAAGAGCTTTACTTTGTTTAAAACATCAATCCATCTAATGTAATAAATATTTGCAGATATAGGAAAACATCACCTTTGTGGGTTATCCTTATACAGAAGAGTGAGAGAATTCACACACGGCTTCACTCCAATGCTTCCTACTTCCTTCCTGAATAATACACACCTTATCCTCCAACCCAGTCCTCAGTTGTTTCACTTTGAATACAGCTATTTTGGCTTCACTGCTTGTATTTGTGGAAAATCTTATTTGTTTTCTTTGCACCAAGAGGCTTGTGGGGTCGATGAAGTTACTTACATAGACAAACCCTATGAAATCTCCCATGGAAAAAAACCCCAAAAAACTAACAGAGCTGATAAACCAGTAAGAACAGATACTACAGATACTAGTTCCATCATTTTTCCATTCCTGTCTTCCCTTGTACACAATCACAGTTTTTGTGCGATATTTAATGAAAACCCACTAATTTATGCAAGAAATAGAAGCAGCCACATCAAGGTCAAAACTCGGATAAATAATTTCACGTCATTTTCATTAGGACTGTCATCACAAGTTGACGTCTAGCACTCCCAGTACCAAGTTCCAACGCTCTCGGGAATCGGCAGGTGAGCACCTGGGCCCGTGTCTGGAGACACGCTCAGCTGAGGCCAGAGCCCCCAAACGCAGCCCTGCACACAAGTGCCAGCGCCACACGGGCACTCGCAGGGCTGTGCCAGGGGTGCAGCACACCACTCCTTCCTCCCAGCCACGGCTGGGAACGCCACCAGAAACACGGAACACCTGCATCACCTGCCTCTGGCCCAGCCCTGGCACACAGCCTTGGCTCAGCTGGGACATTCGGCACCTCTAAAACAACAAAGACCAGGTTCAACACATGAGGACAATCCATCAATTGAGAAGTGTACTTCGACCTTTCTGCTCATTAATACATAAAGATGTGAAGGTTCCTCTCCCTGACAGGTAGGAAGGACTGACATCAGTACAAGAGAAACACATTGCTGCAACATACCAACTAATAAAAATCATTCTAAAGGAAGAATACAGCAATTGTGCTTGGGGTTTTTACTTTTAGCTATTCATCAGGTTTAAAAACTAGCAGAGTATTAAACTTGGTTTATCATGAAAATAACATATTCTGTTTAACAAATTAAAAAAGGTCTATTCTAGACATGCTAGTCCTAAACATTGTTGAACTACCAAAATTCACAGTTACTTGGTAAAAATCCAGGAACTGGCATGTTTTCATTTCCCTGTTATCTGCAGTGCTCCAAAGGAGCAGCAGAGCTCTGGGCTTACACTCTGCTCACAGGCACAGCCACTCACAGAGGCTGCTTTCACAAACCCAATGCTGAGAATGCCTGTGCCGAGTTTAAAAAAAGAACAGCAACTGGAGAAAGAAAACTAAAAGAAAATCCAGTTCATGGATGGCAAGCAGAGCTTCTTGTGGCTAGAGATTTCAGGGGGCCTTGGCAAGCAAGGATGGCAGACACATTTCAAAAAATATTCAATTAAACAAAATGAGGTACAACAGAAATTGCACATTGCCTCCTTTTTTTAAGGCCAAATCTGACGCTGCTGTGTTTGCAAAGAACACTCAAAGAAGTAAACAAGATGCAGCGATAAATTCCAGCGAAGATCTGAAGCACTGCTCAATGAAAGCAGGTCAGTTTTGCTCCCTGCCTTGGTTTGTGCTCTGCAATTTATCAGAGGAGCAAATGTCAGGCAGTCTGGAGAGTGGACACTTCAGAAAACTGTGCCCCTCAATTTCCAGCACACTGCTGGGCCAACCCCCCCATCACAGCCATTTCCAGAGTGCCATGAGGAACACAGGCTTTTCCAGAATGGTTCTTGCCATCCCTCACTTCCACAGCAAACCCAGCTGTGTGCTGATCTCCTCTGCAGAGTGTGCCCAGCACCGAGCAGCCTCTCGGGTACTGAGCTACCTAACAGCACAGGAACTAAAGGGGGAACCAATTAAATAACGAATCAATTAATGTGCCAAACAAACAACGTGCGGAGCATGGCCACTTCGCTGATGGTGCAGCATTCCCTGAAGTAATCTCACCTCTGTTCCTACTTACAATATTTAAGCCAATGCAGCCTCTGATGAGAGGGAGCAGCAAAGCTGTAGAGCAGGCTGTCTAAACCCAGCCCACACTGCCAGCAACAGGCACCTCCAGCTCTGCTCACACAGCAGCCCCTGCTTGTCAGGCACCTCAGGCATTTAAATAATCTCTGTTAATGCCATGTCCTTTGGCATTTGCTTTCTCTTGTTCCACAAGGTAAGATACTTGCTATACTCCAGGTTCTGTATCAGGCACTGAATTTTAGGGAGGTTTTAAAACCAATTTGTTTTCCCATATTGAGACCTTGTCTTCTCAGTACACACTATCATTTACAATGCATTTATACTGCCAATTGTACTTAGGGCTCTCCAGGCACCATAACATTAATTAATCATGAATACGGCCAGAGCTCAGTTCACCTGTTGCTCCTGTTTGAGATCCCTAAACAGCCAATACATCTTGCTATATATGAGACTTCTGTATATACATACAGAAGTATTTATGCAACATGGCTTTAGACAAAAAACTTCAATTTTTTTCCATCTTTGAGGCACAGGTAATGACAAAAGGAGAAGAAAGGTACAAGACAGACAGAAGGGAGAACACAGCTCCAAGAAAACTCACTACCATGGAGCCTGGGCTTCCAAACCTAGGAGAGGATTAAAAGGACCAAGGAGATTTACTACCTCTCTAATAACTCATTTCAAGCACAGTTCACTGGGGCAGTATTTACTGCAACCTGTTCACATCACTTTATCTTCAAGTTCATTGTCAGAAATCAGTTACTTTCAAAACACATTAAAAAAAAAGTCACACAACCAAAACCCCCAAAACAAAACAATTAAAACACCACCACAAAAAACAAACAAACAAAAAATAAACCAAAAAAACAAACAAAAAAAAAAAAACAAAACAAAACAAAAAAACCCCAAAAAAACCCAGTGAGCAAACAAAGAAACAAAAAAGCCCATCACACAACCAACTAACTGCATTTCTAAAGCCTGGAGAGCAGTGCAGCTGGAGCACAGCAGGGCTAGCAAACAGCACCGATGGACAGACACAGGTGTGAGGAGGGAGAGAGCAGCGCTGGGTCAGGGCTCCTCCTGCACATCTCAGGCCACTGCAGCACACCCCACAGCAGTGCCAGCCCCAAACACCCTGCAACTCAGGGTTTGCTGAACAGAGACCGCTGGAGTAAACAGCCAGACTGTTTCCATAGCTCTGTCAATCACCTCAAGCTACAAGGTGAGCAGCCTTTCCAGCTATTTTTTATTACTCACAATAACCTTACTTTACTATAAAGGCCAATTTGCCTGTCCTTGGTTCAGGGATCAGAGGGAAAATGTGACAAGAAGTGGGGCAAAGATCCAGCCAGCTCCCCCTGGGCCTTTGGGGTGAGCCCAGCAGGGCAGCACCCCCCAGGAACATCAAGGGCCACTGCTCCACAAAAAGGCCAGGAACCCAAGAGCAGGCTGAGCTTTGAACCAAAGGGCTCAGAACTGCCAACACAACACTCAAACAGCATCTCCCTGAGACACAGAGAACTGCACACACAACACTCAAACCTGCATCTCCCTGACACACAGAACTGCACACACAACACTCAAACCTGCATCTCCCTGACACACAGAACTGCACACACAACACTCAAACAGCATCTCCCTGACACACAGAACTGCACACACAACACTCAAACCTGCATCTGCCCTGACACACAGAACTGCCAACACAACACTCAAACAGCATCTCCCTGACACACAGAACTGCACACACAACACTCAAACAGCATCTCCCTGACACACAGAACTGCACACACAACACTCAAACCTGCATCTGCCCTGACACACAGAACTGCCAACACAACACTCAAACAGCATCTCCCTGAGACACAGAACTGCACACACAACACTCAAACCTGCATCTCCCTGACACACAGAACTGCCAACACAACACTCAAACAGCATCTCCCTGAGACACAGAGAACTGCACACACAACACTCAAACCTGCATCTCCCTGAGACACAGAACTGCACACACAACACTCAAACAGCATCTCCCTGACACACAGAGAACTGCACACACAACACTCAAACCTGCATCTGCCCTGACACACAGAACTGCACACACAACACTCAAACCTGCATCTCCCTGACACACAGAACTGCAAACACAACACTCAAACCTGCATCTCCCTGACACACAGAACTGCACACACAACACTCAAACAGCATCTCCCTGACACACAGAACTGCACACACAGAACTCAAACCTGCATCTGCCCTGACACACAGAACTGCACACACAACACTCAAACAGCATCTCCCTGACACACAGAACTGCCAACACAACACTCAAACCTGCATCTGCCCTGACACACAGAGAACTGCACACACAACACTCAAACCTGCATCTGCCCTGACACACAGAACTGCACACACAGAACTCAAACCTGCATCTGCCCTGACACACAGAACTGCACACACAACACTCAAACCTGCATCTCCCTGAGACACAGAACTGCACACACAACACTCAAACAGCATCTCCCTGACACACAGAGAACTGCACACACAGAACTCAAACCTGCATCTCCCTGAGACACAGAGAACTGCACACACAACACTCAAACCTGCATCTGCCCTGACACACAGAACTGCACACACAGAACTCAAACCTGCATCTCCCTGAGACACAGAGAACTGCACACACAGAACTCAAACCTGCATCTCCCTGACACACAGAACTGCACACACAACACTCAAACCTGCATCTGCCCTGACACACAGAGAACTGCACACACAGAACTCAAAACTGCATCTCCCTGACACACAGAGAACTGCACACACAACACTCAAACCTGCATCTCCCTGAGACACACAGAACTGCACACACAACACTCAAACCTGCATCTCCCTGACACACAGAACTGCACACACAACACTCAAACCTGCATCTGCCCTGACACACAGAACTGCACAGACAGAACTCAAACCTGCATCTCCCTGAGACACAGAGAACTGCACACACAACACTCAAACCTGCATCTCCCTGACACACAGAACTGCACACACAGAACTCAAACCTGCATCTCCCTGACACACAGAACTGCACACACAACACTCAAACCTGCATCTCCCTGACACACAGAGAACTGCACACACAACACTCAAACCTGCATCTGCCCTGACACACAGAACTGCACACACAGAACTCAAACCTGCATCTGCCCTGACACACAGAACTGCACACACAACACTCAAACCTGCATCTCCCTGACACACAGAACTGCCAACACAACACTCAAACCTGCATCTCCCTGAGACACACAGAACTGCACACACAACACTCAAACCTGCATCTCCCTGAGACACACAGAACTGCACACACAACACTCAAACCTGCATCTCCCTGAGACACACAGAACTGCACACACAACACTCAAACCTGCATCTGCCCTGACACACAGAACTGCCAACACAACACTCAAACAGCATCTCCCTGAGACACAGAGAACTGCACACACAACACTCAAACAGCATCTCCCTGACACACAGAACTGCACACACAACACTCAAACAGCATCTCCCTGACACACAGAACTGCACACACAACACTCAAACCTGCATCTGCCCTGACACACAGAACTGCCAACACAACACTCAAACAGCATCTCCCTGACACACAGAACTGCACACACAACACTCAAACAGCATCTCCCTGACACACAGAACTGCACACACAACACTCAAACCTGCATCTGCCCTGACACACAGAACTGCACACACAACACTCAAACCTGCATCTGCCCTGACACACAGAGAACTGCACACACAACACTCAAACAGCATCTCCCTGACACACAGAGAACTGCACACACAACACTCAAACCTGCATCTCCCTGACACACAGAGAACTGCACACACAACACTCAAACCTGCATCTGCCCTGACACACAGAACTGCACACACAGAACTCAAACAGCATCTCCCTGACACACAGAGAACTGCACACACAACACTCAAACCTGCATCTCCCTGAGACACAGAACTGCACACACAACACTCAAACCTGCATCTCCCTGAGACACTGAACTAGTGCTTTGGGAAGAATGCAGCTTGTACTCTCTCTTCTCAAAGATCTAACATCTATTTCCAAAATGCATTGAAGAATACCATTTGAATTCAAGGTTACTTAAATTATTTTGAAAAAGCACCCATTTGTCTCCCATGGCAAGTCACAGCTAGTGCTTAGAGACACACAGAACAGTCAAATTAAGTAAATCCCCCAATTCCAGACGGGGTTTTGGCAGATTCACCGACTGTATTTTCACATTATGATTTGCTTATGCTCTCCAGAAGAAACACTTGCACAATCCCACAGATATTTTATAGGACATAGGATTATACTTACAGTGATGTACCTCAGGTTGGGCACACAACAGAAAGGGATGCACTGCCCTGAAACATCAGGCAAACAGCCTTGGAAGGCTGTGGGCACCTTTCCTCTACAAGCACTGACACCATACACCTCCTATTCTTTACCTTAAAACATGTACTTAAAGGAAAAATACCCATTTTAAGCAAGAAAAAGTATGAAAAACAGAACACATGACATAGTCTAATAAGTGGTCTTTGTCAATGTCACATTTCAGAAACACTGGAAATTTCTACTTTAACAAACAACTTTGTAAGTTTCCCAACTTTTTTTATATGGCCATTTAATCAGAACTTCAATTTTCTTAAAGCTTTTAGGTTCATGGATTTAATTAAGAGGTTTTGGAAGAAGCACTGTGAAGTCAAAGTAAGAATTTCAGTTCTGCCAAGATCTCAGGAAAACACCTCATATTTTTCAATTAATTAAAATACTACTGAACCGTCTGGAAAAGCTGAGCAGCTGCAAGTGTGTCCCTCTAGGACAGTGCGATGCACATTTCATGCAAAGATAGTAAAGTGCTGTCTAACACACTCTCCAATCCCCCGGGAAAGCTCTGAGGAGCTCTAAGGGACACGGTAACATGACCCAAGCATTTCCAGATTCCTCAGCAAAGCCAGATTTTCACTGAAGCTAAGATTCATGGGCTTATTCTTGTACTTGAAAGAAAAAACAGTAACAACCTTCCTGCCGAGTATGAGGCTACATAACATTCACTTTTAACTGTCTGAGGGTTTGGGGATGTGCTTGGGGTTTTTTCTTGGCTGGGTTTTATTTGTTTGCTGTTTTTTAAAACTTTTTTAAAACACCTGTCTCTTATGCAGGATATACACTGATATTTCAGTATTTGTGCGACATCCCAGGGAGATGGCTGTGATTCTGGATAAGAGCCCTGTCCATGCTCTCCTGCTCCAGTCCTTGTTCCCGTTTCTGGATCCCACTGCAGAGGCGAACCTAAGTCACAAACCATGCAAAACCCAGCGGTGTGTTTATGGTGCGCGGCACAGATGGGGCTCTCCGCTTCCAGGACACGACCCTGCACAGGCTTTCAGGATAAACCCATGCCCAGCACCTGGAGCAGCAGGTGAGACAGAGACTCCTCCCATAAAGAGCTCACACAGCTGCAAAGCTGCTTTGCGTTGGCGGAGAGGGGACGCGGAGATGGAGAGACAGCACTGCCGATAACCCATGACCACGGCCTCAAGAGCCGCCTCCAGCCCCGCCTGCTTCCGTGACCCTGCCCCACCTCCGTGTGCCGTCCCTGTTCGGCCGGGGCCGTCCCCTCGGGCTGTGCCCCGCTCGCTGCCCGCGGAGCCCCGGCCGCGCCGCCCGCTGCCCAGCGGAGCTCGCCGGCGCCGGGGGGAGCCAGCCCGGCAGGGAGAGCACAGCCCGGGCCCCGGGCAGAGGGGACGGTCCCGGCTCGGGCAGGAGCGCCGAGCCAGCAATGGCAGCACGCCGTGGGCCAGGCCTGGCGCTCCGGGCACGGGGCCGGCTCCGGCCCGGCCCCGCAGCGCAGCGGGCGAGCCCGGCCCTGCCGAGCCCGGCCCTGCCGAGCCCCCGCGCCGCCAGGCCACGGACGGCGTCCCAGGGCTGGCAGAAGCTCGGGCCGCGCCAGGTGAGTCACTCCAACGTGAACGGCAGGTCTCTGTGCTGTACGTGACAAGGGCATTGAACAGAAACGTAAATCCATGGAAAGGAATGCTTTCTTTTTACTTTCTGTCCTATTACGGCTTTTCCCGGCTCTCAGCACAGTTGTTTGCACTTGGTGCCATGATCTAGTTGAGGTATTAGAACATGGGTTGGACTCGATGATCTTAAAGGTCTCTTCCAACCTAGAATTTCTGTGTGTGTTTCTGTGTGTGTTTGGACCAATCATACTTCAAGTAAAAACCAGCAATGCTGCAAGCGCAGGAGTAGGTAAAAAAGAAACATACAACCATAGCAGTTTCTCTGCTTTTGAATCACTTCTCAGCACATGCTGGCTGCAGCTTCATTTTGGGGTAAATACCACATTAGCTGCCAGTAAACCCTGTGGATCCACTGCCCTGATGGTCCCAGGCACTTGGAACCTTCTGCCGGCTCTTTCCCACTTCTGAAGTAACTGGGAACAGCGTATTTATTTTGCTACTGAAATGTCAACAGAAAAGCAAACAAACAAAACAAGAGCTCCAAGCCTGACTTGGAGATTCCCGTTCCCACACACCAAGAGAGCATGAGGAAGCTTTCCCAATATGTAGAGGCTTTATAAGCTGACAGACATGCATGGTTTTCCTCCAATTTTTAGGAAAGCATGCACACGTTCCAGTTCCTGGACCAGTCACTCCACAAAGCATCTGGAAATGGTCTACATCCATAACAGAAATGCAGATAAAAAGGGAATGAGGATTTGCCACAAGATGTTGGACAGAGAAGTACGCTGTCACCCCTAGCAAATGCTGGAAGGCAATGGGCAATGGCATCAGCAACAAAGACAAAACCAAGGAAAAAATGTAAAATGTCTGGCTACAGAGCCGCAGAATGTGCTGGAGTTTTGGAGGTGCGCTCCCTGCTCCAGCAGTGTCCCAAGAGTCAGGGGCCCAGGGCCCTGTCCAGATGGCTCCCAAGTACCTCCAGCGATGGAGGTGCCACAGCTCTCTGCCATTTCCTTATGGACCTTTCCTGCACTGTTCCCAATGCAGCAGTTCCTACCCTTATCTGTTTAATATGCACTTTCATTATACAACACTGAATGTTCACAGAAGTTCATTACTTTTAAGAGCCACAAGCAAGTCTTGCACGGAAATTCACCCACTTATCAAGGATGTCTCCCTTCACCTGGCTGATACAGTTGTGTCTTCCTCCACCCTGGGAAACAACTTTCTGTTCACATACCTCAGTGACACTACAATGATAGTAACAGCCCACAAGGACAAGCAGATACACACAACATTCATATAATTTACAAAAAAGTGGGAAAGGAACTACAGATCTTTCTTTTCTAAGATAAGTAAAAGGTGCACAATGGTGATAAATAAATACTTTAATATTTAGGAAGGACAGCTGAAAAGGGTTTTTTTTCCTTTTTGCTAAAAGGCTGTCCCACAAGACAAATGAGAACTGGCTTCAGAGTCTGGTGAGCAGTGGAGCCAGGATCAAGCCTGTCCTCCCAGCCCAGAAAAACAACACTGCCAGTTCATGAAAATAAACTTGTTTCAGCAGAAGACTTTTGGGTCACATCCAGTTCGCTGAAGTGTGTGGGTTGGTCCTATTGTACAGTCCCACCCAGTTCTTGACTTCTTCATGTGCCT
The DNA here is from genome assembly GCF_037042795.1 of Molothrus aeneus. Lineage (NCBI taxonomy): Eukaryota > Metazoa > Chordata > Aves > Passeriformes > Icteridae > Molothrus > Molothrus aeneus. The sequence continues at coordinate 35,832,133 of NC_089653.1, read as the reverse complement.
GGCAGCATTTGAAGTTAAAAATAAATATAATAAATACCCAAACAGTTTTCCAATTTCTTCCTCCAATAAAAAGCACAATAGGAATTGTAGATCAAAACTTTCACTTTGAACAGACAGTTTTTAAAAACATTTTGAATGGCCAGGTCTCTCACAGAGAGCCAATGCTTTTGTCAAAGGGAACCTTCTTCGTGCAAATCTGCTGCAGTGCTAGACCCAATGACAGCTGTCAGCCCAAGAGTGCACGGAAAGGTCTTCTCTGCCCAGAGAGTCTGAGAAAAGCACAAATTCTGTCCTTAAATAAAAATTCTGAAGTAATTAAAACAGAGCCAATGCTGGCTGATGGTACTTGATGAGTACAGATTTTCAAGTGATTTTTGTACCATTTCATATTCACTTGACACACAGAGTTCAGCACACAGTTTTGAGCTGTTCCTACAGGAAAACTAGTTTTGCTTTTCCAAAAGGATTAGTAAAGCCTCTAAATTTAGAGAGTTTGCCACAGCAGGAAAACAAAAAGCTTCAAAACAAGCTCCCAGCACATCACTTTGAAAGCTTTAATGAAAGAATTCAGAATTAGGTCATGCTCCCAATGCCTGTGTGGCTCTACTGTTCACCCGCTGCAGTGCCCACAGTGCCACCAGCCCCGCACAGAGGTGCTCCAAAGAGCCCAGCCATTAATATGCAGAGCCTTGCCAACACACTCAAGCATTCCAAGGCAACTAAAAAAACATTCTTTTCAAGAATGCAGTGGAAAATGGGAAGTGAGGAGTGAACATGTAGAGGCAGCTCCACCTCAGGCAAAGTACAACAAACAGGTTTGGGATCCTGCGTGTTCCCATGGTACCCAGAGCCTGCGATCGGCCGCTCCTGTGCCGGAGCGAGGCCTCGCACCAAGGGTGAATGTTCTAGAGAAGGTGACGTTCTCCACATCCTGTAAACAGTGTCTGTCAGCCTCACCAAAGCACAGACTCACACGGAGCAGCTCTCCCTGCTTGTACTTACTCCCATAACTAAAGAGAGCTGGTTTTGCTTTCAGCTTGTGCAATCCAAGAACCTCTGGTTAAGCAGAAGGCTCACACAGCTCAGATTATCTGAGCCTTTGTTTGGCCAGGAGCTTCTCCAGCAACCCAGGGTGATGCATGCCCACACAGGCTGCGCTGTAGTCCACATGAGGTGTGCCTCTGCCTTTCCTGAGCTGAAGCTGGAGGAACAAGCCATTGCTGTGGCTCTCCTCCATGGCCCACACACTCCAGCTCCCCTGACAGCTCCCTGTTTGCACACCTGCTCCAGCTGCAGAGCCATGCTCAGTGCCATCACAGCCCTCCACTGCTCTAGCTCAACATCAGAACCTCCAAAGCATCCTTCCAAAATCCTCCCCTCCTGGGCAGGAGAACCAAGACGCCGTGTCTGCAGCCTGTCCCAGGACTGGGAACGCCTCCATCGGGGGACCTGCTGCCACCTGCTCTGGGTCCCAGAGGATGCTCGTGGCTGAATGCAAACTGAGCCCAGATTTCCAGAGCCCAGCCCAGCATTCCCACCATTAACCACACTCCTCCTGAAACACCCCTTTTGCCCTGAAGGCAGCTATGTCTTTCTCCAGGCTGTTTTGAGGGTCGGACAGTCCAGGGCAGCTGCTGCACAACACAGGCACACAGTCACTGTCTGAACTGTGGTGGCTACTGGTCTCCCATGCTGTGATCTGCAGCCTTGGGTGCTGCAGTCCAACACCATGGGTTCCAAATTTGAGCCTAATTTAATGAGACATTTTGTGTTGCAAGGGAAAACCTCCAAACCACCTCATTCCAGCACCACTCCAGACTGTCCCTGGGCATGTCTAAGAGGAACAGTGCATGGCTTCCAGATGCAAATCAGCCCAAATCAACACTTTTTCCTTCTGGCTTTCAAAGACTGAGCACAAGCAGGATATGAGCAAATGCCACATGTCCAGTGGTTCTGGAGCTGTCAGTGACATGCAAGGAGCAGGCAAGCCCAGGGCACACGTGGCCCAGAGCTGGCCAGCTGACTGCAGCCTCCAGCATGGATGCAGGAAGCGGGCAGAGGCAAAAACACGTGTTTGCCTTAGAAAAAAGCTTGTGTGTGAGAGATCAGGATTTCTTCTGCTTTACCCACACATTATCCAAAAGCTCTGGCTGAGCAGAGCCCCTGGCCGGCTCTGCCCAGGGCAGGCACCCCAAATCACCCATCGCCTTCTTTCTGGCTCTGCTGCAATTCTGTGTGACATTAAAGCCTCTCCCAGCTAAAACTTCTGGACGTGAACTGTATTAGAAAGGAAACCAAGGTGAAACCAGGGAAGAGAAGAAGAGATAAAAGAGGCAGGGACAGCAGGCAAGAAATATAGGCGGGAGAGCTTTTCACCAGCTTGGGAAACAGTACAAGAAAAGATCAGAAGCTGTTTTACTGCAGACAACCCAAAACCTGAAGGGAAAATCCTTCCAGTCACAACCACAAGCGAAAGGAAAGCTCTCCATGCCGCACCCTGGCACTTGTAACCACACCCCTGAGCCGTGGTGCGTGAAGCACAGCCCAGAGGGCTCAGCCGCGCTGCAGGTAATGAACACCCAGGTGTCTGTGACACTCACACCCCCAAGAGCTGCTGCAACGCGCCCCAAGCCACCACCAGGGAACAACACCTGTGACAACGCCACAGGTTAATTGCTTTCCTTAGCTTCGATCTTCTGCTTTCAAGGACATCGTTTGTAACAGCTGACTGACTCATGAAGATGAGTGCTTAACAACTTGAAGACATTAATGAAAACCATCAATTATATCTGACTTCAAATATCATAAGAACAATGAACACTTTTGTTTGCTTCAATACATGCTTTAACTTCAAGTTTTGCCAATAACAGGAAAAGCATTAGAAATTAAAGTGATTAAATAAAATATTTACATTTTAAATGTATGTACTAATACTGATAGTAGTGCTAAGAATGTTGAGTAACTACTACACACCATTGGAAGAAAAGAAGCCAAAGTAACATTTTACTTCTAATACTCAGTCTTCTCCAGAATGATGATTATTGTGCTTAATGTGACCTACTCCACGTTATGAAAAATAGCATATTTCCATGGAAATTTCAGCAAGGGAAGATGCCACTTCAGTAATAAAGATGCCAAAAGGATGCTAAAGGACTCTGACAGGCCATTCAAGCAGCCACTGAAGTCAGAAGGCCCTGTTTTCCCATGACCACCTCCTGTTCTCCATAAAGAAAGTGAAAATGGTTAGAGAATATCAAATGAAGTATTAACCTGCACTAACACAGATGTATTTTGGGAGCTTCCACATTCTAAAAGCACACAACTGGCTTGCAGTCACACCTGGCTGCCTTTTTCCTTTTTTTTTTTTTTTCCCCATTTTAAGGTAAGAGTTTAGGAGCAGAGGACAAGGCAAAGTGGCAGCCAAAGTGGCTGATCTTCTGCAGGGTGGTGGAAGAGACACCTCCCAGAGCCACACTTAAATCCAGTTTGCCTTCCAAGGCAGGAAGGATTTCCTGGATTTCCCTTGCCTTCCAAGGCAGGAAGGATTTCCAAGGCCACTGGATTTCCTCTTCCCACTGGGATGCCAGGGCACGGCATGACCATGGTGGAGAGCAAACTGGGTTTAGCCTGGTGGGATCCCCTGTGGAGAAGAGAAGAGAGAGGAGAGAGGAGAGAGGAGAGAGGAGAGAGGAGAGAGGAGAGAGGAGAGAGGAGAGAGGAGAGAGGAGAGAGGAGAGAGGAGAGAGGAGAGAGGAGAGAGGAGAGAGGAGAGAGGAGAGAGGAGAGAGGAGAGAGGAGAGAGGAGAGAGGAGAGAGGAGAGAGGAGAGAGGAGAGAGGAGAGAGGAGAGAGGAGAGAGGAGAGAGGAGAGAGTGTGCTCAGGGCAGCCACGCTCACCTTCCCACAAAACTACAAATCAGAAACATTCCTTCAAGTGACTCCCTTGAAATCATAAACGAGGAGTAAGGGAAGAGCTTTCAGAAGGAGGTGAGTTCACGTGGTACCAGAAAGGGAAAGAAAGCATCTGAGGTAAAAAGAGGAAACACATTCATGGGGGTAGAATATATAAACAGTATGACTAAATAAATAATAGAAAAGGGGAAAGAGAGAAATAGTAAGTAAAAACCAGATCAGCTTCTTATGTAAATCATAAAATCTGAGGGCTTGACTCATATTCTGTGTCTTTGAAGTCAAATTTTGTGGTAGAAAAATTGATGATGAAAACTTTGAAAGAGGAACAAAACCCTTAAAATATGCCCTAGTGCTTGTCCAAGCTAAAAAACTATGAGACCTGTGTGAAAAAGCTTTCTTCCTATGGTATCCTACCCACATTGCATAATTTCATTTTCAAATATGAAATAAAATAGGAACCAAGTCCTTTTAAAACCTCACACTGATACACTGATGATTTGTGGAAGGCTGACAAGCTGCAAAACGCCAACTCTACTGCTATAAAACCACATTGAAAGAAAGCTGTAATTATAATGTGCTTTCCTACTATTACCTCCTGGTGTTCCATGTGCTCTTGTTGTCAGTGATAACACTTAATCAAAAGGGAAAAAAAAAGATAGTCTAGAAGATAAACCTCTGAGCATCTTTCTTAAGGAAGGCTAGACACTGTACCAGCTGTGAATGGAAACTCTTTTGCTCAGAAAATTGTAAAACTATCTGCTAAAAAGAAAAAAGTGCTGGATTTTTGCTAAAGAAAAACTCCACCTTGGAAGAAATCTCCACCCTCTGTGCTGCCTGTACTGTTACTGCTCCAGTTATCTTCAGCAAGTTAGAGCTTTAAATTTTACAAGTTTGTGGATGCACGATAACGTGTCACTGCTTTCTTGCACGTCTGCTTTGGGTCTTGCTCCTCATTTCTACTAAACAGAGGACTTTTCTGTGCAGCTCATGCTCAGCTGTCACTCTGAGTACACCCAGGGGCTGCTGGAGAGCAGGACACGCGCCCTGGAGCAGGGCATGAGCTGGGGATGCTCTGAGAGGCGACCAGTGACCCCAGCACACGGACAGCAGTCCTCGGCATGCCAAGGGCTGGCTTCCCTGGGAGCTGAAATCAGGACAAGCATTCAGCTCCTCTCTGAGCAGGCAGGGGGGCACTGACAGTGACCCCGCACAGCTGCAAGGGCACCACCCTCCAAAGACCCACAAAGGAGGGGTTCCTAACACCACCACCCCCGGGCAGCCCACCGCTGCTCCAGGGGCCAGCACTGCTCCGTGTGCCCCGACACTGGAAACAGCACCCGTGCAGCACAGCCCAGCAGCTGGGCACTGCTGCTGCTGCACCCTACAGCCCACACACACCTCAGCTCAGCCCCAGCGCACAACACGAGCAGCAGAGAAGGATTTCCAAACCAAAATCCCGTTCTACAGCACCTAAAGGGCACCCAAAGCCAGGGCTGTTCCGCAGCCAGGTCTACCTCAAAGTTCCACCTCCTGCACGGGGAGTTCAGAATAGAGTGAAACAAGATAGCCTCCTAAAATACAACATAAACATGAGTATGGCAGAAACTGAAAGAAAAACACTTGAGAGTCTGCCACAGAAAACCAAACAAACAGAAAGCAGCAACAATATTTAAGAAATTAACAGGGCCACTCCCACAACAAAAAAAACCCAGAAAGCAGACACCAAAACAATCAGAAACTAGAAAGCAGAGTGTAGAGTCAGAGAAAGGGAAGCTGGAGATTACTTATTTCTACAGTTCCCATCGCAGAGAACACTGAACAATACTTTTCTGTTGGCCTTATGTGTTATTGCTCAAAAAGTACATGGCCCTCAAACGCAAGTCTGAGCTGTGAGCACCCAATCTTGCAGCATCAAAGAGAGCAAGACAAGAACCCCCCGGTCTGGGGCCCTTGTGAGCCAGCCAGAGCGCTCAGAGCCAGGCTGCAGCCCCCCAGAGCCACCCGGGCACAGCCCCAGCTCCCCCGATGGGGCAGCACAGCGAGGAGCATGGACCCATGCAGGGCCAGGCCCCCTCCCCGGCAGCCTCTCCCGCTCCTCTTGCCCTCGCCTGGCCAGGGCAGCAGCCCGGGCTCCCCAGTCCCTCCCTGCCAGCCCGGCTCACCTGCGGGAACGCTCCCACACTGGGCATCCCAGAGAAACATCACCCTCACCTGCTGGCTTCGGCGGATCTTCCACCGCAGCCCACACCAACGCTGCCCGACCTCACCCTCAGGGTCAGCGGGGGAATAACAAGCTTCTTCTAAAAAGTCACAATGAATCAAACTCCACCTTTCACTCAACTTCACAGCGGTGGTTTGAAGAGAGGGTGCCTTGAATTGCAACATGCTGCTCTTAATGCTTATTTAGAAATCAAAACCAAACGAATACATTTCCCATCCTACCACATTTGAAACATTCCACAAAATTGAAATAATTATTCATGGGAGAAAGAAATCGAAAAAGAAAACCAAAATGAAAGCCAAAAAACCTTTTATAGTTTTCAGCTAATACCAGCTAAATACACAGATGTCCAATACCAAAACAAACCTACACCCACTGCTTCAGAATCAGAAAATTAGAATCAGACATGATAAAGAGAGACTACACTGTGATCACCACCCATCAGAAGGGCCAGGCTGTTTTAAAAAATTATCATGGGAACTATTTCTACTTCAAATTCAATTGATTGACTTCATCTTCTAACAGAAGTAAAGAATACTTCAAGTTCATACTCAGAATTAAAGAATAAGTTTATTTATAATAATACTACTAACAGGGCTTGAAGCAGGAAGTTCCATCCCTGCCCTCTTTGTGTACTTTAAGAAAAAGGGACACATTCACCCAAATGTGGATAGGTGAAGGCCACCTTGGAATGTCAGAGCTCACTGCCCTACCATGGCACTGTCACATGAAGGCCAGTGTTCCACAGAGACAAAGAAAACAGGGGCTCAGGTAGGGCAGTGATGCTGTCAGTCATTCAGAATTCTGGGTATCAGCACCATACAGCAATTCCCTGGCACACTTCTCCCCTCCTTCTCTTTTAAGCTAATAAAATAACATGTCCTGGTTAATTTTTACCTACCTTGTCATCATTGCACATCTATTCTGACTAAACCTGTCCTGAGGATTTAAGGATTACATACATCCAGTGCATGAAGATGGAAGGGTTTTGCAAGCTCCAACCTGATTTAGGCTCATGCACAGCAATTTCAAAGACAACTGGAACAAATGAACTATTTTCCATCCTGGGGAGAAATGTCAGAACCTGTACAGCTAAGTCTGCCGGGCATCTTGGAAATCCTTTCCCTAAAGACCTGCATGGAGACACTTAATGTCTGTCTAATTGTGCGGAGACACAATCTGTGTTGGAAAACCAACCCAGATGGTCAAAGTCACCTGAGACTGACCCGGAGCAAGAGATGATTCTCAGGTGTGAGCACCAAGGTGGTTTCCCAGTGTTTGTGCCTGCACCAGATAAACACAGAGCACACAGCAACCAAACTCCTGGGGCAGCCACAACAGCACAGCTGCAGAGGTGCCAGCTGCCCCTGCAGCAGAAGCAGCCACAGCTCCTGTGCTGAGGGCAATTCCTCCACTCACCTGCTGCCCACAGCCCTCTCCAGGGTCTGCCGCAGCAAAAGCGGCACTGAGCTGTTTAGAAGCACCTGAACAGAGCGAAGGGGATATACCAGATTGGAAAAAACCACAGGACACAAACCCCTGTACAGCAAAAGCAGTGCAGTGCCAGGCAAATGGATTCTGTGCCCGCCACAGCACTCGGCTCACTGCAAGGCTCACATGTGAAATTTTGTCAATGCAGACAGAGGAAGCAAAGGAAGCAAGAAATCAGGGAGGGAGAGGATAGATAACAGGTTTGAGTTGGAAGGGACTTTTAAAGATCATCTAATTGCATTCCCCTGCCATAGGCAGGGGCATCTGAGGAGGGGGAAAAGAGAAAGAGTGACTCCTGGGTAGGGTGAACTCCATCTTTTGTTACTGTGTATACTGTCATAAAACCAGGAAATTATTCTACAGCAAGAAAAGCATTAAATGCTTAACTAAACACAAAGGTACCAAAAATCATACACATTCATATTCATGAAATGCACATGTTCATGTAACTTGGAAGAATATTTGAAAATCTAATATTCCACTAATATTTTTAATGAAGCAGCAAAGCTACTAGAGGAATGAAATGAACCCAGCTCAGTCCCTCTTCACTTTCACATATTTATTCATGAGCTCCCAGGTCACCACTGCAACAGGTAATTAGTGGATGGGGATGGCTGGCAGGAGCAAACTCATATGTTATCCTGACTCGCTTCTGGCAACTGGAGAGCAAAAAAAGCAACTTTCCCCTCTTTGCAAAAGTACAGGCAGGTCGGCTTTTCCTGATCTAGGAAAGACTGTCCACCCAGGCCAACCTGCCTACCAAAGGTATTTTGAGCTATGAAATGCTGGTCTCAAGAGCATTTGCACACACAAGCAAACAGCGCTCACACAAAACACACCTGAAGCGCAAACTGTGCTGCTGCCACACAGCCCTGCTCAGGAACAGAGGGACACAGGGCAGCCCAGAGCCATCAGGGGTTTGCTGGGTGGGACGGGGCTGGAGCCCCCCAGCACCAGAGCCCCCTGCCCAGACCCAGCCTGCCCCCGCAGCCTCGCACACGGGCACCTGCCCCGGAGCTGCAGAGGGAACGCTCCCCACAGGGAAAGCTCCCCACAGGGGGGAATGGCTCCCCACAGGGAACGCTCCCCACAGGGGGGAATGGCTCCCCCAGAGGGGGGAATGGCTCCCCACAGCGGGGAATGGCTCCCCACAGCGGGGAATGGCTCCCCCAGAGGGGGGGAATGGCTCCCCACAGCGGGGAATGGCTCCCCACAGCGGGGAATGGCTCCCCAGAGGGGGGGAATGGCTCCCCCAGAGGGGGGGAATGGCTCCCCAGAGGGGGGGAATGGCTCCCCCAGAGGGGGGGAATGGCTCCCCAGAGGGGGGGAATGGCTCCCCCAGAGGGGGGGAATGGCTCCCCCAGAGGGGGGGAATGGCTCCCCCAGAGGGGGGGAATGGCTCCCCCAGAGGGGGGGAATGGCTCCCCAGAGGGGGGGAATGGCTCCCCACAGGGGGGAATGGCTCCCCCAGAGGGGGGGAATGGCTCCCCACAGGGGGGAATGGCTCCCCCAGAGGGGGGAATGGCTCCCCACAGGGAACGCTCCCCACAGGGAACGCTCCCCCAGAGGGGGGAATGGCTCCCCCAGAGGGGGGAATGGCTCCCCCAGAGGGGGGAATGGCCACTGCAGACAGGAGCCCAGCACAGGGCCAGCAGCAGTGTGTGAGTGAGGGTGCCTGGCCTGGCCACCCCATCTGCCAGCACCCCTGCACTGCCCTGTGACAGCACACGCTGTTACACAGCCTGGAGCTCAGGCTACATCTCACTAAGAGTGCAGCGTTAAACTAAAATACATATCACCCACTGAAATCAGAAATAGAAAACATGAGTTAAAGGAATGGGAAGTGGTTTTCCAGCCCAGCTCTGGCCCAGTTCATCAAAGCAAGTCCTTGTTCAGGACTGAAACCATTCCAGGTCACAGCAGAGAAACATATTCCTCGACTGCACGGGAAGGGCCCAGCAAGCAGAAGCAGCCACTGACAGCTCCCACACACAGCTCGAGAGCCAAGTCCCCAAACCCAGCTCATGTCACCTTCTCCGCACCCAACCTGCACTAATGTAACTGCAGAAGCCCGGCCAGGCAGCCCCCAGTCCTAACTCCAACAGCCACACACCAGGACCACAACCACAGACGTTCAGAGCATCTTTCCATGTCCCACCCTGCAGTGGAACTGATCCAAACAAGCCCGGTTTCGCTGCTGCAGAAAGCTCAGTTTCTGATGGCAAGGCAGCAGCTGGCTAGAGCTGAAGCGCGTTCCCTCTGGAGCAGCGAACGCCGCTCAGCCAGCGCGCTCCAGGAGCCCCAACACCCACCAGGAACAGGCAGGAAGGGCCGGGGAGCCTGCGGGGACACTGCCCCTGCCAAGGCACAGGAGGAGCACAGCGAGTCACAGGGCTCATGGATAGTGCACAGAGGTGTCACCCCTCGGCTCCAGCCACGGAGGAGGAAAAAGGCAGGAACCACCTGCTGAACACTCCAGCATCACTCACACACAGAGGCTGGGTATGCCCAAGGCCACAGCCACGGCAATCCCCGTGACACGAACATTTCACAACGTTATTTTAATACCAAGCGGCACGCCCAAGTGTAAAATTAACTGTGGTGATAACAGTAAAAGTCCATTTAAGTTGAAGAGAAGGTGAACTGCATCCTTTGACTACAGCAGTTACAATCAAAGTCTGAACGCCAGAAAAGGCTTTAAAGTGACGAAAAAGCTAAGTGGACTTTGAAGACCAGACAAAAAAACTCCCTGGGTTAGTGCACCTCGGGGCTCTGTGCATCAGGCTTAGAGTAAAGCCCCTCCTAACACACAGCAAGAACAACACACAGCACAAGCCTGGACCCAATTCTCTGCCAGAGGTGCACTACTTTATAACGAGCAAAGTCCTGGAAATGCTCCTCTCGCACAGTGGGACGCGTCCGCACTGCTCGGGCACCGGGGGGCTTTGCCAGCGGCTCCAGCGGCTCTCGGGGCAGCGTCCGGGGTGGGGAGCCTAGCGATGGTGATCAGCATCTGCCTTCACTCACGCACCGAGCCGAGCGGAACCGAGCGTTCCTCGCCCTGCTGGCCCGTGCCAGCTGCGGCTCTCGCCTCATCTGCAGGGACGAGAAGCGTTCCGGAGCTCTGCCCTGTCACTACGCCGAGCAGAAATTACGCTGCATTTTGGTGCCCCGCTGTGCCCGGCGGCAGGAGAAGAGCGCCTGGAGGCGGGCAAGGCGCCGCGGAGGGGCCCCGGGCGCTGCGGACGGTGCCGCCCGGCGACCACCCCGGGGACCGGGACGCGGCAGCGGCGCCTCCTTCCCCCGGCGCTCCCGCGGCCGTGCCGCCGCCCCGCGCTCCGGCAGAGCCGTCCCACCCCCGGGAGGCGCCGGGGCTCGGCCGGACGGCCGCCGGGCCCCCAGCGCCACCGGCACCCGCGGTCGGGGCGGCAGCGGCAGCGCGGGGAGCGGGCGGCGCTGCGACCGGCGGCCCGCGGACCCCCGCTCGCCCCGGTGCCCGCGGTACTTACGTCGTCGAAGAGGGACCCGACGTTGGCGGTGACCAGGAGCACCCCGGCGCCGGCCGCGGCCGCCTTCCCCGCCATGGCGCGGGCGGAAGCGCGGCCGGGAGCGGCGGCGCTGCGGGGAGCCCGGGGGCGGGCGCGGGGCGCTGCGGCGAGCGGGGCGCCGGGCCCGCCCCGTCAGCGCAGCGAGAGCTCCCGGCGCGGGCAGCCCGCGAACATCCGCGCCCTGCGGGGCCGCGGCTCAGCGCTCGCCCGCCGCCGCGCTGCTGCTGCTGTTGCTGCTGCCGGGACGGCTCCCGCCGGCGGAGGCTGGCGCCGGGCCGCGGCGCATGGCAGGGCGGCGGTGCCGGCGGGGCGGTGCGGTGCGGTGCGGGCCGTGCAGGGCTCGGCGGGGCCGGTGCCGGGGCGGGTCCGGGCGCTCCGCGGTGCCGCCGCCGCTCCCGGCTGTGCGGGCGGGCGGGCGCGCCGGGCTAGCGCTCTGCGCGCGCGACGTCACCGCCGCCTCGCGCCGCTCTTAAAAGGGCAACGCCACCCGCGGCGGGCGCGCGCACGCCCGGCGGCGCCGTCCCGCGGCCCGGCGGTCCCCGCGGCGCGGAGCGCGGCCCGGGGGACGCGGCGGGGACCGCTCGGCGGGGGCCGCTCCCCGGGGACCGCTCCCCGGGGACCGGGCGGGACCGGGGCTGCCCCACCTGCGCGCAGCGGCGCTGCCCGCCCGGTACCGGGGCTCGGAACGAGGCGGGGCGGGCGCTGCCTCCAGCGGGGAGCGGCTCCCCGGGCCCGGCGGCCCCTTCGGCGACCGGGGTCTGTCCCCGGGGACGGAATGAGATGAGCCGCCGTTGGCCCCGGCGGTGCCACCGCCCGAGCGCGGCTCGCGGGAAGCGGTACCGGTACCGGAGGGGCCCGGCGCATGTCGCGACAGGGCTCTGTCGCGAGGGGACGGCGACCTGGTTGGTGATGCTGGAGGAGCATCCCGCGCTCGGCCCGGGAGCGAGCACCCCGCCGAGGGCTGCGGTCCGTGCAGAGCCCGCGGCTGCCCCAAAGTCTTCCGCAGCTCACGGCAACTCCCGCTGCGGAACAAACCTGCCCGGTAACTTCGCCAAAGAAACCCGAGAAATGACAGATCAGTCACTGCTGCTGTGCGTGAAACATCCCCGGTGGCGGTCCGTGTCTCGCTGCTCGGGGACAGGGACACGAGGCGCGGAAGCCCCGCGCCCGAGCTGGGGAGCCTGGGCAGGGCGCGAGTGACGCTGGGCTGAGGGGACAATCCTCCCCAGTCTCCTCTGTGGCAAACTACCCGGCAGGGATGCGGCTGGAATGGCAAACGCCCTGCCAGATCCGGAGCACCGGCCTTCCTTGTCAGAAGATGCAAATTAAATATATAATTAAATGAAAAGCATATTGAAATTCTGCTTTATCCATGGGATACTTGCTGACCTCCAGTGATCTATGGCACGCAGATAGATGCAATGCAGAAACAGAGAACAGTGCTGGACTTCTCTGGAAAGTCTTCTCTAGGGTTTCGCGCAGCTCCTGAGACAGCTGCATAAAGTTGCACTGTAGATGCAGTGATCTTACACGGATGCAGCTATCAGCTATCGAAAGTGAGCTGATCCAATACACCACCGTGGTGTACTTTGATATATCCACAGACAGGGAAAAAGAAAATAAATCGGGGAAGGAACTTTTGCTGCTGTTGTGTTTTTGGCACAGTCTTACAGCGTTCGGCCAACAGCGATTACATCAAAGCCAGGGTATGCTGAAGGGAGCCGTGTCAGGTTACACCAGCTGGAGAGGCATCCCAAGCCCTATGGCATCCAGGTGAAAAGTTTGGCAGTGCTCAAGAACAGGAAACTAGAATGAGAAGAGCCCAGGGAGGAATCGCCGCTGCGATGTGCAGGGACTTTGCCAATTGCTGTGGCAGAGGAAGCTGTGCAGTGTGAGAGCATCACAGCTGCACACAGCAGAGCAGTGTCCGACCTGCCCGGGCTGAAGGCTGTGAGCCCCACACCTTCTGCACAGAGAGGAGTGCGTAAAAGCTTAGAAACAGGAACATGAAGAATCACAGCACACACAAAGCATGTTCAGATGAGTTTGCAAGAGCCTGCTTTGGCCAGTCAGGGATTATCATGGAAGCTGTTTCCAAAGTCAAGGAGCGCTAAAGTGAGTGAGGTGCAGTGGTACCTGAGAGCAGCAGCTGTGGGGAAGCACAGGGCAGACAGAACATCCCACATGTTCTGTCCCAGAGGTGCAGCCTGGGCTGCTACAGGCGCCAGTACAAACATGATGGAAGATGCAGGGGAGGGCTAGAGGAACGTGAGCTGGTTTGCAAGGCAAATTGTGCAGGGCTGATACTTTGGTGCTTGTTAAATTTGGATGAACAAGATCCATACCTGCGCTATGTGGGAACAAAATAACTGGGAAAATCTGCTTGAACATGAAAGTTTGCCCGTGGCAATGGGGAAATGAGCAGTGAGTAAAGCACTCATGAAAGGTGGGGGCTGAGTTCTGTGTCCTGACGTGAATGTTAAACCTCAGTGGGTGCTGCAGAGTTGATGCTTTCTTTCATCTGCTGCACAGGATAACTCTCAGAGGGGATGGCACAGTATAATGGTGGGGAAATGGGAGTAGGATGAAAATGCCACTTTGCATCTGTTCAGTGAGCAGGGGCTGTGGCTGCACCAGCTCCAGCATTCCCAGCTCTGACCCTGAACTGAGTCCCACGGGCTCAAGGGTCAGATGCAGGTCAGATATTTCCCTTCCTCCCCACCCAGAGCTGGAAGGCCAGTGGGAGCTGTAGGGAAAGCACCACTGCTAGCTAAGGCTGCCTCAAGTTCCCTGTCCCTCGTTTCCCAGTACTTAAAACCCAGACAGTGTAGTCTGAGTGTTTCCAGTCTTGGTGCCTGCCTTGAATGCTAAGATGCAACAAGAGAGCTCAAGAATCAGGTTGGTTTTTACTAAGGAGCTTTGCAAGAATGAGGGGGAAATGTTCTGCAGGTTTGGCTTAGATATGGAGCCTAAATATCTTTAACCATCACTAATGATTGGTCCTATGAATTGTCGCGATTTTCCCTCAGGGTGAAACTCCCATCTCAGTGTCCCACAGCTGCAGTGCCATTTGTATTAAGAGCCTCTTGCTGTGATTCTGGGCAGCTGCAACTGATGAGTTTAACATGGAAATTCAGGTGATGCACAGTGGAGCTGTTCACAGCCCAGCACACACGTGTGCCTGTTTTGTCTCTGGAGGATGGCAGAGACCTGCTCACACTCCAAGCCATGAGGGAGGCAACAAGGAAATGTAACTTCTGACAGACATGGACTGTTCTCTATAAGCATTACAAATGCAATTTCTTTTATTTAAAGCTCTTTTTTAAAATGCTGCATTTGATCAGGTCTGTGACACAAATGAGAAGATTCTTTGTATTTCCTGGAGTGAATGTCCCTTACCCCAACGAGCACCAGTCCATGCTATGCACTGAAAACACTGCTTTAAAACACATAAATAAAATACTGAATTTGTTATTCAAAAACAATTTCCAGGTGCACCACAATGTTTCCCAGTGTGCTTGAAACTATTTGGATGTTTTGTTCTGCGTTTACAGCCACGGTGATTTACAGGAGGGATGATGCACGCTTTGAGGGCAGTCAGGCACTGGAATAGGTTGTCCCAAGAGGTTGTGGCTGCCCCATCCCTGGAAATGTTCAAGGCCAGGCTGGGTGGAGCACTAAACAGCCTGGTCTGGTGAAGGTGCCCATGGCAAGGGCTGGTCCCTTCTGACCATTCTGTGACTTTTGCAGTGGGTAGGATGTGATTTACTTTATGCTGAGCATACAGGAGTAAATGAGGGCAGAAAGGACATCACAGGCTGGTGTCTTCAGTGAGGCTCTATTTCTTCCAGCTACTCAAGAAGTGAGATGCTGCTGCTGCTGCTGTTCTTTGGCAGGGGCAGCCCAGTGGGTGCCTCGTGCAGCTCCTGCAGTGAGGTGAGGCCAGGGCCGCAGCTCTCATCCCACTGCAAACAACATCGGGGCAGGTGGGGAAAGGGCAAATGGTGAAGTTTGCACCTTCACTGCCCTGGGCAGCTGTGGCAGTGTTTGTCACCCTCAGTGACAAAGTACACAGGAAAAGGGATCCTAAGGAAAAGGAGTGGTACACACAGGAATAAAACTGAGGACTCACAAATCCCCTCCTGTAACAGCAGGAATCTGCACTGCCTCTGCAGCACCTCCACAGTGTCTCAGCAGTCCACTGAGCACTCTGTGAGAACCAGAATGTAATCCCCAGGAAGGTGGTGCCTGGACAGCTTGTGGGCATCTCTATATAATGTAAGAGACGAGCCAGACACCCAGCAATAAGCCAGGGGCTCTCAGGGAGGTGTTGCTGGCACCAGCTCAGTGGGGTGGCTTCTCTGAGCAGCACAGAGCTTGCTGAAGGACCTGTGCCCAAAGTCTCTTGAGCAATAAGAGAAGTTCACACTGATAATCATCTTCAACTATGTCAGCTGTATTCATAGAATAACAGAATCACTGAGGCTGGAAAAGCCCCCCAGGATCGAGTCCCAGCTGTGCCCAATCCCCACCTTGTCCCCAGCCCAGAGCTCCAGGGGACACCTGCAGGGATGGGCACTGCAACCCTCCCTGGGCAGCCCCTGCTGATGCCCAACCACACTTTCAGTAAAGATTTGGGCACAATAGGGACAATAACCCTTCCCCATTCTTGCCTTGCAAGCGTTTCGGGATAACGCCGGTGCAGCCAGCGCGGTCGCGTCCCCTCGTACCTGGGGGTGTGTGGGGTTTGCCCAGCAGCCATGACACACATTCCTCACTCTCAGTCCGGGCAGTTGCAGGGAAGTTGCCACAAGCCCGTTGCCAGTCAGGGATGATTTGACTGTGTGCCCCAGTTGCTCTCCCAGCAGTGGAGCAGGTCCCTGTCATGGCGAGGCATTGCTCCCTGCCCAGCTCTGGCTGCTGTCCCTGGGCACGGGCACCCCGAGGCACGTGGGGGCTCTGCAGACTCTGCAAGCAGCCAAGGGCAGGGAGGGCAATGAGGTGAGTAAGTGAGTGGTTTTCATCCTTTAAAGCGTATTTCCAGCCAAGCAGTCACTCAATGAGCACTGGGAGGTTACTGGTGCAGTGGGTTGGCCACAGTGGAGCCAGACTGGGGCACAGGCAGTGGTGTGGCTGTTCCTGCATTTCCTGGAGCCCCCCCTAAGGCCTCTGAGCCTGGACTAAGTGTGGCATCCAGGAGAGCTTAGGTCTGCTCAGAGCTTAACTCTGCCTTTGTGCTGCTGTGTTTCCTCTCGGCATCCACAGCTGCTCCCACAGCATCCCAGGGCTCTCATCAGTCTCTGGTGGGTCCCTAATCTCCGGCTGCCTTTGTAGTGTTCTCACACACATTTACAAATGAAACTTTCCAGGATTCCTCTGACAGCAAAACAAAACCTACACACGTTTGAGATGGCTTAGTGTTGTAGCACACACATCCAAATGAAACTTACTGGAATTCCTCTAACAGCAAAACAAAACCTACACGTTTAACATGGTTCTTTCTGTGTTTGTCATTTGCCAAATAAAGATTAACAGAGAGTTTTGAGCTTTTAAACTTCAGCCAGAAGAAGTATTATTGCAGAAGCCAAGCAACAGCCCTGCCCCCAAACTGTTTGCTGCTCCTGTTTTTGAACATTTTGCTGAATAAAAGATTTTTTGTACATTCTTCCAACTCTTTGTGTTTCTCGTATTTATTCTCTTCTTACAGTTCTTTCCCTTACGAGGATTTAGCTTCAGATAGATCCGTCTGGTCTGCTAAATGCTATCCAAATATTTACTTTTTACAGCTCATAAAGAGTCACACCTTGCAAACACCTCTTGAGAAATCCTAAGGCATTGTATAGATTTTGTTTTGGGGTGTTTCCTTGATGAATGAGGTGCAGCTGCTCCTGGGGGAGCTCATCACCAGGCCACCACCCTTCAGAAGCAGAGTCAGGTAGGAGGACAGTGCCTGGGAAATCACAGGTGCCATTCCCAGCCCTGCTCACCCTCGGGAGCAGGAAGCCACGTTCCAAGCAGCAGCAACTGGGAAGGGTTGGGCCTGGGCTGCTGGAAAGCTGCAACACCATTTATTTGTTCAACAGAAATATGGATTGAGTTTATTTATTTTATTTATTCCAAAACAATAAATGTGCTGCTGCCATGGTGGGTTTCGGCTCCCCTGAGTGCTTCAAGCTCAGCTTTCCTAGTGACAGCAGGGACAGCACTGAGCTGGGGAGTGCCACTAGGTGCTGACCCCGATTTTCTGCTGAGAGCATTCAAAACTTATTACAGTTGGATTTGGGCCTCTGCCAGCTGGGGATGAGCTGTCTCTGCTCTTGGCTAAAGTTTAGTCTCTGCTGCAAAAAAGCTGTATGTATAGAAATGTGTGAAATGGAAAATTTTATAAATATATAGAAAATATTAGAGCAAGCGGGAATCTAAATAGCAAACCATTGGTCATTCTCCTGCATAACCATCTCCCAGAGCCCTGTGAGACACCTGTGAGACACAGTGTGAGCTGCACCATTGCCTCCATCTCTTGTAAAGACTGAAAACAGTGTAACAAGAAAAGTTGAGGACTTTCAGCTGATACTACCAGAAAGTGAACAAAGAGGGACTTCAGGGAATGTTAAGAAATGCTCAATTCCTCACTTTCATATAAAGCAGTAAGAAAAAACCACCAAGACCACAGTGTCATGGGATTAGTGTGGAAAAAAGTCACAGGAGAAAGCAGAGCTTATTAAGCATGAATATATTCACACAGCAGGTATCACAATATTTATAAACTATTTTTTTTGAAGTCTGGATTTGTTATATTGTCCATTTATACCTGATAGAACAAACAAGTCCCTAAAAATAAAGAAAAAACCCAGAAAACCATGGGGGCCTGTGAGATGCATGGTGGCACACTAAGGGAATTAAGGATTTATGCCGAGCAATTTCCTCATGAAAAAATTTAAAACCCTCTTCCCAGAAGGTCGTTGATTTTCATGATAAGAAGAATTAACCCTCCTTTGGCCATCCTAAATTACTGAGTTGTTTTTGGGTGTCTGTGGAGGACTCCCAGGCATCTTGGTGCCCAGCTGTGAGCAGGGCTGGGCACTCAGTGACCCTGCTGTGTGCCAAAGGGAGGCACCAGGGCAGGAGCTGCTGGGGACGGTGCCACCGAGGGGTCCCGGTGCCACTGAGGGGTCCCAGCCCAGTGCCACTGAGGGGTCCCGGTGCCACTGAGGGGTCCCGGTGCCACTGAGGGGTCCCAGCCCAGTGCCACTGAGGGGTCCCGGTGCCACCGAGGGGTCCCGGTGCCACCGAGGGGTCCTGGTGCCACTGAGGGGTCCCAGCCCAGTGCCACTGAGGGGTCCTGGTGCCACTGAGGGGTCCTGGTGCCACTGAGGGGTCCCGGTGCCACTGAGGGGTCCCAGCCCAGTGCCACTGAGGGGTCCCGGTGCCACCAAGGGGTCCTGGTGCCACTGAGGGGTCCCGGTGCCACTGAGGGGTCCCGGTGCCACCGAGGGGTCCCAGCCCAGTGCCACCGAGGGCTCCCAGTGCCACCGAGGGGTCCCGGTGCCACCGAGGGTCCAGCCAGGGCCATGAGCAGGGACAGGGGGATTGCACTGAGCAGGGACAGGGGATTGCACTGAGCAGGGACAGGGGATTGCAATGAGCAGGGACAGGGGATTGCACTGAGCAGGGACAGGGGATTGCAATGAGCAGGGACAGGGGATTGCACCCTGCAGGGACAGGGGATTGCACTGAGCAGGGACAGGGGATTGCAATGAGCAGGGACAGGGGATTGCACCCCTGCAGGTGCTGCACAGGGACACCAGGACATGGTTTGGGGCTGCTGGTGGCAGCAGTGGTTCTGAGGGATCTGTGCAGCTGCCCCAGCTCCTTCCCAAGGCTTTCACAAGGTCATGACAAGGAAATTCCCAATCTCATAAGCAAATCCTTCGCACATAGATGCAACTCATTTATAATTTAAGCCACTTACAGTTTCTCAGAATATGGTTTCTTTTGAACAAGAGCTATGATATAATTTGGGTGTCTGTTTGTGTGATTAGACCAAACCTGCTGTCTCCAAAGGGAGACAACCCAGCATAATGACTCCAGTTCTTTTTCTGCACCCAACTTTTTCTAGAAATTTGATTTTCCTGAAACCCGTTAAGAAGCCTCAGGCTGTATGGGTGAAGCACAGGGGTGGGGCACTGAGAAGAGGCAGGGCAGCAGGATGGGTCCTGCTGGGCTCTGGGAGCCCCTGGAGGGAGGCCAGGGACCCCCAGCCTCTCACAGCACCGCGCTGGCAGAGCAGGAGCCGCTCCCCATGAAGGTTCTTCTTCCCTCTGTGAGCTGCCCACACGCAAAACACATAAAAACATAAATATCCAGGTGTAGTTTGGGATGGGGAATGCCTGAATTTGGTCTATAGCCTGTAGGTTGCAGAGCCACTGCACTTTCACCCTTTTTACCCTGCCCTGAGGCTGGGATGGAGAGGGCCTAGAGGAACAGAACTTTCAAACTAAATTACACAAGGAGTAACAGTGTCAATATCATTGCTGCAGAAAGGCTATTACCTAATCACCCAACATTAAAGAAATAGATTAACATGGTGTCTGTTCTCCCAGGACCATAGATATTTTTGTGGGATATGGCATTGTAATAAAAATTCCCCAGACTTCTACTTAATCTAGAAAACTCATTAAATAGATTCAATACACTGTGGAATTCTATATAGATATATTATTGTTAAATGTGTACCATATTTCTCTGCCTTCTTTTTCCAGTCATTTTCATCTTGTAGCATATTTTACAGTGTGAAGGAGATAGAAAGAAGACTCAGATCTGATGCTGGCTTTAAAGACCAACAACCTGTGTGCATTCAAAAAACCATTTCTATTTCATAGAATCACAGAATGGCTTGAGTTGGAAGGGACCTTGAAGCTCATCTCATTCTGTCCTCCTGCCATGGGCAGGGATGCCTTCCACTAGGCCAGGTTGCTCCAAGCCCTGTCCAGCCTGGCCTTTACCATGTGGGAAGATGGGAGGAAATGGGCCATAATTTGTAAAATATTTTATCATAAAATATGAGCTCAGCATGAACAGAAAATTAGGACTAAACCATAACCTGGTGAGGTTTGGATCCTCAGCCAGAGCTGTGTCACAAAGGACATGCATCTCACCTGAGCTACAGCAACACAACTTTCCTGAGCCCACAGCCATCAGCCTGTGGGGAATTCTACCTAAGGATGAGTTCCAGGGCATGTCTGACCAGGGTGCAGGAGCATGGCCCCCTCACTCCACCAGAGTCTTTGGGGAGCCTCTATCAAGCCAGGATCCCCATGTTCCTTGCAGGGTCCTCCACTGCACAGCAGCAGATCAGTGATGGGCAGGGAAGGTCATGATCAGTAGCTTTGCTCATCTGGAAAATAGGTGGCAACCTGTAAAGCTTTAACTTAAGAGCAGAGAGCAAAACTGTGAGGACCAGCTTGAGATTCCTGCAGAAATTCCTATAGGATCTGAGGCTCACCAGGAATCCCAGTGTTTCTGCAGTAGATGCAGTTCTAAAGCTGAGCCTTCCTCACCTGGGTACTGTCCTATCCCCCAGATGTTAAATACTGCACACGGGAGGAAAATGCCTCGGAGCACGTGTGATTTCTGCTCCAGAGCACTCAGCCCCTCCTGAGCTGCACGAAGCACCAGCAGGGAGCCAGCCTGGAATGGCTGAAGCCACACAGGGGCAGCTCCTGAAATGATGCTCTGATTGCGCTGGTGTTGGAACTGCTGATGGAAAGTTCCTTTCCAGCAGTGCAGCTGAACCCAGCGAACCAGGTGTGTGTGGATCAGGAAGGTTTTCAGGCTGCACTTTGAAGCATTGGAATGGCTGAAATACCGTGAGCAGAGCGAGTTCAGGGTGTGGAGGGTTTTTGGGGCTGTACCCAGGGAGAGCTTTCCTGAAGGAAAACAGCATTGTCCTGCAAGGCAGGATCCTGGTTTCAGCAACATATGGAAGCAATAGCTTCAAAAATGCCTTAGAATAAACTCTCCTGCTGCAGATAAACAACAGGGCACTTTATGGAGTGGCTGCATGGCTCTGCCGCTCCCTTGGACACCACTTGTGTTTAAAAATAAGCTGTTTGGTTTCTGCACCACTAGTGAAAGTAGAGAACGTTCCTGCTTCAGAGGAAATGGCTTCCCATGCGGAGCAGGGAGGGAGGCAGGGAGGGCGAGCAGCCAGAGGGGAGGAAGAGGGAGTTGAAGGCTGAGGCTCCTCCTTCCCAACTGAGTAATGGAAAAACGATGTAAGAATTCCAGCATCTGAATAAATATGTGCCCTGTGACCTTAATCCCCTAGAAACCAAAAACATCCAGAGTCAGATAAAAATAGTAAACCCTTTACATTGGTGAGGGAGAACAGCACTGCTCACAGCTAATTAGCTAAATCCTGTTAACAGAGGGGAGCTGGGCAGCCACAAGGAAGCAGGTCTTCCAGAGATGACTG
The DNA here is from genome assembly GCF_037042795.1 of Molothrus aeneus. Classification (NCBI taxonomy): domain Eukaryota; kingdom Metazoa; phylum Chordata; class Aves; order Passeriformes; family Icteridae; genus Molothrus; species Molothrus aeneus. The sequence goes on along the minus strand of NC_089653.1, from coordinate 35,810,485 downwards.
AGTGGAAGGCACAGCCAAGGATGAAGGCGAGGATGAAGCTGAGGATGATGCTGAGGCCACACACACCTGTTGAACCAGGAAGGAACTGTGAATGGCCATGGGAGGATCCCCCATAGCCAGGGCACTGAGTGAGCAACGTGCCCTGGAGGAGACCCCCAGATGGCAGCTGCTGTCTTAGACCCAAACCCTCAGATTGCAGACCTTGCTTGTGCTGGGAGCCACAGCTGGACAGCAAGGATCCCCCAAAAAATTAAAAAGAAGAGAATTACAGGGATCCTGACAACAAATGCCAATGAATTGTTTGGGTTCAACTGTGCCACTTTATTTAAAGTACAAAGTTCACAGTGAGCCAAAGATGAACTTCTATTCAGCCTATGGCGGAGACAGTGGATTGCTTCAGTCAGCATGCACAGCTATTTGCTCTAGTCCTGAATCCCTGTGTCATTAATCAGTGTGGGGTTTTCCTTACAGTTCCCTATGTGCAAACATGAGCACCAGGTGAGGGTTTTATTCACCCTACACCTGCACACATACACAAGGTTATTGTTTGTGCACAGCCTGGAGCCCTGTGTCAATTAAATTTTCTATTTAATAGCTTAGATTTTTGCAGCCAAAGGGAAACTCGTCAGAGGGCAGAAACCTCACTAGTGGATCTCAGTGGCTGCCACTCTTCACTGGGGAGAGCTCTGGAGCTGACCCAGAGGTGGGATTTGCTGCAGTGCAGTGACTGCTCAGCTCCCTCACAGCCCTGGCCAGAGCTGCCCCTGGCTCCCAGCCCTGCTCAGGCAGTCTCTGCTCTCTCCCTCTGCACTGGTGCCCCAGGGCTGCTCCTTTGGCACCACCTGCACCGACTCCTCTGTGCCTGTGTCCCTGCCATGTCCCTGCCATGTGGGAACCTCTGGCCCTGGTGGGATGGCAGCACCCGGAGCACTGGTGCCAGCTACAGCATCTCCCTTTGCAATGTGATTTTGGGCTTCTTCAAAGCCGAGCTGAACCCAACCCCACCATCACAGCGACACGTTTGCGTTTCAGCAAGCAAGCATGAGAGCTGAGAATTGTCATGCTGTGGCAGCTCCTGGCCAGGTGCACAGTCCAGTCAGGTACAGCACTTCCAGCTGGGACCTTCCATATGGTTGTGTTGATAGGGAACAAGGGAACGTGCCAAAACAAAAGCATCTCACACTGAGTGCCAACTCCTCTAAAGAGTCACCTTTTCTCCTCTGTGTCTCCTGCTCTGAGCAGGTTTAAGGAGAGCTTTTCCCCAGAAGCAGGCATGGTCACTGGGGATCCGCTGCCAGACAAGTCCTGAGGCAAAGCCCAGCTCCAGAGCCAGCCCCACTCAGCCTGCAGTGGGTGCTGAGCACGGCTCGGTGCTGAGGGGCTGCGGCAGCAGCTCCGTGCCAGCAGGGCCCTCCACCTCACACAAACCCTTGTAAACGGCTTGTAGAAGATGGTTCACCTCCTGAAGCAGGAACAGAGCACATCACCTGCTCACAAGATGCCCACGGCTCCTCCAGCTCTGGCAGCCCCCAGGGCTCGGGTGCAGGGACTGCCCGAAGAGGAACGGGCAGGGGCAGGGATGCAGGCACCACCCGTGCATTTCTTCTGCCCTAGAACATGAGAGCAGGAAGCCAGGAACAGGAACTGCAGTAACTCCAAGGCAAGACTCAAGTTATTTTCAGTGAACACTTCCTTTCTCCTCCTCGCTCTCCAGAAGCCATCCACAGAGACACCTCACCATGAGTTCATTTGCAGAGCTGTATTTCAATTTCTTTATGAACCTGTATTGTTTAATGCCCCTTTCATGGCCAAAATTGTTTGCAATTTTAAAGAAACAGCTTTATTTTTCTTTTTCAGTAGCTGTCAAGAGACAGATAACCAGATAAAAAATATTCTCATGGTCCTGTTTCTACTTTTGACAAGAAGCCTAGTAGAGGAAAGTGAATCTGAGAATAATATCCAGTGCTTCCCTTCATGTGAAAATTCTGCAAGACATCATATTTGTAGGCTGCCTGGTGAGTTGGCATCAGTCTTCAACATGGACTAACTGTACTTCCCCTATTACTGGTGAGGGCCATGGAGAAGTGCAAGAATGGACAAGACCTGGATGTGGTTAAGTGCAAAATGCCTTTTTTAAAATCCAGCCTTTAATAGAAAAGTTGTTGTAAGGACACAATTCCCTTAATTGTAAAGAGACAATTATTTAGGAACAACTTTTTCTCCAAACTGACCCAGCTGGCTCCTGTGGGTTTGCCCAGGAGCACTGGGCTCCAGCCTGGCATGGCCACTGTGATTTCACTTCCCTTTCCAGGCAGTGGATGGACTCAGGACCTGCAGAGAATGGGAATCTTGGGCCCACCAGGAGTGTTTGGCTTTGGAAAGCTCAGGGCTCTCAACACTTTTGGAGCTCATCTCATCTTGGGGACCAAGGGTGGACAATGTGCTGCCCTTCTTTCTACTTGTGGAGAAACGTTTTTGGCCTTATTTTAACTAACTTGGTTTTGTTCTTCAGGAGCTGTTTGAAACCAGGGAAGAGGTGTGAGCTGGAGACCACCCACTGGCTTACACTTATGTAAGCCCTTTAAAAACAGTAATAGTCCCATTAAAGGGAATAGATTTGTATCAGGACAGAAACATGGTGAGCAGCAAGAGACTTGGCTGCTTTGGGTATAGATTCATGAAAGTCATTTCAAGGCTCTCTGGGAGCATAATTAGAAACATGAAGTCCTGGGATGTCTTCCTTCCTTTTTAATCCAAAACTACTTTTAAGAGCTGCTGGCAGCTTGAAAAATGGTTATTAAAAAAGAAACAACTCCAGCCAGTTTGAGGGACAATCAGCCTGCAAAGTTTCTGCAAATTATAAGGTTTGCAAAAAGATCTACTTATTCAATTGGGAACAGGACACAGGCTGATTCTGGAACAAAAAGGGATGTGAGAAACATGGAAAGAAAGTAGTTCTTTAATCTCCCACATGGTGATTTAGTTCAAGACGACACATACCTTTGCTTTTTGGAGCAACACCACCTGCAGAACATTCAGATGAAGGGAGGCTTTAAAAGTTCCCACAATCCCATAAAGGGTACATGGGGGAGCCTGGCAGAAGCTTGTTCCTGTTACATTATCTAGGGACAACAAATCAAGCATAGAAATGAAATGTTAATTCATCCAAGATATTATTTTCAAAGGCTTCTCTGCCATGTTAAATAACAGTTGCCTTTGAGCAGAGTGAGGACAAAGCAGTCACTGGCCATGTGTTAAAGCTGCTGGAGGGTGCTCAGGCAGCAGGAGAAGCTGGGAAAAGGGAGCCAAGGTTGGTGTTTTTCCATGATTGAAAGACAGCTTTCCCTTCCCCTTCTGAAGAGCTTGCACAATGATATCTAAGTGGACCTGAGCTCATTTTGGTGCTTCCTCTAAGGGTAACACACTCTCTTGAAATGGTTATGTTGGTGTTTTAGAGAAAATCACAGAAACCCAGAACTGTTTAGGTTGGAAGGGATCCCAAATCCCCCCAGTGCCAGCCCTGCCATGGCAGGGACACCTCCCACTGTCTCAGGTGCTCCCAGCCCCAGTGTCCAGCCTGGCCTTGGGCACTGCCAGGGATGCAGGGGCAGCCCCAGCTGCTCTGGGCACCTGTGCCAGGGCTGCCCACCCTGCCAGGGAAGCTGTAAATTGGAGGATTTTGGGGAGGAGTGGGCAGAGCAGAGTGGAATGCCCTGCAGGTTTCCCATGACAGTGACTCAGGTGGGTGAACAAAGGCTGTAAAAATTAGTTTAATATTTCCCAAATGTTTGACAATGCACAATGTGTTGCAGAGATGGGCAGCAGCATCAGGAGCAGAGCTGAGAGGCTTTGTAGCCTCTCCCTGGGATGCAGAGGAAATGTCAAGCTGTCCTTAGCCTGGATATGAAAAGGTTACACTGAATTAGGAAATCAGCACGGACTGAATGACTTTTTCTCCCCCTTAAGTCTGACAAAATGTCAAGAATCTGTCCAGCTGCAGCACAGGGATGGGGGCCCAGGGCCGTCTGGGCCCAGGGGAGAGCTGGAAGAGCCCGGGGGACAGGGGTCTGCTGGGACACGGGGTTGGGCCAGGGACCCTTTGTGGCTGGCAGCCCCTGGCTGCAGCAGAGCCCAGAGCTGACTGGGGGCACCCTGGCGCCTGGGCTGGAGCTGCCTGCCCTCCCTGAGGAGCGAGGAGCGGGTGCAAACCCCAGGCTTTGGTGTCTGCCTCCAGCTGATAAATAGGGCAGCATGACTGGAGCAAACAGCTGGTCAGAGAGAAAAGCCAGAGGAAAAAGTGACTCATGGCTTGGCCCTGAGGAGGTGCCATCCAAGACCAGGCACAGTGTGCCAGCATGAGCTCCTCGGCCCACCTCGGGTGCACCACCAGGAAGCTGGGAGAGCTCTTCTCCTCCAAGCAGGATATGAATGTGTGAAACATGGGCACTCTGGAGCATCTCACAGTCTCGAGCACATTGCAGACTGTTCCTGTTTGCTGTGGCAGTGGAGAGTCCAGCTGGGCTATGATTCCAGATCCATTAGTCCCAGCCTCTGTCACCTGAACAGGCTGACACGGTGTGGTCACCAGTCACATAATCTGCTCTGGATGAGACCAGACCATGTTACTGTGTGAGCTCTAACAAAATACCTTTTCCATATGCACTAATACATCTAATACACCACAAAGCTGGTTGATGCCAGGAAACAGCCACTGTTTGGGATAAACTGTCCCAAAGAGGAATGTGAAGTGAACCCCGCTGCAGCCAGTGCCGTGTCCCTGGGGCGGCGGCAGCAGCAGCAGCAGCAGGGGCAGGAGTAGCAGCAGCAGGGGTCTGCAGCAGCAGCAGCAGCAGCAGCAGGAGCAGCAGGGGTCTGCAGAGGGTCCCAAGCTGCTTCCAGGCTGGCTGTGTCACAGTGTCCCTGCTCTCCAATGCGGACAGTCTGCAGTGCCAAACGCTTGTAACTTCAGAGGAAGGATATTCTTAGTGTAACTGTAATTTTTTTTTTTTTTTTTTTTTTACTTTTTCTATAATTGAGGTGAATTAAGTGTAATTGGAAGCATCTGCTCCGATTTTGGCGCCCGATATAGCGTGGTATTCTGCATCTCCTGGAAGACACTCTCCTTCTTCAACTCCCACTAGAACCTGCTAAAAATAGTTAATCTAAATCACATTCTCTCGGGCAGAAGGGCTCTTCAGCTCTCAGGATTTGCCCCTCTGTCCTGCAGGAGTAGGGGGAAGGCACCCAGGCCCTGGAGAAGCCCCATTTTGTCCCAGTGTGTCACCTGGGGGAGGTGGCAGTCGGTTCTCGAAGCTGTGACACCAGGGGAAGGACACGGCCCTGGCACAGGGTGGGGTATGACCCCCAGGGACCCCCGTGGCACAGACTGCAGCGGCTGCAGCCAGGGCAGGAACAGGCTCAGCCTGAGACTGCTGCACGTCCTGAGTCACACAGGCCACCCCGGCCGTTCCTGCAGGGAGAAGGAACCACCCTCACCCCATGAGCATCAGCACAGGGCTGTGCTCCCTCTGCCACGGGCTGGGCAGCTCCTCTGGCCCAGTGTGAGTGCAGTTGTGTTCCTCACGAGGGTAACAACATCTTCTAGGGTTAGTTTTTATCCTCATTTTTGAGCTTAGCATAGGCTGAACAAGCCTAGAAAATTTCTGGAAAGAAACAGAGGAAAGTTGCACAAAAGGGTTTGCATAGATGTCTTGGCACAGCTGCAGAAAGTTGTGGGAGCGTTTGCTCTGTAGCCAGCAGGCCTTTGTTATGAGGCCAGTGTGTTTTCCAGAGAGCAGCATTTTGGTAGGGAGAGCTCTCTTGGTGCCACTTCACCCAAAATTCATCCCCTGCCTGCAGGATCCCCAGCCCTGAGCTGTGCTTTGACCTGCACACACAGGGAGGATGTGTCTGGCCGAACAGGAAAGGTCACTGGAACTTTTTCATGTGCCCAAATCTGTGCCTATGTTCAGTGCATGCATTTACACACAAGTGCACATTGCAGATTGGTTCCCAGGTCCCAGTCAATCCCCTGGCTCTCACTATATAAAACTGAGCATTGCACTGTATTACAGAAATTGATTCATTGAGCTTTATTTTGTCTAAAATTTATCATGAAAGGAACACCTGATAATATTACATGTAATTTTGCTTGTAGGCAAGGCTTAATACTTTCCTGGAAAGGTTTACAATCTCAGAGCATGACTTTTGATTGAGTTCATATTCCCATGCAGGAACTGTCACTGTGAGTCAGGATTGAGGGTACGTGGAGAACGAGATGAATAACACAGCAAGTATGTTGCAGTTTCATTAGACCAATAACTGTAGATTCAGAAAATTCATTTAACCCTGAAAACTGAAAGTAGGGAAGCTGTGAAGAAAGCCAGGGCATTTGCTCAGGTTTCTTGGTCTCCTCCCACACTCATGCCAGCAGACCCTACTCATGAGAAGGAGGATTCCCAAATGAATTCCTTCCAGAAAGTGCTTCAGGGTGTGAAGCTGCTAAAGCACAAATACCCAAGTCATGAAATGGTAGTGTCTGAAGACCTAAAAGATGATGACAGCCCACATATTAAGGATATTTTTTTATTTCCTAGAGGGAATGAGAGTTTCAACATTTTGTCTTTCTCGCTTTGCTAAGCCTGAAGAAGTCAGGGGTGTGGGTGGGGCACCTGTGGAATCTTAGGGCTGAGGAGACCTGGGGTCCTGATAGGATCAAGGGGCTGCAGCTCCTTTGCTGCCACGCCATGGGTGTAGGGGCTGGGACTCATCCCCCCTCCGTCCTTCCCTCCATTCCTCTCTGCCCTCCGGGGAGCACAGGCAGTATTTCCTACAGGCTGTGTTTGGGTATCAGAGCAGACAAGGGCTGGGAAACTCTGCTTAAGGCTTCTGAATCTCATTGTACCCTCTGGTCCCCGTGGGCAGCAGCAGAGCTCCCAGCACCCCCCGGCCATGGGCACCCCCCGGCCATGGGCACCCCTCAGCCCAGCGCTCCCCAGGCTGCCCTGGCCCCTGGCACTGCTGACCCCAGCCCAGGCACTCAGACCTGGTGTGCTGCCAGGCGTTCCAGGCTGTTCCCACCCCTGTTTGTGCTGGGAGTTTGGTGCTGTAGGGGCTGCAGCAGCTATGGAGCTCCAGGGACCCATTCCCACCCTGCAGGCCACCATGGCCACCCTCACCCTCGTCTAGAACTCCCTTCCCTCCCTCACCTCCTCCAGAGCTGCCCCCCTTGCCTGGTTCAGGTGTGGGCAGAGCTGCTGGACATTCCCCTTGCCCCCACACCACCATGGCCATGCCCCTGTGACCACCTGTGCCCGGGCTCTGCTCCCCAGCTCCTGTGGCAGCTGCCATGGGGCAGGGAGGTGCAGGAGGAGCTTCCCTGCTCCTCTGCCCCGGACAAGGACACACTCTGGGCTGTGCCCCGAGCCCGCTGTGTGCCCTCAGAGGAGCTCAGAGCCCTCTCCTCCTGCCCTCAGCAGCCACGTGCTTGGGGCAGGAGGCAGCAGAGTGCTTGGGGTGTGTGCTGGGTGTGAGCCAGTGGGGCCACGTTCACCCCAAATGAGAGGCGGTGTCACAGGATGATTTCTCATGGTCCTGGCTCTGCCTGGCTTTGCCCGTGGTAGCTGGACCTGCCAGCAGCTCTGGGACTGCAAGAGGGGAGAAGTTTAATGATGTTGCTGCCCTTCAACCCCCCCTGAACTAGCTGTGTAGGTCAGCAAGTGTTCCTGCCCACACAGACAGGGCTCCCTCTCAGCTCACATCCATCTTGTGTTCATGAGGGCTATAAATACATCTTGCATTCTATACAAATCAGGCATGCACTGAAAATATTTATACATTGCATCCACTCACACAGTCCTCTGGATTCCAGCCCTGACAACAGCAAAAGCTATCATTACTCTATAGGGTGGAGGGGAGAAAATTCTAGAGTGAAAGCAGTTTGTCTTTTAGTGAGTTTGAGGAAATTTCAGTTGTGCAGAGACTGCAGCTCTGGCAGCTGAGCTGGGCTCTTTAAGGAAATGTCCTCCAAAAGAAGGCAAGGTTTATTGGGTTTTGTGCTGTTGCACTTTTAGACTGTTCAAAATTCTCCCAGGAATCCTTTTAATATTCCCATAAAATTGAAATATGAGTTATGCAATTATAATTAGAGCACCAGACTCCTGATAACATTCACTTCAAGTCTTTTAGGCTGTTTACTTCCTAACTTGTACCTAGAAGAAATCTTAAAACCCCAAAACGAAGAGTTGACCTCTCCCCTGTCACAGCACAGACCAAAACAAACAGCCAATTGCTCTGAACTTATTACACCAGTTTTCATGATCTGTTTCCATGGAGCTGCTGCTGCTGTAACCACAGCTGGGCAGGAGGGCTCAGCACAGGGCTTTTCCACCCTAAAGTGTCAGTGGCACCCTCGAGGCAAGAGGAGCTGAGAGCCATAAGGACGTGTGACGTTATCTTTTCGTTCTGTAAAAGCAGGACATGTGAAATTTGGTAAGGGCTGGATGCATGAAGTCCCCTTCTATGTCAGCTGCCTTCCCTGGGTAAGTCACAGATGTTTTGTAAATTACAAACCTACCCCCCGTCCCCAGGTTGGCAAAGACCTGGGTGTAGCTTGGTCTCTTCACCCAAGGAACAAGCAGCAGAACAAGAGGGAGCCCTGAAGTTGCACCAGGCAGCTTTAAGTTGGATATTAGGGAAAATTCCTGTCTGGAAAGGCCAAGCACAGGCTGCCCAGGGAAGCAGTGGAGTCACCATTCCTGGGGGGATTTAAAAGCCCTGTGGATGTGGCACCTAGGGACATGGTTTGGTGGTGGCACTGGCAGTGCTGGTTGGAACAGTTGGACTCAATGATCTTAGAGAGTTTTTTCAGATTGAATGACCTCAGTGTACCTCATGGACCCTCCTGGGGCACATGACCTTGTCATGTACGGGCTGGTGGCTCCTTGAAAGAGAGGTTTGTGGCACTGAGTCCGGATGCCTCAGGTAGCTCAGTGAGAGACAAGAGATTAATGCTGAGGCAGACTGTCCTCTTCCAGTCCAGTTTCATTTTGAAAGTAGAAATTACACAGTTTAGACCTTTTTATGCTGTGGTTTGACAGCTGTTAGAGCCCAATAAAAGCATTACCAAGTAATTTTCCTTTTGCTTCCCTTTGATTTTAGCACTCTTGGGCCTAGTGCTGCTACTTTATATTATGAGGCAGCAATATCTGTGGTGTAACCCACAGGATTTAAATTCTGCAAACTACTGGGGAGCACGGATTTTATTTTATTCTAGAGGAGCTCATGTATGTGAGCAGCAGAGATGATGGCACTGCATATGATGAGCCCTTTGGACACCATCTCAGCATTTTGGTGTCTGATACATTCGGGGCAGCTCTGGGACAGCTGCCGTCCCTCCGGGGGCAGGGAGAGAGCGGCAGTGCCGGGCTCTGGCACCGCGGGCTGGCGGGTTCGCTGCGGCTCTGCTCTGCTCCTCCTGTCCCTGCTTTGCTCTTCCTGCCCCTGCTCTGCTCCTCCTGTCCCTGCTCTGCTCCTCCTGTCCCTGCTCTGCTTCTCCTGTCCCTGCTCTGCTCCTCCTGCCCCTGCTCTGCCCCTGCTGTCCCTGCTCTGCCCCTCCTGCCCCTGCTCTGCCCCTTCTGTCCCTGCTCTGCCCCTCCTGTCCCTGCTCTGCCCCTGCTGTCCCTGCTCTGCCCCTGCTGCCCCTGCTCTGCTCCTTCTGTCCCTGCTCTGCCCCTCCTGTCCCTGCTCGGCCCGTGCGGCCCGCACTGCACACCGCTGTCCCCAGACTGTGTCCCACTGTCCCCGGGCTGTGTCCCGCTGTCCCCCCGGAGCTGTCCGGACCGCCGTGCCCGCCGTGCCCGCCGTGCCCGCCGTCCCCAGTGACAGTCAGGGCTGCCAGGGTGACACGGGGCTGCGGGCAGGGCACGTAAGCCAGGATGGGAAGGAGCTGAGCGTGCCGCGAGAGCAGGAGGGGTAGCTGGCGAAGGAGTGCTGGCGAAGGAATGCTGGCGAAGGAATGCTGCTCTGCCCAGGCCAGGCGAGAGGCTGGCATGGGCAGAGCAGCCCCTGGCTCCCGGCAGCGCATCCCACCCGGGACAGCGCATCCCACCCAGGACACTGCATCCCGCCCGGGACAGCCCATCCCACCCGGGACAGCGCATCCCACCCAGGACACTGCATCCCGCCCGGGACAGCGCATCCCACCCAGGACACTGCATCCCACCCGGGACAGCCCATCCCACCCGGGACAGCGCATCCCACCCAGGACAGCGCATCCCACCCGGGACAGCGCATCCCACCCGGGACAGCGCATCCCACCCAGGACAGTGCATCCCACCCGGGACACTGCATCCCACCCGGGACAGCGCATCCTGCCCGGGACAGCGCATCCCGCCCGGGGCACTGCATCCCTCCCGGGGAACTGCATCCCACCCGGGACACTGCACCCCCCCCAGGCACTGCATCACTCCCGGGATAGCGCATCCTGCCCAGGACAGCGCATCCCGCCCGGGACACTGCATCCCGCCCGGGACGGCGCACCCTCCCGGCTCGCCCTGGACGCTCGGCGCCGCCCGCACAGCGGAGCCTCCTTCCCCTGCCCCTGTGCCCGCCGGGCGGGCCAGGCCAGGTTTGCCCCGTGCCCCGGAACAGGAGCTGTCCCTTGTCCAAAGCTCCCTTGGTGCCCCAAACTCTGTCCCAGCCCTCCTCGGCAGAGGATCCTGTGCTCCACTGTGCATCCTCAGAGCACCCTGGCCAACAATCCAATTGTGATTTTAAAGTCAAATTGTTTAATTAGCCTAATTACACTGAGGTTTTAAAATAATGTTTATCCCAAATACTTCTGTCCTCACTTCACACATCCTCAGAAGTCTCAAATTTATCTTTGCCAATAGCTGCAATATTTAATTAAACAGCCTCTCAATTCTAAACAGAATATGAACAGAATGTGAGGGGACAATATAATCAGCAGAGCTCAAAGGCCCCTGTAGCCAAACTGAGCCTGAGCTGTGCCAGAGCCCCCATCCCAGTCCCCAGCTCCTGCCCTTCTCCAGCCAGCCAGGAGCAGCAGAGAAATGTGTTCTTAACCTTTGCAAGGAAGTGGGAGCTCTGGGGCTGGTATTTGCACTTCAAAGCTGGAGCCAATGCCATCCTCAGCAGACAGAACAGAGGAGCTGTGTGACACTTTGGCACATAAATATTTCTGAAATCATGCAATATGAAATGAAATTATTGTTAACATTCTGTGAGCTTGCGCAAAGCTGATATTATTATTCTCAGTGATGTTATTAAAGCTCAGACAGCATGTGTCACCCAAAGCCAACGAAGTCCTGCTCCAAATACTTCAGGAGAGCGAGGCAGATTTCAGCTGACTGCAGAGAGCAAGTGGAGCCCCGGCCAAGGTCACGGGACATGCCAGCAGTCCCGTCACCAAGGGATGGAAGAGCTTCACCAGGCACCCCTGCTGGGAAAGGGGCCACCCTGCCTTTCTTCCAGGGTTGACAAGTTGGCTTTCAGTGCAGGACCAATCTCCTGAGGAACCCAAAAAAAGAGACTGACAGTTGACATTAAAATCTAATGAAGTTAGAAAAGCAAGGGGACAGACAGTTTAACAAGGAGCCATTTCTGGTGGTTACTAGATAAGATTTTAAAAAATTGTTTCATCCTCACTTGACCTAAATGGAGTGGAAAATTACCATGACTACATTTATCTGAAATCATAAAGTGTGTTCTGATTAGAGCATGATAAAAAGGATGGTATAAATTGATCCAAAGATAAAGAAAGGGCAGGGGAAATGAGATTAAGAAAAGAAGCAGACGCTAAAAAGGCAGGATAATACAGCAAGTCTCTGAAGCTCTATTAAAAATAGCTGTAGGAACTGGAACATAAATAGTTTGGTGCTTCACTTTCAGTGGGTTGGGCTGCAGCCCAGCCCTGTACTGGGGAGCCCAAGTTATCACCTCGTTAATCCCAAGCCCTTCAGCCAAATGAGAGCAGCTCTAAACCCAGCAGCCACTTTGCCCAGGGACTGAGCCTGGGCTGGAGAGCACTGTCTGTCCATCTGTCTGGAGCAGTGTCCATCTGTCCATTCAGAGCGGTGTCCACCTGGGGGTGCCTGGGGTCCCTCCTGGCTGCGCTCATCTCTGCAAGACCTCCTGCCTCCTCTCCTCAGTGAAACCTGTGGCTGGCTGGTTAATATGCTTCAGTCCCTATCAAATTACACGGAAATTGGTCAAAAGACTAAAAACTAGTGTAGTGGGTCTGGAAAACAAACCAAGGCAGGAAGAGCCTTTGGCTGAACTTCCCTTCCTAGAGAGACAGCACTTGCCTCTGGCAGAAACCTTCATGGTCATGGAAGCAAATATACCTCTGATAAAAGCTGTTTCAATTTCCTAGGAACAAGTTATAAAATGTGAAATAAACAAATATTGGTTTTCCCCCCTGCCTGGCTGCATAACTGGCTGTCTGGGGGCTTGGTGTGTGCGCCACTGCCACGGCACCGAGCAGGGAGGAAAGCACCAGCCACAAGGCCAGAGCTGGAGCAGAGCCTGCACTGGAGGGGCTCTGTGGGCTGGTGGGATGGGGACACAGCCTGGTGTCCCCTGGCTGAGTGCCCTCCCCAGCAGCACCCGGGTCCTGCGGTGAGCAGCAGCGTGAGCTGAGACCAGCAGTGTGCTCCATTGGCCAGCTGCTCCTCCACCCCTAGGTGCCCACCCAGCCGAGGAGCAAGGCCCTGACACTGGCAGGAAGCTGTCCTGAGACAATCTCTCTCCCAAAACCCATCCTTGACAGTCCAGAAATGCTGCTACTGCTGCTGCTGCTGCTACTTGATACCTGTGGCTTAGGAATGGATGAAGCGCTGACACCACCTTCCTTTTTAGCTGTTTTTTTATCTTCTGCCTAATGACTGAAATGTCCAGCCTCTCTCTCTGCAGAAAATGAAAGCTGTTTATTTACCTAATCCCCGATGAGTCTGATCTCAATCTGCTTTTTCTGAATGCAGCACTGAAATCCTCAGCATCCTGTGCCCCCAGCTAAGAGCTCCCTCCTGGACCTTCCAATAGCCAAGCATGGCTGGTTCCTTTAGATGAGGCTTAGCAAAAAGCCTGTTTGGGAAACTTCTCTTTGCATTTGGTGTAAACTTCCTTTTCCACTCTCTGTTTACGTTAACATGGACATATGTAAATCTTCCACCAGATTTCCTTCAAGGAGAAAGCCAAGGCAGAGAGTGAGAGGAAGCCGCGTTCCCCCCAGGCACTCGGATACTGTCAGCAGAGAGGCTGCTGCTGTCCCCTCCCTGGCCCTGTGAGGTGGCCCAGCATCACAGGCAGACACTGTCCTACAGGACTCCAGGAGCAGCTCGGGGTTTTCCTTCTGTGTGAGAAACATCCTGGTATCCATGTCTGTCCTTGATGTCCTGACAGTGCCACAAGTCCATGGCAACATTAAAGTTCTCTCACTGGCAAGCTTTCTGCAGGGTAATTAACCAGTCACAGACAATTTAATATCCCTAGATTTGTTTTAATTAATGTCCAGTTACTCAGCTGTTCCAAAGGGTGTCTGTGCTCTCCCCTCTCCAGCTGTGAATATTCCATTCTTGAAAACAGGACTTACACAGCTGATGAGGAGGGATGGTGAGGGGGTCAGAGGCCAGTGCCAAAGCTGACACCACAGCCCCGTGCTGCCATCAGCTTCTTCCTGCCTTGTTCTCCTCTAGCAGGAAGGTTTGGGAATGATGTTTTGAGTGCTGGGTGATGTCCCTGGGGACCATCAGCCCTCTGCTTCCAGAGCCTGGCAGGATTCTATTTACTGGATTTAGGAGGATGCAGGATGAGGGCTCACTTGCTCCTCACACAGGTGCCAACCAAACAAGGCAGGTATTTTGTGGTGCTATGGGAGCAAATTTGTCTTTGCTGATTAGCAGCAGAAAGAAACCTGGGAAGATGGCAATAAAGCTGAGTCTGGGTCCTAAGCTCAATGTGATGAAAAAGAGCTCTGTGCCATGCCTGGGAGGTGATCCCAGGCAGGCAGAGGGTGCCCAGCTCCCAGCAGCTTGGCAAAGGAATCAGCCCTTGCTGGGGAAACTCACTCCCTTGGGAACTAGTGGATCCAAGACCAATAGAGATGGCAAAAACAACATCCAGCTATTCTGCGGTCTCATCTGCGCTGAAGTCTATTTTCATTCATGTGAGTCTGCCATTGCTGCCATGGTGACCAACTTAGAAATTAATTATATAAAGACGTTAACAACATATTTAAATAGAAACATACAACCCACGGTTCTGGCAAAAAGATCCACGTATTCCTAGGTTGTGCCCTCCCACCTTCCCCTGGGTCCTCCAATACACCATTACCTCTCTGCTGATGTTAAAAAATATAACCAGACTTCTGCACTTTTAATTCTTTTTTTAAACTCTGAATTATATAAACCAGATATTCTTTGAACAATTCTCTTCTGTCCAAACCTGTGTTGCTGTGAGCACCAACACTACCTTGTGTAGTACACGAGGTATGGGGTTTGAAATCCTGGCTTCAGACAAAGGAAGCCCCAGCGAGGTGTCCTCAGAGCATGGGCTTGATGAGACACAGACTGCGCTCCTGCCTTTGTTTCTTTGGGTTTTCCACAGGAGACAGGTCACAAAATGTACCACCAGAGCCAAAAGCTCATCCATGGCTGGGGCAGGGAAGAAAACCTTACAGCGAGTGCCTTGCTCCTCAGCCAAGTGGTCAGACCCTTTCCCAGAGGGAGGCAGCAGTTCAGCCTTGCTCGTTCTCCTCTTGTGACTGTTCTCCAAGCAATGAGGCTTTTCAGTGCCTGAGGAGACCCCTCCACACCTGTTGTGAGCAAGCTCTGCTGCTTTCCCTGGTGTGCCCTTCCCAGGCATGCTTTCACCTGTGTCTGAGTGTGCCCTCTGTGCATCTCCGTCACACACAGCCTTTGATGTTGGCGCTGTCATGGAGATAATTTTTGTGCTCTTTTCTGCAACTATTTACCATTGACTCATGTTGTTTCATTTTCCTGTGTGTTTTTTAAATGCATGAACATATATCTACCCTTACCACATTCCTTTCAGTTCAGCTTTGTGTTCTCTCAGGAGGTGGGGACAAGCAAGAGGGGAGTGACCTGCACCTGAGTGTCAGGGAATCTGGCTTTTCAGGGCTTCCAGTGAAGTGAATGCAAACCAAACTGTGCTGCAGGAACATGTGCCTGTTGGCAGGGATTTGTGAGGGAAGGACTCACCCCTGGGATGCAGCCTGAGCTTTCCCACTGTACGAGCTCGTTTGTTTTGGCACTCTCAGGGCTAGTTTACATGCCTCTGCATCCAGCCACTGCTCAGCTGCTGGAGTATTTTCCTTCAAAGAGCTGCTGGGAAAGAGGCCTAAAAAAACTTTGCAGACATGCCTGCATTAGTTCTGCTGGAAGAGACACTAAACAGAGTGGAGTGACAGATGCCTTTCCCCAGAGAAGTGCTGGTGACTGGTGGAGCCATGGTTGGTGTCTGGGTGCTGTGGCTCCATCTGAGACAACCAGCCTTCCCACCATGGAAGGGACTCATTTCAGAGTAACCACACAGTTCAGGGACTCATTTTCAGAGTAACCAGCCTGTGCAAACAGGAAATAACAAAAGAAACAAACAAAAACCAATATCAAGAGGACTGAATATGCTTACAGAAAGAAGGTGACTTCTCCATAGATGGAGTTTGCTGGATCAGCTGGGATGGTGCCTGCTGAATTTCACACAAAGACAGCACTTTCCAAGAGATGTGCTAAAACTGCTGGAAGGTAGCAAATTCTCAAAGATGTTTCTTCTCAAGTACCTGTGTAAAGGTTTAATCTGTCTCCCAACACAGCCTTCCTGAGAGAGGAACATAGTGAAAGGGTGCAAGGAGATAATGAGGGTGAAAGAGAGCAGAAAAAATGCAGCTCATATTAGCACATAATCAGGATTACCAGGAGTGTTTACTGGGTTTCTGAAGACCAGTGCGTCTTTCAGATGGATGTCATCCCAGGTGCTGCTCTGTACTTACAAGAGGAAATTATTCACCTCTCTAAATCACTAACGTGTCTCGATTACGAAGTCTCCTTTAATGATCAGCTGGTTCAAGAAAGAGCAAGGCCTAATCCTGGCTCATCAGACAGGGTTTTACATTTCCTGGTGTGCCTGAAGCTATAGGAAGAGAGGCCTGATGTAAGTGACAGGAGGAAGCATCAATCTTGTCCTTTGGGAGCAGAGATCCTGGGAGGATGGGGAGCACAGGGTGACCTGTAAGGGCTGAGTGTAAGCATCTTTTCAGCTTTTTGGTGAGAAACAGTTGGGTTCTGAAGATAGCAAGAGTTTTATTGACAGAAAGACTAGGGTTCAGCAAGCCAAATCCATCATGTCTCTGATTTGGTGGCTTTAGGGAACATATAAAACAGGAAGAGGGTAAAATGAATATACAAAAGATGAGCACAGAGCAGCATCAGAGAAATATGAACTATTGCCCTGAAAAAGTAAAAGCCTGAAACTCAACTCAACTCAGCTCAAAGCTGGTTCTTGGACTTCCTGGGGGAGGTGGATATTCAAAATCCACTGAGGCCTGAGGAGGGGGAGTATCCCCACTGGTGTGCCTGCTGGAGCCCTGTTGGGTGGGTGCCACTGGCAGGGCAGGGTCAGCCCCTGAGCTCCACGGTGGTGGCAGATGGCAGGAATGTTTCCCATCTGCTTTCCCAATGGTGAAGCCTTGGGCCAGCACAGGAGGGGGGCTGCTCTCTGCATCCTGAGCCATGGTCCCACACCTGGGGCCAGCAGTGTGAAGAGCTCTTCACCTTGTGAAAGCATTGTCCCTCTGTGGAGGGAGCAGAACAGCTCGCACAGCACAGCAGCCAGAAAAACTCAGGTGAGACAGAGCAGGGGTTCTGGGGACAGGTTGTGACAGGTGACACCAGACAGCTGCTGAGCTCTACATCTAAAACAGGGCTGAGGGCAAATCCGTGCTCCTTCAGAGCCCAGCAGCACACTGGCAGCTGCAGGGCAAGCCCTGGAATTGCCCGTGGCACCAGAGCAGGGGTGGCACCGTGCCCCCCTGCCTCTGTGGTGTCCCTGGCCAGGGCTTCTTGCCCTCAGCTGGGGCCTAAAAATGGATCTCAAGTGTTTCATTTGCAAACTTTTAACAAAGATCACGCTGACATGCAAATATGAGAATGGCAAAACAATACGTGACAGCCAGCTTGCTACACTTCTTTGGAAAACTCAGATGTTTTCTTGTCACAAAGCTGCTCATTCTTCCTTTTAACATAAACATCGTAATGGGAATAAAATGGTTCTCTTTCATAAAATGCTGTGTGTTGGTGGTTAAGCAAAATTAACATTTTGTAAAGCAAATGAAGGAAAAAGGCAGCTCTCTGACAGATTCTGTGAGCAAAGAAATGGTTGTTTTATGTTCTGAACAAATGAATTTCCCTTTGCTTGGATGCTGACCCAGACGCAAAGCTGTGTCCTGGGGCACTCAGAAGGGAAATGGTTAATAAAGCGTCCCACCCCGTGTGTGAGCCCAGAGGGAAGGGATGTTTTAGTCGTGCTCAAACCTTGTGCCTTCGCACAGCTCCACAGAAGGCAGAAAAACATCCTGTGGTTCTCCGTACAGCTACTTCTGAGCAACCTGGGCTGTGGAAGGTGTCCCTGCCCATGGCAGGGGGTGGAATGCGTCAAAGGCCCTTCAAACCCAAATTCTGAGAATGTATGATTTATATAAATCATTAATCCCAAATAAACTACAGTAATTGTGTATTATTGCATTAACAGTCTGACTTTTGTGGGACTGTCAAAACGTTTGTCAGTGTCAATTTTAGCTTCAGAGTAACATTTACATTAATGGTGTCCAAGAAACAGAATGGAACTCTGTTTGGTAAAAGAGGAGACAAAATTAATTTGGAATTATTGTCGTCTCTTGCAGGAGGACAGTAATTCCAGGAGACTTTTTCCAAACAGGAGATTTTTTCTTTTAAATTGGAAAAGTGCCTATACTGTAGGCCCTGAGCAGCAGTAAGGAATCTCCTGTTGAGATAAATGGGAATTACGTTTTTGGCATCTGTTCCACAGTTGCTCAATGAATTCCATTGCATTTTACAGCAAAGACTGTTCTTCAGCACAAGCCCTTCCTGCTCCAGACCTTGGAGTTGGGAATGTGCAGATTAAGGCATTATTTTGACTACAATCTAAAGACCTTGTGGAAAAATTGAAAAAATTCCAAGGTGCTGCCAGTGGTTTTTCTGGGGACAAGATTAATATTTGCTGGATTTGCTGTATCCTTTTAACTGCTGCTTCCCTCCTCCTTTCAGTAAATAAATCTGCCTACTAGTTAAACAAACTGACTCTGATAGAAACCAAACACAAGAAATGCATTAACAATAATCTGCTGTTCTTAAAATAGACCAGCAATAGTGAAGGGAGCCCTTGGGTTCTGCTCACAGCTGGGCAGTGCCTGCCCAAATGTGGGCTGTGGCAAACCCCAAGGGCTGCAGAGGATCCTGTGGGCTCCTGAGGTGTCCTGACAGCCACGTCACCCTGCTGTGCTGCAGTGACAGGGGAGGGCAGTGCCACCTCCTGCACTGCTGTGACAGGGGAGGGCAGTGCCACCTCCTGCACTGCTGTGACAGGGCAGGACAGTGCCACCTCCTGCACAGTTCACACAGGGGAGGGCAGTGCCACCTCCTGCATTGCTGTGACAGGGAAAGGACAGTGCCACCTCCTGCACTGCTGTGACAGGGAAAGGACAGTGCCACCTCCTGCATGGTGTGACAGGGCAGGGCAGTGCCACCTCCTGCACTGCTGTGACAGGTAAAGGACAGTGCCACCTCCTGTACTGCTGTGACAGGGAAAGGACAGTGCCACCTCCTGCATGGTGTGACAGGGGAGGGCAGTGTCACCTCCTGCACTGCTGTGACAGGACAGGGCAGTGCCACCTCCTGCATGGTGTGACAGGGGAGGGCAGTGTCACCTCCTGCACTGCTGTGACAGGACAGGGCAGTGCCACCTCCTGCATGGTGTGACAGGGAAAGGACAGTGCCACCTCCTGCACTGCTGTGACAGGGAAGGGCAGTGCCACCTCCTGCACTGCTGTGACAGGGAAGGACAGTGCCACCTCCTGCACTGCTGTGACAGGGAAAGGACAGTGCCACCTCCTGCACTGCTGTGACAGGGAAAGGACAGTGCCACCTCCTGCATGGTGTGACAGGGCAGGGCAGTGCCACCTCCTGTATGGTGTGACAGGGAAGGACAGTGCCACCTCCTGCACTGCTGTGACAGGGAAAGGACAGTGCCACCTCCTGTACTGCTGTGACAGGGAAGGACAGTGCCACCTCCTGTACTGCTGTGACAGGGGAGGGCAGTGCCACCTCCTGCACTGCTGTGACAGGGCAGGGCAGTGTCACCTCCTGCACTGCTGTGACAGGGAAAGGACAGTGCCACCTCCTGCACTGCTGTGACAGGGAAAGGACAGTGCCACCTCCTGCATGGTGTGACAGGGCAGGGCAGTGCCACCTCCTGCACTGCTGTGACAGGGAAGGACAGTGTCACCTCCTGCACTGCTGTGACAGGGCAGGGCAGTGTCACCTCCTGCACTGCTGTGACAGGGAAAGGACAGTGCCACCTCCTGCATGGTGTGACAGGGGAGGGCAGTGTCACCTCCTGCACTGCTGTGACAGGGAAAGGACAGTGCCACCTCCTGTACTGCTGTGACAGGGAAAGGACAGTGCCACCTCCTGCACAGCTCACACAGGGGAGGGCAGTGCCACCTCCTGCACTGCTGTGACAGGGCAGGGCAGTGCCACCTCCTGCATGGTGTGACAGGGAAAGGACAGTGCCACCTCCTGCACAGCTCACACAGGGGAGGGCAGTGCCACCTCCTGCATGGTGTGACAGGGAAAGGACAGTGTCACCTCCTGCACTGCTGTGACAGGGCAGGACAGTGCCACCTCCTGCACAGCTCACACCAACCCGACAGCATTAGCAGCAGAGAGGACAGCGGAGGGCTGCAGCGGACCCTGATCTCAGTCAGCCCCAGATTTCCTTCCCTGTCCCATGAGCTGTGTGACGTGGTGAGCAGACAGGGAGCAGCTGGCACTGCCACCTGGCCACTGACGGCTGGCATGGAATTAATCAGAGAATCACAGATGGGTTTGGGTTGGAAGGGACTTTGAACCTCATCTCATTCCAACCTGCTGTCATGGGCACAGACAGTTTCCACAAGACCAGGCTGCTTCAAGCCCCATCCAACCTGCCTTTGGAGGCTGCTCCTGGTGAATGTGCCACCATCAGTGTCTTTTCTTAAGAAAAATGAATGCTTCTTTTTAAAAGTACAGATTATTTGTTCCTTGGAAACAAGCAGGAAAGTCTGGCATGCCCATTTTGAAATGGGCATCTGCTCAGCAGAGATGATCTTCTGTGTCATAAGGTACGGGCACACGGGGTGGCTTTGTTGTGTGCTGAGGAGGATGTGCCAGCCAGGGCATTGTTGCTGCCTGCAGAGCAAGTTAGGCAGCGGCCAGACATCCTTTCTAATGCTCCATTCCCTACAGGCAGAAGCAGTAAATTCTGGGAGGCCTTTGGGGCCCCTCCTGCCCTCCCTGTGCTGGGAGCTGGTGTTTGGGGCTGTCTGAGCACCATGCCACCTGGCCTGTCCCCACCTTCCCAAAACCTACTGTTGGGTCCATCAGGATTGCAATAACGTGTTTTGCCCTGATTTTTACTGCATGCTTGGGACTGTAGGGCCTTGCGCCGGAACACCCAGAGGACACTTCCTTGACCTTGCTGCGTGCTGTGGCTGCTGTCACGGCCAAGGTGCTCCTTCCATCACCCTCCTCTCTGGGATAGAGGGAGCTCCTGGGAATCTCAGCAGTCTCCCTTCAACTGTTTGGGCTGAATGATCCATTAATATTCCGTGATGTGTAGAAAAAGCCCTGAAGCTCACAAGGACCCGGGGATGCCTCATCCCTCTCCTTTCCCAGTATTTAGGTTGGAGTCAGGCTCTCCCCACGCTGGCAGGAGCTCATTTCTCAGTGGAAGGGCAGACCCTGGCCCAGGAGGGCACGGGGACCCAGGGCCCAGAGCGGTTCTGGCCTTTTTTGGAAGAGCCGGGCCGGGCCGGGCCGGGCGCGGCGCCGCGGCCTCGGCGGCTGAGGGCCGGCTCCCGCGGGCCGCATTCCGTGCTAATTTTAACCCGCTCCCTGGGGAAGGGCCTGCAGCACTACGGACTTGATTTATTGCTCTTCTCCTTCTGAAAACCTTGTTCAAGTGTCTCGGGGCAGAGGTAAAACCAGACTGGGATTCTCAGTCTGGATCCCGACAGAAGTTTGTCTGCATCACCAAGTTCTGCCGGGTTTGTTCAACACCAGCAGATTTCCCCTGAGGCGTCTGCGGAGCAGCACTGCCATGGGCTGCGTGGGGAGCGTGTGGTGGCCATGGCTGCTGCCACCCTGCAGATGGCATTGCCCAGCCTTGGGCCTTGGCCGGGCAGTCCAGGGCTGGAGTGTCACCAGGGTGTCACCGGGGTGTCACTGGGGTGTCACTGGGGTGTCCCTGGGGTGTCACCCAGGTTTCACTGGAGTGTCACCAGGGTGTCACCGGTGTGTCACTGGGGTGTCCCTGGGGTGTCACCCAGGTTTCACTGGAGTGTCACCAGGGTGTCACCGGGGTGTCACTGGGGTGTCCCTGGGGTGTCACCCAGGTTTCACTGGAGTGTCACCAGGGTGTCACCGGGGTGTCACTGGGGTGTCCCTGGAGTGTCACCCACGTTTCACTGGAGTGTCACCAGGGTGTCACCAGGGTGTCACTGGGGTGTCCCTGGGGTGTCACCCAGGTTTCACTGGAGTGTCACCAGGGTGTTGCTGGAGTGTCACCAGGCTGTGACTGCGCAGTGCTTCCCAGACCCTCCCTCCCAGCCCACGTCCCCTCTGCCGTAGCACCCCAGAGCAAACCCCCAGTCCCCTGTAGCAGATCATGCTCCCCCAGCCCTGGGGCAGGAGGGGATCTGCCCAGCGTCCAGCAGGGCCGGCCTTGCCCAGGGTGGCCACTGGCCTGGCAGGTAAGGTCAGGGCAGCCGGGCTCCAAGGCCCAGCCCAGGGGTGGGTGATAACCTCAAACCAAGAGGGTGAAATTGGTTGCTGAGGCTGAAGAGCCAACCCCAGGAGACAAAGCCAGCCTGGAGCACTCCCACAGATGTCAGAAAGGGACAGGGGACAGGCTGCCCCCTGCAGCAAAGGGAACAAACCCTGTGTGCTTCACCTGGCACAGGAAAGGTTGGGTTTCGGCACGAGGAACTCAGTGGTAAGTTCAGCTGATGGCAGAACCAGCTTTCTAGGGACTCTGCTGTGTCCGTATTGTTGGGTATCCCCAGGTGCATATTCAACTAGCACATGCCAGGTAAAACCCTCAGAGCTGGTCCTGGCCTGGGACAGAAGCACAGTCTGGGAGACCAAGGCAGTGCCCAACCCTGCAGCAGCAGCTGGAGCCCCCCAGAGTGCCCAGTGCCACGCAGAGTTATCCCAGCACTGGCAGAGATGGGCAGGGATTCCTGGAAAAGCTCCCCTGCCTCACTGGCTATGGTAGCATTTCCTCAGTACCTCAGTGTAAGATCAGAGGGTACCAATCTCAGTCTGCACCAGCAAGCAAACCATCATGAAATCCACAAGCTGGGTATTTGAGTAGAAAACATTCCAAAAGGAAATACTGAATATTTTCTTCTAGCCAATTTCACTTGCTTGTTTCCCATTTGGATTTTGTGTGTGCATGCACTAACATCCATCGCCAAAATGAGGCTGTGCCCCTGGAGAACGGACAGCAAAGTGCTGGTCATGCTTTTTATTTTCTTTTCTTCTTATTAATGCAGAGGAAAAGATGTTCTGTGCTTCTGCTTGGCTGCCCAGCTGGTGGCCTGTGCCAGGGGAAGGTGCCCGAGGCTCTATGGCACTCGGGGCCAGTGGGTCCAGCCCGGTGCTGTGCCCACAGCAACAAACACCCAAACCCCAAAGGCTGTACCTTGGAAAGAAACAGCACTGGCCTCGTTACTCTTACAGAACTGATGCTTTCTCTAAGGTGTTTTGTACTTAAGACTGAAGAATTAAGCAATGCCTACAGTTTAAGATTTTGTTTGTTTGTTTGAGATTTTCCTGTCCAGCTGCCAAGAGTTTCTGGCTCAGCCTTCAAACAATTTAACTCTGCCATGACCAACCAATTTAAATAAACACTGGTTGAAATCTGAGGCTTGAAACAGTGGGGAAAGTGGGCCTGGAGATGCTCCAGAGTTGTTAGCTGGGCGGTGGGGCCCTGAGCCCTGCCTGGAGCACAGCCCTTGCCACGTGCCCTGTGTGAGGAGGGATGAGGACAGCAGCTGGAGCAGGGAGTGCCACGGGGCCAGCAGCCACTGCTGCCATTTCCATCCAGGTGGCTTCTCTCAGCTCACCTGGGCTTGTTCCCAGCCCACACAATGACCCCCGGTCTGTGGAATTGCCAGCTATAATTAAAGTGTAGAAGCTGAAAAATAGAAATTATTGGAAAACGAAAATCCTAATTAACCTTCACTGTTATTGGAAATATTGCTGCTGATTACTCTGGAGCTTGAATTCTGAGATGCACAATGAGGAGATTGAGGAGGGGTCTAAACCATGGCGTGATGCCAGCACCAGGCCCTGGCCGAAGCCCTGCTGCAGCCTCCCAGGACACCCACACCACAGCAGTTTCCTGCCCCTCCCTTTGTGTCTCTCCCTCTTTTCCCACATCAAACTCGAGTGCTGCTCACTCTGCTGACACTGTCCAGAACTCTCACACTGCCTGACACACAAAGTCAGTTCCCATCACCTTTTGTGTTTTGTGTTGGTTTTTTTTCATTTTTCACCAGGGCTGTCTATGGGAACACCTTTACTGTGGCTCCTGTTCCCCATTCCTTCTGTTAGGCTGTGTGGTCATGGTTAATATCCAACCCCAGTGAGTTTATGAGCCCTGTGGGCTGCCAGGAAACTCTCCATGCAGGAAAAAAGATCCTGTCACCATTCTGTGAAAAATGTTTTTTAATTATTAAAGTACCCTCGAATCCAGCTCAGGTTTGGGCACTTTTTCAGCCATATTTAATAGTTTTTAGAAGTAATTTCAGTTTTCTTAAGGAATTTCTGTTATCATGAAAGCTTTACAAGGAATAAGGTCTGTGAAAAGGCTGGCTGAGATATCTTTAGGGCTGCACCCCTGGCAGACAGGAAACCCTGACAGCCTCTGGTCACTGGAGCCCAGGACAGCCCTGAGCAGCCTCTCACCAGCAGTTATCCCCAAACCACACCATATGTCTCCTTACATAATATGCTTTTATCTCGTGGTCTGAATCTCCTCAAAACAGCAAAAAACAAGCCGTATTTGGGTAACAACAGGAGATGAGGAAAATGGGTTTAGGGAGACAAGAAGTTTAACCTGATGGTGTTCACATCAGCCATTAAACTGTTCTTGCAGTTCTCAGCAGCATTAGCCTCTGGGACTATAAAGTGGAATTCCTAATATTTTCTGGTTTGCTACAGTCCTAATGCTTTAATCCACCTTGTTTTCCCTTTCAGATACTTCTCTCCTGATCTCATTGTTGCCTGATTAGAAGTAATTGAAAATAATCAAACACCCAGGGAAGAAGGAAAAAGGACATCCTAGTGGAGGCGTTTTAAGAAGATGGAATTACGTTTGAAAAAAGATTTCACATGTTTTACGGAAGTAACAGTCCCATGAGTTACAGCAGCTGAGAATGGGTTTACTTTTCTCAGTATAAATTGATGCTGTTTCTCCCCAACATGCGTCATCATTTCCTGTTATTTTGAAGATAGAACAAGGCAACTGAGAAAATTAATGCACTATATATCCATATCTTCACTTTTAGGACTTAGAGATTGCTGTCAATATAGCTAACTTAGGGCCAGCACTTAAAAAAGGCATTAAAAAATTAATAGTGAAAATACTTTTTCCTTTGCTAGTGTTGTTGGTCAGTTGAACTCCCTCCAAGGCACACCTGAGGGTGAGCAGCAATGGCTGTTTGGCTGTGGGGCACAGAGAGCACAGAGCACAGAGCCCGGGATGGGGCAGAGCCAGCTGGGGGACAGTGCTGGCTGTAGGGAGGGCTGCACCAGCTGCTTTTGGATCCCTAGTTTAGAGCTTCCATTCACCCACCAGCCTCACAAACACCCAGCCATGCTGAATAAACTCTGGAAAGGATTCTCCACCCTCCCAGCCAGTCTGCAGCACGAGCAGGAGGGGAGCCAGGACCCTCAAGCTGTGGCTGAGTTAAATGCATTGTGCCATCACTGAAGGCATCACCTGCCAGGGTTTCTTTGTGCCTCCTCTGTGCTTTCCTCTCTCCCTGCACGATTTCCTTTATTTCAGGTGGAGGATTCTTAGTTTGGGAATGCTTGATGTGAGTCAAACTTGGCACCCTGGTGTCTGGAGCACGGCAGCTGGTAGAGGGTGCAGGGTGCCAGTGCTGGGTGTGTGGTGCCAGTGCTGGGTGTGTGGTGCCAATGCAGGGTGCCAGTGCTGGGTGTGCAGTGCTGGTGCAGGGTGTAGAGTGCAGGGTGTAGAGTGCCAGTGCAGGGTGCCAGTGCAGGGTGTAGAGTGCCAGTGTGGGGTGCCAGTGCAGGGTGTAGAGTGCCAGAGCTGAGTGCCAGTGCTGGGTGCCAGTGCAGGGTGTAGAGTGCCAGTGCTGGGTGCCAGTGTGGGGTGCCAGTGCGGGGTGCCAGTGCAGGGTGTAGAGTGCAGGGTGTGCAGTGCCAGTGCTGGGTGCCGGTGCAGGGTGCAGAGTGCCAGTGCGGGGTGCCAGTGCAGGGTGTAGAGTGCAGGGTGTAGAGTGCAGGGTGTAGAGTGCCAGTGCTGGGTGTGCAGTGCCAGTGCAGGGTGTAGAGTGCCAGTGCAGGGTGTAGAGTGCCAGTGCTGGGTGCCAGTGCAGGGTGTAGAGTGCCAGTGCAGGGTGTAGAGTGCAGGGTGTAGAGTGCCAGTGCTGGGTGCCAGTGCAGGGTGTAGAGTGCAGGGTGTAGAGTGCCAGTGCTGGGTGCCAGTGCAGGGTGTAGAGTGCCAGTGCTGGGTGTGCAGTGCCAGTGCAGGGTGTAGAGTGCAGGGTGCAGAGTGCCAGTGCAGGGTGTGCAGTGCCAGTGCGGGGTGCCAGTGCAGGGTGTAGAGTGCCAGTGCTGGGTGTAGAGTGCAGGGTGTATAGTGCCAGTGCTGGGTGCCAGTGCAGGGTGTAGAGTGCCAGTGCTGAGTGCCAGTGCGGGTTGCCAGTGCGGGGTGCCAGTGCAGGGTGTAGAGTGCCAGTGCTGGGTGTGCAGTGCCAGTGCAGGGTGTAGAGTGCAGGGTGCAGAGTGCCAGTGCAGGGTGTGCAGTGCCAGTGCGGGGTGCCAGTGCAGGGTGTAGAGTGCAGGGTGTGCAGTGCCAGTGCGGGGTGCCAGTGCAGGGTGTAGAGTGCAGGGTGTAGAGTGCCAGTGCGGGGTGCCAGTGCTGGGTGCCAGTGCGGGGTGCCAGTGCAGGGTGTAGAGTGCCAGTGCTGGGTGTGCAGTGCCAGTGCAGGGTGTAGAGTGCCAGTGCTGGGTGCCAGAGCAGGGTGTAGAGTGCAGGGTGTAGAGTGCAGGGTGTGCAGTGCCAGTGCTGGGTGTGCAGTGCCAGTGCGGGGTGCCGGTGCAGGGTGTAGAGTGCCAGTGCTGGGTGTGCAGTGCCAGTGCAGGGTGTAGAGTGCCAGTGCGGGGTGCCAGTGCAGGGTGTAGAGTGCCAGTGCTGGGTGTGCAGTGCCAGTGCTGGGTGTAGAGTGCCAGTGCTGGGTGCCAGAGCAGGGCCATGCCCCTGGCAGTGCCAGTGCTGAGTGCCGCAGCCATGGGACACTCCGGCACACCCGGGCTCCCAGGAGGGGTGGGGCTGCCCCCTCCACTGCTGCTCTCTGCTGACACTCTGACCTTGTGACTGGTGCGTTGTTTATGTGTGGTGCCCTTTGCTGTTCCAGCACCGGGTCCCCCAGAACGTGGCAGCTGGACACCTCGTGTATCTCGGGCACTTGTGTTCTCCTCTCCAGGTAGAAAAATCAATCAGGGGTTTTCACTGTGCAGTAAATGTCAATTGTGCAAACATTACAAACCCAGAAACATCTGTAACTATGGAAACTTCAGAGGAATACTCATTTCAAGAATAAATTATGGCAAGAAGCTTTTTAGGGCTGTTTTTAAAGAATAAACATAAATTAAAACAAGTGAATTTCATAGGCACAAGTTAATTTTACTTTTTAACCTTTAGTGCTATAGCTTTTCAAGACATGTTTATCAATATTGATGTAGAGAAAAATGATATTTTATTGATGTTAGTATCCTAAGAATTGGCATTACTATTTGTATTGCTTAAAAATGTTCTGCTAAGACAATCTCCACTGTGTTTCAAGGAAGAGAACACTTTTCAGATGACTAATGGCCCACCCTTAGAGTTTATGGTGTTATTTATGCTTTTTGCTACATTTTACAGTTACAAAAAAAAAATCAAGTGTTTGAAAGGAAAACAGTCACACCTTTCTTGGAGTGGCTGGGACATTGCAGGATATGAGCACAAGGCCTGGGCCCAGCCACAGATTTGGGAAGAAATCTGGGAGTTGTTCTTCGCCCTCTGCACTTGCTCCTGGCTCACAGGCAGTGTGAGAGGTCAGGACTGAGCTCAGCGTGGGACTGAGTGATCCCCCTCTCTTCTCCCCTTTATGATTTGCACATCCCTAATGCATGGAAAGTAAATCCTTGGAGATAAAATTTGCTGTTACTTTCAAAAAAAAAAAAAAAGAAAAGCCTAGTCATAGAAGGTTTTGCTGTGACAGCTGGCCTGCTGAGACTGGCAATTTCTTGCCCATTCCTTGTTTGTAGCACATGAACCCCTCATGGTTTGTCTCAGCTGTCGTGGCTGTGTGTGCCTGGAGCAGGGCTGGGAACAGCATCCCAGTGCAGGTCACCCTGGCAGGCTGCAACACTTACTGCCCACCCTGCTCCTGGCAGCTCAGCAATGTCTCCTCTTCATCTGAGGGTGGCCTTGGAGACAAAACCTGCATGCAGTTTTCCCTCTGGCCATGGGAGTGTGAGCTGGGGAGGGCAAAGGGTTGTGCTCTGTTTGCAAAGACATCGCTCAGCATCCTCTCCGCAGCCCTGGCCACTAACATGACAGGACTCCCAGCTCCTTCTCTGCTGAAGGGTGGAGTCAGACCTGCCATCGGTTCAGGGAGATTTGCTGTGGAGCCAGACCTTCCATCGGTTCAGGGGGATTTACCAAGTCCCCTTCCCATCGGGAGGAAGCAGCACAAAAAGAGGCTAAAAGATACAGCGACCGCTGGGGTTTTGGGGACAGGGGAAAGTAGGGACAGGGCAGTGGTCAGAGGGGAGGTGGGCAGGGGAGGTGGGCAGGGGAGATGGGCAGGGGAGGTGGGCAGGGGAGTTGGGCAGCCGCGGTGGGCAGGGGAGATGGGCAGGGGAGTTGGGCAGCCCCGGTGGGCAGGGGAGTTGGGCAGCCCCGGTGGGCAGGGGAGGTGGGCAGAGAGGTGGGCAGGGGAGGTGGGCAGAGAGGTGGGCAGAGAGGTGGGCAGAGAGGTGGGCAGGGGAGGTGGGCAGAGAGGTGGGCAGGGGAGGTGGGCAGAGAGGTGGGCAGAGAGGTGGGCAGAGAGGTGGGCAGAGAGGTGGGCAGGGGAGGTGGGCAGAGAGGTGGGCAGGGGAGGTGGGCAGAGAGGTGGGCAGGGGAGGTGGGCAGGGGAGGTGGGCAGAGAGGTGGGCAGGGGAGGTGGGCAGGGGAGATGGGCAGAGAGGTGGGCAGAGAGGTGGGCAGAGAGGTGGGCAGAGAGGTGGGCAGGGGAGGTGGGCAGGGGAGGTGGGCAGAGAGGTGGGCAGGGGAGGTGGGCAGCCCTGGCTGGCACAGGGTACAGAGCCGGGAGCAGCACGGGCTCCGCCGGCAGCGGGCACAGCACGGCTTTCCCCGGCTGTGTTTGTGTTCCTAAACCTCCTGTTCCTCCTACAGAGGTCTTCGGAAATCGGGGCGGAATAACGAAGCGAGCGAGCGAGCGCAGAGCAGGCTGCGACCGTCGGGGCTCAGGCTCCCTCTGCCTGCGGAAACAGAGCGGATCCTGGTGCAAGGCTCATCCCGATCCTGTGCAAGGTTCATCCCGATCCTGTGCGAGGCTCATCCCGGCCCTGTGCAAGGCTCATCCCGATCCTGTGCAAGGTTCATCCCGATCCTGTGCAAGGTTCATCCCGATCCTGTGCAAGGTTCATCCCGATCCTGTGCAAGGCTCATCCCGATCCCGTGCAAGGTTCATCCCGATCCTGTGCAAGGTTCATCCCGATCCTGTGCAAGGTTCATCCCGATCCTGTGCAAGGCTCATCCCGATCCTGTGCAAGGTTCATCCCGATCCTGTGCAAGGCTCATCCCGATCCTGTGCAAGGTTCATCCCGATCCTGTGCAAGGCTCATCCCGGCCCTGTGCAAGGCTCATCCCGATCCCGTGCAAGGTTCATCCCGATCCTGTGCAAGGCTCATCCCGATCCCGTGCAAGGCTCATCCCGATCCCGTGCAAGGCTCATCCCGATCCCGTGCAAGGTTCATCCCGATCCTGTGCGAGGCTCATCCCGATCCTGTGCAAGGCTCATCCCGGCCCTGTGCAAGGCTCATCCCGGCCCTGTGCAAGGTTCATCCCGATCCTGTGCAAGGTTCATCCCGATCCTGTGCGAGGCTCATCCCGATCCTGTGCGAGGTTCATCCCGATCCCGTGCGAGGCTCATTCCGGCCCTGTGCAAGGCTCATCCTGGCCCCACAGCCTTTCCCTCTGCTCTGCCGCTGCTGCGGGACTGGATCCCTGCAGAACCCGCACTGATGTCCCTGGAGAGTGTTCCAGGAGCGACCTCCCGAAATCAAAGCACCACGGGCTGCCCGAGCCTTGGATGGGATCACACCAACATTATTGTCAGTGTCCTCCAGGCTTTGGGGAAGAGAAAGACTTGGGGCATATTACACGAGGAGCAAACTTGTTAACAATGGCCCAAAAATGAATGTTCAAGCAGGATATGTGAGTGATTCTACCAGAAATGCTCAGCACGGTCACAGGGGTAGAGTAGAGATGGCCCAGGCCAGCAGACAAAAGGACATGTGACAGTATCAGTGCCAGCACCGTGTGACAACATCAGTGCACAGCACAGAGCCCCTGGCTGGGGCACAGAAAGCTGTGCCCTCAGGCCTGGTACTTGGGATAAAATACAGCATTTTGAAGGCCAGGCTAGAACACCATGACTTTGTGACCCTATGATGTCCTGGAGCACAGAAGAGGAGCAGTCCAGCTCCCTCCCAGTCAGCGTTTCCCTGGCATTTGCCCTTGCAGTGATGGCTCAGGATCGCGCTGGTGTCTGACCAGCTTTCACCTCTTCCACAGCTGGTCACAGCCACCCCACAACCCATTGCTGCCTCTAACTTCTCTCATCTTCTTGTACTCTGCCTCTTTTTGCCCATTTTGAGCAGTTTCTCAGTATTTTTTTTTGCTTGGGTACCCATATTGAGTGTGTTACGGTCAGCAGGCAGTGGCACCTCACTCCCACTCTTCTACAGTTTTTGTGGGTTTTTTTTTGTTTTGTTTTGTTTTGGGGGGTTGGTGGTTTTTAGTTTGTTTTGGTTTTATTAGTTTCATTTGTTTGTTTTGCCTTTTTTTCCTTTAACACCTACTGTCTCTTCCCACTGGGAACTGCAGCTGACATCAGCTGTAGGCTTTGGATGCAGAACCCCTGAAAGCTGTTTGAAATGCAGGTGCATGCTCTCGAACACAGCACCCCCTCTCTCCCACTGACCCTTTCAGGACCTCAATAAACTCACAGGGAATTGTTTCCTTCCACAGCCACCTCTGCCTCTTTCCCACCACATCACCCAGGCAGGGTCTGATAAGGCCCTTTCCTCTGGCTGGGGGCAGAGCCCCATGCAGGGGTAAGAGCTGCCTCCTCGAGGGTTACATAAAGGGATTACAGCCCCACACACGCTGCTCAGGGGATCAGTGTAATACCCTGCAGATTAGAAACACCAGTGGGATATTTCAGCATTAAGCCTGCTTTTGGTTTCCTCTCTCTGTGTCCTGGGGTTCTGGCCGGGCAGGTACCAGTCCCACTGGCCTCAGCTCCCTCAGACAGGCGCCTCCTTCGGGGCTGAGGGACACAGCAAAATTTCCAGGTCTTTTCTAAATCTAGGTCTTCCACAGTGGCTGCCGTGTACCAAGCCCTCAAATGAAAGCTAGGAAGACACTTTTCAGAACAAAAGGGATATTTCCACTGTAAATTGCACTACCCATACAGCTGTAAAATACAAAATCTAATATTAAAGTGTCTTACTAGAATCAGAAAAATTACAGCTGTCTGTTTACAGAATGCCTCCAAGAAAGGCAGATTCCATGGGAAGCTGGGCAGCTCCAGGAAATCAATGCTCCTGGCCTGGCTGCTTGCTGCCAGCATCCTCCTGCCTCCAGTGCATCCCTGTCCCAACGCTGCACTGAGATGTCTGGGTGTGGGAGCAGGCAGAGCACCAGTCCCATCTTCACAAGGTGCTGCTGAGCCCCAGCCTTGAGGCCTTGGGCACACGGAGCAGGGGCTGGGAGCCCCTGGAGCCTCCAGCCAGGCACTGCAGGCGTCTCCTGCTCCTGCTGTTCCTCCTGTTCTTCCTGTTCTCCTACAGAGGAGCCTCTGCCAGGGGCTCCTGCTGCTCCAAGGCTGCAGCTCTTCCATCCCATTTCAGCCCAGCTGCCCTTTGCTCTTTCACTGTGATCCCGTCAGCCACCTAACTCCTGGAGAGCTGGAGTAAAACATCAGCCAGGGTTTCTTTTGGCTTCCCCCTCGGCCAGTCAAACTGGTCATGGATCCAAGCACCCAGGCTTACACCCACAGGAGGGCTTGGCCTTGGCTCTCCCCAGAGTGCAGTGCAGAGGAAATAATGCTCATTCCTCAGTGCTGAGTTAATCCACGCTGTCAGCTGCTGCTTTTGCAGCATTTACATGTTAGAGATCATGTTACAGAATAGCTGCTTATCAGAAAGGTCTCTGGCAGTGTTTGCGGCTGAAGCTGCTCCCACAGCACCTGCAGCCAGAGACTGCATGGCCCCACCAGCTCCTTCTGCTGAGAAAAGGCTGATTTTAAGCAGGGTCACTGAACAGACTAAGGAGGCACATCACTTACATCTGCAGCAGGCTGCTCCCCAGTGGCACAACCTGCTTCACCTCCTCACGTGGCTCCCTTTGCACACACGTTACCTGAGGAGGTTACAGCAGTCACAGTGCCAGTGCTGGTAAAACCACAGCGAGCTCACAGGATCCAGTGTATCTGTCAGGCCTCCAAATTGCACTACTCCACATCTAATGCCCATTTCAGCCTGACGTACAAGCCTACTTCCCTAAACCCAAATGAACAAAGAGGCACTGGAAAGGGGAACTGAAGGACTGAATGGACCAGCTGCAGAGCTGGAGGAGGAGCCCAGGGCTGACAGATCCCAAACCTGTGTCCAAAGGAGGGCAACAGAGCTCACAAGGGTCTGGAGCACGAGTCTGATGAGGAGCAGGTGAGGGAACAGGGGTTTGGAACGAGGTGGTCTTTGAGGTCCTTTCCAACCCAAACCATTCTGGAATTCCACAGAATCCTTGAATGAAATGGGTTGAAGACAATGAATCCCCTGGGACCCCTGGCTGTGCTTCACTCTGCACAGGGTGAGCTGTGGCAGCTGATCTCCTGACCTGCTCTGCTACCTGGAAATGCCTCTGAGAGACTGCAATTCCACCTTGTTTGAAGTGCACTGTGATGGCTTTAAAATGAAGGAGCCTCAAAAAAAAAACCCCTGGAATGCTGCTCCAGTGGTGTTTTAAAACATTATAAACTTCTAAAGAGAAGACTTAGCAGAGGGGAGGTAAAAAGGGAATATTTTTTTGGCATTTACACTGCAGCCAATTTAAATTAGGTAACTGAATATCTATAAATTGTCTAATTAGGTCAACTTTCATTGCAACCTCGGCCTGAAATGCCCCAGCAATAAGCTCTCGTCAGAGAATGTCTTTTACACCCCTTGATCCCACACAGTACTTCAAAATGATAATGATCCACTTAATCCTCAAACTGACTTGATGTTTTCCAGAAAACACTAACTTCAAACAAATACATTTCTCGGGAATGCATGTCTCTATGTATGGAAGGATTTGTCCTGAAAACCATAAAATCTCTGTAAGAGAGCTCTGCAGTACGGCTGCATAATGATATAAATGGTGGCTTCAAAAGGGCAGTCATGTTTGCTTTTCATAAAGCTCTGAAATGACAGAATTAACTAAGAAAAAAGCAATTTTGTTAAAATAAACCTACCCTCTTGTTAATAAGAAATGAGGACTGACGTGGTCAGAGGCCCATGTGGCCAGAGCTCACGGAGTTCTGGGACAAGGCTCTCAGGCACAGAGTGTCCTGTGCAGGGCCAGGACTCAGTGATCCCTGGGGCCCCTTCCTGCTCAGAATGTTCTCTGATTCCCACTGCCCACTGACCCCCTGCAGCAGCTCCTGCTGACTCTGTCCCATCACACCTGCAGTGTCCTCTCCTCTGCCTACTGTTGCTGAGAGCCTTTGAGCTCTTCTGAGAACCTCTGAGAACCTCTGAGCACCTCTGAGCACCTCTGAGAACCTTTGACCACCTCTGAGCACCTCTGAGCACCTCTGAGAACCTCTGAGAACCTCTGAGAACCTCTGAGCACTTCTGAGAACCTCTGAGCACCTCTGAGAACCTTTGAGCACCTCTGAGAACCTCTGAGCACCTCTGAGCACCTCTGAGCACCTCTGAGAACCTCTGAGAACCTCTGAGAACCTCTGAGCACCTCTGAGAACCTTTGAGAACCTCTGAGCACCTCTGAGAACCTCTGAGCACCTCTGAGAACCTCTGAGCACCTCTGAGCACCTCTGAGCACCTCTGAGCACCTCTGAGAGCCTCTGAGAACCTCTGAGCACCTCTGAGAACCTCTGAGAACCTCTGAGCACCTCTGAGCACCTTTGAGCACCTCTGAGAACCTCTGAGAACCTTTGAGCACCTCTGAGCACCTCTGAGCACCTCTGAGCACTTCTGAGAACCTCTGAGCACCTCTGAGAACCTCTGAGAACCTCTGAGAACCTCTGAGCACCTCTGAGAACCTCTGAGCACCTCTGAGAACCTCTGAGAACCTCTGAGAACCTCTGAGCACTTCTGAGAACCTCTGAGCACCTCTGAGAACCTCTGAGCACCTCTGAGCACCTCTGAGCACCTCTGAGAACCTCTGAGCACCTCTGAGAACCTTTGAGAACCTCTGAGCACCTCTGAGAACCTCTGAGCACCTCTGAGCACCTCTGAGAACCTCTGAGCACCTCTGAGAACCTCTGAGAACCTTTGAGCACCTCTGAGAACCTCTGAGCACCTCTGAGCACCTCTGAGCACCTCTGAGCTTCTCTGAGAGCCTCTGAGCTCCTCTGAGAGCCTCTGAGCTCCTCTCCCTCCTGCCACCCATCTGTCCCAAGCCTCCTCAGCTCATTGCCCCAGATGCATCTCTGACTTTGGGTGGGTGGTGCCTGCTGAAATCCATTCTCTGGAGGACATTTCTGCATGCCAGTATGACCTCTCCTGTGCAGCCTGGGATTCTGCTACCATCACCACCCTCTCTCTCCCTGTGTCTGGGCTCCTGCTCCCCTCCCCTCTCAGTGTGGTTTCTAAGTGGCAATTAAACAGGAGTTTAAAGCACCAGCACCATGCTGGCACCCAGGCCGGGTCCCTGGGCTGCCTGACCCTTCCTGCTCTGCCAGGCAGCCCTGCAGGGACAGGGCCTTGGAGCAGAGAGCAGCAGTGCCAGGGCTGGAGCCCGGCGAGACAGGCCCTGTGCCCAGGGAGCAGACACATTCCTGGGCAGGTCTCATGAGGGGGAAGCCCACCTTTTGGCCCTGGCATGCCATTTGGCTGTAGGAAATAATGGAATTGCTTATGTCAAAAAAGCCTCTCAGACCATCCAGACCAACCATGCTCCCAGCACTGCCAAGGACCCAGCAACCCATGTCTCCAGAGGCCACATCCACATGGCTTTTATGATTACTAGGAAGAGAAACTGGGAAAAAAGGACAAACAGGAGGCCAAAAACCTCACATTGAAATGGTGAATTTCCTCTCCGATTCGGCCACGGGATCTGTTCCTCCCCAAGGCACTGCAGCTCCCAGCGAAGACAAACCCTTTGCCTTTGTTTATCTGCTCAGAAACAGATCATCACTCCCTAAATTAGGGCAACTCTGCAATTAGTCCTTAATTGGTTTTATTTTTTTCCTGCCATTCCAATTAGAATTGCCAGGCAGTGCTGGCTCACCTTTCAGAGGATTTTGGTTTAGGGAAGGGCAGCGGGCGCGTCTGACACACCTGGGGCTCCCCCAGGCCTGGGTGCACTGGGGGCACCTGGAGCCCCTGGGAAGGGCCCAAGATGAGAAGCTCTGCCCCAGTATCAGCTGGTGCTGCCCCAGCACTCTGCACTGAGCCCAGCAATGCCCCAGAGCCACCCTGCTCCTCCTGCCCAGCCCGTCCCTACTGCCCATCCCACCCACAGCATCCACACATCCACACCTTATCCTCCCTCCTTCCCCACCTGCAGGACACCTCCATTTGTCACATTAGTGCCCCTGTGACTGCCCCGAAGCCCCAGAAGTGGTTTGGTGGAGGATCTCCTCAGCCACAGCTCGGGCAGGCTCCTGAAGCACACCTTGGGAAGCCAAATGTGCCTTTGGGGGATGTGACAAGACAGCACCCAAGCGATTTCGGGGACCTCAGGTGACACCGGGTTGAAGTGGGGGCTTGGGGACACGCCGAGGGCTGCAGCAGCATGTGCCACTGCTCACAATGCAGCCCAGCAGCTGACCAGGGAAAACGTGTACAGCACTTGTGTTTGCACTTCCCAACACCACAAACCTTATATTGAACAGAAGAGCTCAGAAATCACGAACTCGAGCCCGGGAGAGAGGCTGCTCCTCTCTGTTACACTGGGCTGGGCAGACACAGCACCACTCACATTCACCCACCCGAGAATCAGCATCTGGAATTTGCCTCCTGGAATCCCAGGTTACCTTCACCCTCAATCTCAGCTCCCTGACATCTTGGTTATTAGATAGATCATTTTTATGGATTATGTCATGCAAGGGCAACATTTTAATGAATAGTGGAATTAAATGTTTGCCAGAATTTTTTATATAAATGATCAATTACTGCTGGGTGCATTCATCACATTTATTAGCTCCTTCTAGAAACATTTCTCATAACTTGCAAATCGAAATGAGGTGGAAGTTGAATTTTATTTCTTCTTCAATTGCCTGTAGTAAATACAGTTCTTGCACATAAAGCAGTGGGGTTTTCATGTAATTCTTTTTATGACACAGGATAAAATTCTTATTAAAATGCTTATTCATTTGAGCCTGTTTCTGCTGGAATACCAGCCCCATGTTCCCATGGATTTTAGAAAACCATTATTAAGGAGAAAACTTGGAAAGAAAATTCTAAATGTTCACCATTTGGAGCTGCATCTCAAAACAGAGGCCTTATCCAAGGTGCTATTTCTGTGCTTAAGAAGGGAACTACTGCTCCTCCCATTGCCCCTTCCCAGAGCATGCTCCTGTGGCTGCTCCTCCACCCCATCTCCTGCACCCTCCGGAGTGGCCAGCAGCCTGAGTGACCATGTGTGTCCAGCAGCCTGAGTGACCACGCGTGTCCAGCAGCCTGAGTGACCATGTGTGTCCAGCAGCCTGAGTGACCACGCGTGGCCAGCAGCCTGAGTGACCATGTGTGTCCAGCAGCCTGAGTGACCACGTGTGTCCAGCAGCCTGAGTGACCACGTGTGTCCAGCAGCCTGAGTGACCACGCGTGTCCAGCAGCCTGAGTGACCACGCGTGTCCAGCAGCCTGAGTGACCACGTGTGTCCAGCAGCCTGAGTGACCACATGTCCAGCAGCCTGAGTGACCACGCGTGTCCAGCAGCCTGAGTGACCACGTGTGGCCAGCAGCCTGAGTGACCACGTGTGTCCAGCAGCCTGAGTGACCACGCGTGTCCAGCAGCCTGAGTGACCACACATGGCCAGCAGCCTGAGTGACCACGTGTGTCCAGCAGCCTGAGTGACCACACGTGGCCAGCAGCCTGAGTGACCACGTGTGTCCAGCAGCCTGAGTGACCACGTGTCCAGCAGCCTGAGTGACCACACGTGTCCAGCAGCCTGAGTGACCACACGTGGCCAGCAGCCTGAGTGACCACGTGTGGCCAGCAGCCTGAGTGACCACGTGTGTCCAGCAGCCTGAGTGACCAAGTGTGGCCAGCAGCCTGAGTGACCACGCGTGGCCAGCAGCCTGAGTGACCACATGGGCTCTCTGTCTCTGCCCCATCAGGAAGCGGCCCCGTGCTGGCTCAGGGAATGTTCTTTACGGGGTCTCATTTCACAGGAGCCCCTTTTACAGCTGCCCCAACCACTCTGCGTGCTCCAGGGCTGAAGGAATGGGGTTAATTAGTCTATGCTGATAAATCGTGGTGGGCTCTGAGTGCTGTGTGTATGACTGTGCACATAAATAGTGTACATACGCCGCATCCCAGCTGGGGAAGCAGCTCCATCGCTCCTGACCCAGCTGGTTATTCCCTGGCTTGGTGAGCCCATTTTCCCAGCTGTATTCCCAGCTCTTTCAGCTGCTCTTTCAGGTGCACCGGAGTTGCAGGGCAGTGCAGTGGCCCTGAGGTGTGTGTGCTCCACAGGCTTGTGAGCATTCCCCAATTCTGCCATCATTCTGCCCCCAGGAACTGGGGCTGGGTGGGATCACATTTCACAGAGAGATTTAGATTCACATCTGCTTTACCATGTGCTACTGATAAACGTCTGCATGTGATAATGTAAGTGAGAAATAACATGATAACGGATGGAGAGATCACATCTAACAGGAGCTGGAGGTGGTTTTTCTCAGACAGTTCAGTTTCTCAAATCAGATCCATCCCTCCACTGGATTGGGTGTGGAAGGCATTAAAGGAAAAGTCAACCCAACAGCGTGACAAATTATGTTCTAAAATAGAGGGAAGTGCACACCGATTATATCAAACATAGCTTAAAAGCACAGAGCTCTATCCCAAAATTGTTTTCTGATGTGCAAGCAGTTGCCATGCCAGCCACACAAGGAAGGGGCCGCTGTGCTGGGCAGGGTCAGGGCTGTCCGGAGCTGTGAGCCCGGGATTGTCCAGAGCTGTGTGCCCAGGCACTGTTGGGCAGTCTGGAGCTGTGTGCCCGGGGCTGTCCGGAGCTGTGTGCCCGGGACAGTCTGGAGCTGTGTGCCCAGGGCTATCCAGAGCTGTGTGCCCAAGCACTGTTGGGCAGTCCAGAGCTGTGTGCCCAGGGCTGTCCGGAGCTGTGAGCCCAGGGCTGTCCGGAGCTGTGAGCCCAGGGCTATCCAGAGCTGTGTGCCCAGGGCTGTCCAGAGCTGTGTGCCCAGGCACTGTGGGGCTGTCCAGAGCTGTGTGCCCAGGGCTATCCAGAGCTGTGTGCCCAGGGCTGTCCAGAGCTGTGTGCCCGGGGCTATCCAGAGCTGTGTGCCCGGGGCTGTCCAGAGCTGTGTGCCCAGGGCTGTCCGGAGCTGTGTGCCCAGGGCTATCCAGAGCTGTGTGCCCAGGGCTATCCAGAGCTGTGTGCCCAGGGCTGTCCAGAGCTGTGTGCCCGGGGCTATCCAGAGCTGTGTGCCCAGGGCTGTCCAGAGCTGTGTGCCCGGGGCTATCCAGAGCTGTGTGCCCAGGGCTGTCCAGAGCTGTGTGCCCGGGGCTATCCAGAGCTGTGTGCCCAGGGCTGTCCAGAGCTGTGTGCCCGGGGCTATCCAGAGCTGTGTGCCCAGGGCTGTCCAGAGCTGTGTGCCCGGGCACTGCGGGGCTATCCAGAGCTGTGTGCCCAGGCACTGTGGGCCGGGGCTCTCCCAGCTGGGCAGGGGCTGCCAGAGGGCAGGGGCTGCTGCACAAGGGTGTAGCCAATATGGCCTGGCCCCACCAAGCTCCTGACTGGAACTCCACAGACCCTTCGGTAAAATTGTCTGCTTCCCACTCATGTGAGAAACGAAGGAATTACAGAAGAGTGTCATGGCAAATGACAGAGAAGGGTTTTGGCAAAACCCAGGTGTTTGAGTGCCTGGCCTGAGGTTTAACCAGAGTTTTGTCCCAGGTGATGGGATATGTCTGTGAGGATGGGTCTCACCACAGGAGAAGCCTCTTCCCATATTCACAATTAAGAGGATCAGGGAGAGCTCCTCAGTGCCCTGTTAGCTCCAGGCACGGTGCTGTGGCTGCTAAGAGCACCACCAGGGAAGACGTGAGCACGGAATGGGAGCAGAGCTCTGCACTGCTCCAGGGAAGGAAGTTGTCATCATCAGAGTCACTCTGGCTCCTGAACCCTGGGCAAATAGCACCGTGGCATGCAAGTGAGCCCTTATTCCTGTTGCTTCTCTTACAG
This sequence comes from Molothrus aeneus, assembly GCF_037042795.1. Lineage (NCBI taxonomy): Eukaryota > Metazoa > Chordata > Aves > Passeriformes > Icteridae > Molothrus > Molothrus aeneus. The sequence continues at coordinate 35,770,984 of NC_089653.1, read as the reverse complement.
TGTGTGCAGCCCTTGGAACAAGCTCCTCATATTGTCTGCAGGGGCTTCATTCCTTGGCCTGGCCAAGGGTTTGTTGGGCAGAGGCACTGAGGGACAGGTTGGCTGTTCCCACCTGTGGGCAGGCAGCACGTGCACCAGAGCCAGCCAGCCTCTGCATTTTCCCTGGCTGCATTGGTCTCTGTGGGCAGTCATTCTAATAAAGTACGTTTTTGTGCAAGGAGACTTTCCTGGGAGGCTGTGCCCTGATGGGCACGGTGCAGCCTGCTGCCAGGATTGCCCAGGTCCCTCCTTTGCCACGTTAATGGCATCACAGGAATCCTGCTTGCATGGGCTGGTGAGGCACAGCCAGCTGCATGGGTGGGTCTCTCCAGCCCCTGGGAGCTGCTGGTGCCTCTGCCTGTGCTTCTGCTGTGGTCAGCAAGCTCTCTGTGAACCCAGAGCTGCTATCAGAGCTCCACGAGTCCTCTGCTGACTGCCAAACCTTGTGTGTAAGAAGGCAGCACTCCTTGTTCTGATTTGAAATGCCATATGGAATTTCACTAAAGCTCTTCAGTGCTGTGTGTCAGAGGAACATAGAACAACACTCGTTTTTACCAGCAAAGGCCCTGGGATCAGAAAGCAAGGGAATATGTGCAGTGCTGTGTGTGGGCAGTGCCTGTGCCATTGCCAGTCTCTCTCCAGGCTGCTGTGGATTCAAACGTCCCCATTTCCGCTTGCAAATGCTTCCAAGTGTGATTTTGTTTCTTTGGGTTTCCCAGAAGGACAGGGCAGCTGTAACCCTGTCTGTGGGTGTGTGCCTGGGAGGGCTCGGTGCCACACAGGCTGTCCTGAGGCACCCAGTGCAGCCTGGCTGCGGGACCTCGAGGAGGGGCTGGGTGGAGACACATAATTAGTGGGTTTCAGTACCTCATTTGTCTGCAAAGCTCATTTTTAACTGCCCGTTCTGCTCTGTGGCTGGAGACTCGTGCCTGAAAAATAGAAAAGGGGGCTCCTGAGGGAGTTATTTCTGCTCCTACTCCATAGGGCAGAGCAAAGCTGTGGCTACGCAGACACACACGTACAATCCAGTTTTACCCCAGCCCAGGGTGGGTGCTCCAGATGAGCTGCAGCCTGCAGAGGCACAGAAGAGGGACTGCAGGGACCAAGTGCTGCCTTGGCAGATGCACCACTTCAGTCTCAGCACCCCCTGAATGCTGCTGACCAGTCTGCAGTGTGGAGCAAAGCAGCTCTGGGCAAGTCCTGGCCTTGAACTCATCTGTGCCGTGCTCTCCCCCTTCCCACAAGGTGGTGAGCACGAGAGCCATCACCAGCAGAGCCATTGCCACCAGAGCCATCCTCCCTGGAGCCATTGCCACCAGAGCCATCACCACCAGGGCCACTGCCACAGCCCCGGGCTTATCCTTGGCCTGCTCCCTTGAGCATTTCTCTTCCCACATGCTGTGAGTTCATCCCACCCCAGTCCCTGCTGAGGGTGACCCAGAGCTCCACTTCTGCTCACAAAACTGCTTTGTGTGGTGTCATCTGGGAAGCAGAGCCCTGGAGGCACTTAACAGCCACTCAGGGGAGGCTGTTTGCCACAAGGGCCTCCCTCATTAGAGGGGGGCACATGTGCCCCAGTGTTCAGGTGACCCCAAATATCCCAAGCCCACCATCCCATTCACGGCAGGCTTTATCCCTCTGGGGCTCATCTGCTTACTCAGTTCTAAGATGTGCAGTAGGAAATGGATTATTTTGGGCATTCCCAAGCTGCTGTGGTGTTTCATTTCAAGGAAAACTGCTATTTTAGGGGTATGGAACCAGACCTTAAAATATTGAAAGCCAAGAATACCTTGTGTTCTCCATTTCTCTGCTGGATAGATGTGCTCGGCCATGAGAGCAGCTCTGTCCCAGCACCTCGTGCCATGGGCACCAGCCCCATCCTTCACACCCGTGTCCTAGCAGAAGCAGCTGGTGTGTGGGTGAAGCTCCATCTGCCCCCCGAAGCCACATCTGTTCTGGAGGCTGTGGAGCAGCTGCCCAAGCCCTGCTGTGCCCACAGTGAGGGCAGGTGCTCCTGGGCTGCCAGGCTGGGGGGCTTGGCACTGCCTGACACAGGCACAGCCACAGGCACAGCGGCTTTGCCAGCAGGGCAAGGTGTGCTTAGCTCAACAGCACCATTTCCTTTTGTGTGCGTGCTCTTCTGGCCTTCCCCAAGCTCTCCAGCATTTGTCTCAGACTGTTTTCATGGGGGCATCCATGGACACAGCCAGTGTGCCCTGTGACACTCAAGGATAGCAAATGCAACAGCCACGAGGGCAGGAGCTCTGTGAACCTTTCCTCTCAGGGCAAGATGAGATGCAGCTCGTATTTCCTACTTGGAAACTCACCAAAGGTTAAGATGTTCTTTCAGCATTTCACCCGAACATAACATTTTCCTTGAGCAGGACGTGCCCCCACTCACGGGGGTGGCACTGCAGCCACCAGGCACCTTCTGAGGGCGGGTGGGAGCAGGGGCAGCCGGGTGGGTGGTGTCGCATCGGGTACCCACATGGCCAGCGGACAGTGTCCCCACCGGGCCACAGCTGCGGCATCAGCGCAGCGAGGGCGCAGAGCTGGCAGGGAAGGAGAGCACGGGGGCACTTGGCACCCTGGCAGGGACTTGGCACGGGGGCACCTGGCACCCTGGCAGGGACTTGGCACGGGGGCACTTGGCACCACCCCAGCCCCAGCAGGCCGAGGGCCCAGGTCCTGCTCAGGAGCTCCTGGAGACCCTTGTGGGAAATGCTTGGTTCTGGGTCTGGGTCCCATCCCCGCCGTGCCGGGACGAGCAGACCCCGGGCCTCAGCGGCAGTTCTGCGGCTGTGAGCAATTCCCCAGGGCAGGGAGCCCTGTGCGTGCCCTGCCCGAGCTCTGCAGCTCCCACGGCCCGAGGGACGCCTCCTGACACCTCCCGAGCTCTTCTCCGGGATCTGTGGCTCAGAGGAGGAAATCAAACCACTCTTCCTTCCCTACCAAAAAAACCCCAAAAAACAAACAAAAAAAACCCCCAAAAAACCAACCACAAACAAACAAAAAACTAAAACACACAAAAAACCCCTTCCAAAAAAAAAAAAAAATCCCCAGCCAAAAAACTAACCAACCAACCAACCAACCAACCAACCAACCAAAAAAAAAAAAATCGTCATTTTCCAAAGGATTACCATTCTGTGCAAATAAAACAAAAGAGTGGCGGTGCTTTCCTTTGGCATCCGCAGGCTCTGCTGCCCTGCCGAGCTCTAGCTGCTGCTGTTCCAGCTGCGGCCAGGAGATGGGATGCTCGGCACAGCGCGAACGCGGCCGGGATGCGGAGCCGTGAGCCCCGGGGATGCGGAGCCGCCCCTCCAGCCGAGCCACGGGCAGCGCTTCCCGGCTCATTTCTGGGACTGGCCACATGTGCTCCAGCTGCTGAGATTTACCCGCTTCAACCCGAATGCAGCCCCACAGCCTCACCAGTCCCGGGGGCTCCCAAGAGCCTTTTGCCCAGTCAAGTTTGATTATTGGGCAGAAAACGAGGATTTTGTCCAACAGCTCTAACCAACCCTGTCCAACACCCCTAAAACCTCTGTTCAGGGATTTTAAGAAGCCTCCTCTGAGCTTCCATCACTGCCTGGTTTCTCACTGGTTTAAGAGCTCGCTGTGGATTTCATGGGAATATCTGGGGCCTCTTCTACCGAGGAACAGGCAACAGGACAAGAGGAAATGGCCCAAGCTGTGCCAGGGAAGATCTAGGTTAGATATTAAGGGAAATTTCTTCTTGGAAAGGGCTGCCTGGCTCTGGCACAGCTGCCCAGGGCAGTGGTGGAGTCCTTATCCCCAAAAGGATTAAAAAGCCACGTGGATGTGGCACCTGGGGACACGGGTTAGTGCTTGGCAGTGCTGCAGGCACTCGTCCTGTGGCTCCCCAGGAGCTGCAGAGCCCCTGTCACTGCTCCATCCCTGCCTCAGCCCCAGAAGGGCCCACAGACCCTGCCCAGACTGTGCCTTGTGCTCACTCAGCCCAGCCATGAAAACAAACCAGATTCTCAGTGCCTGAACGACACAGCCAGGACTGAAGTGCTGCCCTTTGCATGCACACTTGAATTTTACAAGTGAAATGCATTCTGCAGAAGAGCCAGCACAGGTTCTGCTCCAAACAATTTGGAGAAAAACATGACCTCATTTGAAATTTCATCCTGCAGCTGCACTTTAATCCTTCAATCCCCACAGCAACAGTTTTCTTGTAAATTAACAGCATGAAATATATTAGGAAATTAAAGTAGCTTCTTTGGCATTCATGTTTTTGTTCCTTCTTATCTTCCTGGTCTATTTTTAGGATACAAGGTGTTATTGATCAAAATCTCATAAAAATGATTTATAATGGTTAATAATTACTGTATTAATGCACCAGACTGCAGCAAAATTAATGCAGGCTGTGTCTGCTGGGCTGGATTCAGCACTGCGCACTCAGCAGCAGCAAACCAAGCCCCAGGGCTGTGGGGGATGTCCTGGGAGAATGTCCTCGTGCTGGGAGGTGCCAGGGGTGACCCTGGGGAGCCTCGGCCATCCTGCTCCATTCTCAGCCCAGGGTGGCCAGGGATGCTGCAGGCACTGGGCTGGGGCAGCACTGCAGGCTGGAGAGGTGTGGATCCCTGGCACCGAGGCAAAACGCCCTCAGCAATGGCAGGGTTAAACAAAGGTTCTTTGAACAGCTGAATTGTGCTGCAGCACAAAGGGCCTGACTCATCGGGCACAGTAAAGACAGGGCAAGGGAACCTGGCCCCGGTGGAGCATCAGCAGTGCCCATTCCTGCATCCCTGGAGTGTTCCCAGGCTGGGCTGTGCCGGGCCCTGCTCTGCTCTGCCTCTGGCCCATCCCCTGCCCAGGCCATGCTGTGTCACACAAGGTCACATTGACATCACTGCAAAGCCCTGCCTGACACAGCTCTGATCCCAGAGCTCCCAGCAGGAACGGATCCCAGGATCTGCTCTGTGGATCCCAGAGCTCCCAGCAGGAACAGATCCCAGGATCTGCTCTGTGGATCCCAGAGCTCCCAGCAGGAACAGATCCCAGGATCTGCTCTGTGGATCCCAGTCTCCCTGCAGCGCAGGACAATCTGTCCTGGCTGTGCTGCTCTCCCATCCCTTCCCTCTGCACTGGCACTAAACCATCACCTTTGGTGGAACAGCTCTTTAACAACGTCCTTGGCATTGCCCTCACTGCTGAGAGCAGGCAGGTGTGTGGGCCTGAAGTGCTTTTTGTGAGGAACCACAGCTCACATTCCCGAGCACAGGGAGAGTTTCAGCCCACCAGCCTCTCACAGGTTGGTTCTGATGAACCACTGGAGCAGAACTGTGTTCCCCAGACATTATGGGGTGCCACCTAAATCCAGCAGCATGCACTTGCCAAGGAATCAAAGCTGAGACTGCAGAGAGCACTGAAGGCTCGCTGTGAGATCTGCAATGCATTGATGGCAGCTTTGCACCTCTCCTCGCTGGGGCTGGGGAAAGCAGGGTCAGGCAGGGCTGCTCTGGCAGCCAGGCACCCAGAGCACTCTGATTTGTGCCTTCAGGCCACACCAAAGCAAATCTGAAGCTGAGCAGCCTCCTGTCGCTCCGGCAGCAAGGAAGAGCCCAGCACAAACCCCCCACATCCCATCCAGCTCCCAGACAGGCTGGAAACCCTCCAGTGATCCAGCTGGAAGGAAAAACAGGATGTTTTCCTGCACCAGAAACCTCTGACTGACCCAAATGAGCTCTGGGAAACGGTGACAGTGACAGAGGGGATGACAGGATTGAAGGGGTTTGCCATGTATCCCATGAGAAAGAGCCTTTTAGTATATTTAGCGTTTCACTGCATCAAATTGGAGAGAGAGCACAGTTTGATCCAGGCTTTAATCCCAAGGGCTGGCCTTCCTTCCCAGCCAAAGAGCACCGTGAATTTAGTGAGACAAGTTCTCCCTCTACAGATCTTTTTGGTAGTGATAAAAACCTGTAATAACCAGCCGTGTGCTTTTGCCACAGTCCCTTGATTTCAGACATCTGCAAAAGCTGAATACCCACAGAAAACACAAGGAAAAGACAGGTTCCTCATGATGCCATAAAAAAGGGGTGCTTTCCTTGCACCCTCTGCAGAATCCAGCAGTTAAAATACCAGCACTAAGCTACCAACAGCAGCTCTGAAATTTTGGGGTCTTTTGGTTTCTTTGTTTATTTTCCTCCCTCCAATGTGTCTCCATCCCATCCTGAGAGCTGAAACACCCCAAAAACAGCCCCATTCATCGTCAGAACATTGTCAGGTGCTTAAAACAGTAATCTCTGCTTCAGAAAGGTCTCCCTGCAGTCCAGGGAATGTTTTATCCATCAGTGGCCACTGTCAGTGTTTCACAGTGCAGCAGGCATTCCCGTTGAGGGGAGACAGGGCTCAGGGGTGGGAGCTGAGGGGAACACTGCCTGCCTCGGGTCACACACGGCCTCTTGCTGGGACACCGGCCAGGGCTCCTGATCCAGCACTTTCCAGCTCGTCAGCACATTCGGAATATTCTCCGGCAGGAAGGAAATGCAGACAGCAGCACTTCGGGCACAGCACTGCTGCAGCACAGGTGTGTGTGTGCAGGGCAGGGAGTGCCGGCATGCTGGGGGCGTGGGGGGGCTGTCCCTGCTCCATCCCACTGCTGCATCCCATCCCATCCCATCCCATCCCATCCCATCCCATCCCATCCCATCCCATCCCATCCCATCCCATCCATCCCACTGCTCCATCCCATCCCATCCCATCCCATCCCATCCCATCCCATCCATCCCACTGCTCCATCCCATCCCATCCCATCCCATCCATCCCACTGCTCCATCCCATCCATCCCACTGCTCCATCCCATCCCATCCCATCCATCCCACTGCTCCATCCCATCCATCCCATCCCCATCCCATCCCATCCCATCCCATCCCATCCCATCCCATCCCATCCCATCCCATCCATCCCACTGCTCCATCCCATCCCATCCCATCCCATCCCATCCCATCCCATCCCATCCCATCCCATCCCATCCCATCCCACACACAGTGACAGGGACTGGCTATGGCTGAGGGACAGCCATGCCCAGCCGTGCCCCAGCCATGCCCAGCTGTGCCCCAGCCATGCCCAGCCATGCCCCAGCCGTGCCCCAGCCATGCCCAGCCATGCCCAGCCGTGCCCCAGCCATGCCCAGCCGTGCCCCAGCCATGCCCAGCCATGCCCAGCCATGCCCCAGCCATGCCCAGCTGTGCCCCAGCCATGCCCAGCCATGCCCAGCCATGCCCAGCCGTGCCCCAGCCATGCCCCAGCCATGCCCAGCCATGCCCAGCCGTGCCCCAGCCATGCCCCAGCCGTGCCCCAGCCTCCCTGGGCTGCAATGGGCTCCTGAGCATGCTGGAGAGGGCCCACGTGGGGCTGGCCACGGGCATTGGGCTCAGCAGTGCTCACACCCCCAGGGTCAGGCAGCCTGGAGAGGTTGTTTCCCCTCCTGATTATGTCTGCAAAGGCAGCCATCAGTGTGTGCCGTGCCCTGGTGCTCTCTGGCAGGGACGGTGGCTGTCCTACACGCTGTGCTGGCAGCAGGTGTCACCTGCTGGGGCACCCAGGGCCACCCAAGTGTCCGCTGACGTGGGCTGGGGATGGGAGAGGGCTGGGAGGGCTGGAGCAGCTGGAGGGGCTGGAAGCACTGGAGGATGGACTGGAGGTTGGTGCTGTTGGCCTGCGCGGTGCCCAGGGCCCTGCTCCTGCCTCAGTTTCCCTCTGCAGCTGCACTGCTGGAAGGGTCACTGTCATTTTCTCCTTTGGCATGTGGTGACCGGCCTTCAGCAGTGTGGCAAGGAATTAACCCAGCCAGAAGGGAATCTCCTGTGGGAAATGCTGCCATTCTGACACTCAGTTTTACCCAAAATGAGGGTGGGAAGAGGAGACACGGAGCAGTTTCACAAGACTTCAGCTCAAAAACAGCTAAAAGAGCTGTCCCAGCAGTCGGAAATCTCAGCATGAAAATGTGATTTAAAATCTTTCATTTCAAATTACCGTTTTAGAAGAACAATTTAGCGAAAGATTCACCCTCCCACTGAAACTATTCCAGGGAGGAATGTTCCACTGACTTCAATGCTGAACGTGAAGGAGCTTAATATGTAACAACCAATGTGACTGTGCTCGTGTGTGCTGTTCTGCACTGGGAGAGCAGCTATTTCTGATCTCTTTTCCATGAAGTCCTATGTAGATTAAAGTAAATTTAAAGGTTATATGGATGGATGTTATCAGAGAAACCCAGTCTGAAACTCAGATGGACACTGCCTTTGTCCCTTTAATCAACTCCCATTCCAACCTAATTTGCATTGATCGTGAATGTGGAGATGGATTTCAGACCCACTGTGCTGCTCCTGTTTGCAAACAGCCACTTTGCACTTGCAAACTGCTGGATTTTCATGTCCTCAAGGGTAAAAAAAAAAATTAAAATCTGGGAATAAATTCTGATATATGGATGCTCCAGAATACTCTGGAATAGAATACTGGAGCAAACAGGCTCCCTGCATCCCTCTTGGCTTGGTTTCTTAGTGAGCATCAAACCCACATTTCCTAGTGATTTAAATTGATGTTCTTTTAAAGCTGATCAAGCGTGGAAGCCAATAATTCTTCACATCAGCCTCTCCACCATTTTGTAAAAGTTCTGGTGACAAAACTGTGCCTTGGGATCTTCTCCATGTCATCCGGAGGGTGGCCAGCAGGTGACAGAAGCTGGGAATGTCCGGAGCATGCTGGGGTGAGCAGGGCGGCGTCCACGGGCTGGGGCAGTGCAGGGGCTGTGGGGCTGTGGGGCTGACCCAGCCCATGGGGACGGACCCCTGCCTTGGGAAGGCTGTCCCGGGGCGCTGTGCCCCCCTCGGGCGAGCTGGGGCCTGGCTCTCCCACCCAACCCGTTTGCAGCCAGCAGGGCGAGAGCGGGAGTGCTCCTGCCAGGAGCTCATCTGGCATCCCCTGGAAACAGCACTGCCAGAGCTTGATGTTTGCTCCTCACATCCACACTCCTCAGGTCCATCCAAAAAACTGCTATGTGCTTTCTTTATGCTCAAACCCAGCAGAAACAAGAGAACTGAAGCAAAAGGGTGCCCAGCCAAACCAATCCCTGCCATCTGCACCGCGGTGTCAGCAGTGCCCAGAGCCCTGAGCTCTCTGCAGGGATGGACAAACCCTGTCCCACTGAGCCTCTGTGGCTGGGGCTGGGTCACTGTTCTGAGCTCAGGGGCTGTGTTCGGTGCTGAGCCTCAGGACAGGGCAGGCAGGAGCCACGGGATGTGCCCCTGTCACACTAATAAGGAGATTTCCACAGTCCGCTGGATGTGAAGTCAGACAAGAATCAATCCATCTGGGAGCACAGTGCCATGAGAACCTTGGGCTCTGGGTAAGAAGTCACAACCCATGAGCCAAAGCAGGGCCCCAGTGCCTGAACCCTCAGGTTTAATTGCCTGTCACAAGGTGCCCTGCAGGTCCTGGTGGCAGCAGCACTGGGAGCTCAGCAGGACAGGGCTCTGACAGGGAGGGGGTCTTTGTGGGGGAAAAGCGGGGCTGCCTGGGGATGCAGGGACACAACTGGGTCCCCGAAATGGGCACACGCTGCTGGTATGCCCCCAAATCACTGTCCTTAAGGCACTTCTCTGGTAAGAGATGTTTCAATAATTCATTACCTGCCATAATTAAAAACCCCACTCTGAATATGGGGCTGTCTTCCTCTTGTTCAGCTTTTCCACCAAAAGAGAAAAAAATCACTGTTCTTTTAATTTCAAACACAATCAATATCAGTCTATACAGTCCAAGGTTCATTGCTTTCAGGCAACCACTCATAAATATTCATTAGAGAATTAAAGAGCTATTAACAAGGGTAACTGTTGAGGAGCATTTTTTAACTGTCTCCCACAAGAAATGAAATTTGCATTTCTCGATGTAGAAACCCACAATGAGCAATGGCTCCTTGCATGACAATAACCCATCAGGTAAAAGAGCCCCCGCAGTCCCCACACAAAGGATGGAGCGGGTGAAGAACACTGGGGGTGACTCTGGCCCACTGCATCCCAGCCAGCCCAGCCCTGCAGCGCCTGGGCCCTGACCCCAGCAGCCTCTGCCTCCACTCCCTGCGCTGCACAGCACAAAACTCATCTCTCCCGGCTCTGATTCATCCTCATTTGCATGCCATGGTCACTGCCTCCGCGTTCCCTCTAATTAATTCCCCAGGAGGACACTCCACCCTGCCAGCTGCCTGTGATAAGTTCTGCTGGTGTTTATCCCAGCCCGAGGCTGTGGGGCCGGGTGGCGATGGGCGGATCAGGCACCTCTCAGCCCCAGACTGGCCCTGCTCTGGGGCTCTGTGCTGCTCCCCCTTGCACACAGGGACCTTTACTGTCCGCTCACGCTGACCTGGCAGGTCCATCACCTGCCAACACCCTGGGGCCCTGCAGTATTTTAGCTAAGAACCCAGGCAAGGCTTTCTTAGCCAAAACCAGGGGTCTGGGTGGGGAGCAGGAGCAAAATGATCATTTTGAGGGCAAGAAGGTGGATCAGCAGGTGGGCTGTGCCGGGGGCTGCCACCAGCCCCACGAGGGAGAATTCCCCACGTGCTGATTCTGGGGCTGTGCAGCACCACCAGGCTGTGGAGCTTCTGGGTTTTCCTGCAGCTGCAGCAAATGGAAATGCATAAGTGAATCCCAGGGGAGGATCTGTTATGTGAAGCAATTACTTCTCAACCTGAAGGACAAGGCAGGAATCACCTCCTTTTGCATCTCTTATGAAGCACAATTCCATAATTAATATCAGTTCTTGGCATTTATAAAATCAGGGTGTGTAGAAACAGGGAGCCCAGCACAGCCTGAGGTTCCCTCAGCTGGGGTCATCACAATACACAGGATTTTCCCCAAGGGATGGGCAGTCATGGGTTTTGCCCTGGGATTCCCAGATCCTGTGGGTCCAAGGCTCCCACAAAATGCAGGAGTGTTCTAGGCAGCCTGAATTCATTTGGCTCCAATGGAGAATTTCTAGGGCTCTGCATGAGGAAAGAAATACTGACAACCACCAGTAGAAGAGGTGCCTTTGCTTCAGGGGTTATTAGATGCTGCAGCCCGTGGCCTTGGGAAGGACAGAGACACTGGGCTGGTGCCCAGGTTCCCACTGCTGATTTCTCCTTCCAGGTCTGAACCACCTCAGTGTGGATTGCAGGGGGAGGAACAGACCCACTGAGCCAATCCTGACTCCCAGAACTCCTGCAGGAAACTGAAGTCCCATTCTGTTCCCATCAAATTAGCCATAAGTTATTTCCTCCATCTCTGAACAGGGATATTTGAAATTGCAAAGTCACTGTGGCCAGGAGCGCTCACAGTTTTTCTGTAAAACCACAGTGAGCTATATATACATGTAGATATGCATGCACACGCACACAAACACAGCTGTGTCTGTGTGTGTATACGTATGTACACACACAAAAATACATGTACAAGCAGGCTAACCCCATGTCTGGCAGTGGGGACCATGCTGAGGTGTGGCAGTGCCCAGTGAGTACCTGCTGCTCCACACTGGTGCTGTGCCAAGCCCAGCAGCCACGTGCCAGGCCCTGGGAGCAGGGGGCTGGATATTCCTCCCTGTCCCAGACGAGTGGCAGGCAAGCAGCAGCACACACACACACTCTGGAAAAAACCCTGTCTGCCCCTAGAGAGTTTTTCAAAGCTAAGCTCTGTGCCTCCACACTCTTGGGGTGACTCTCCCCATGGATCCTGAGTCACAGCCCTGGAACAAAGGCCAGTGGCAAACAGGATGCTGAGGGCTCTCTGAAGTCACACAAGTTAGGAAACATTTTCTGACTTTCAGGAATGATTCATGACTTTTACATTTCTGGGTTGGACATTTTCCTTAGTCACCGGCAGGGTTTCAGTGACAGATGAGCCTCTCAGAGCCGTCAGCTCTCCTTTTCACATCCAGACTTTGGAACTTCATCCCTGAATTATAAGTCACGCAGCTCCTTTTTTCCCCTCTCTCTGAAGATGTTGTTAATCTGTCTGCTTTTAGCTTGCAGAAGAATCTGAGCCTTGCTGTGACTTTCTCCTCTGTCCCAGGAGGTGGCCAGTGGCCCTTGCAGGGGTGCTGTGTCAGGGCAGAGAGGCGGCTCCTGCTGCTGGATGCTTCCTCCAGGCATTGTCCTCCTGCAGCCTTTCTCCTGCAAGTGAGGTAACTACAAAACACAAAGCTAAAAGCAGGAATTAAATTAAACCCAAGGAAAAGTAACACTCAGAGTTAGCTTGATGGAATATAAAGATTTAAAGAAATATGCATCCAAGAGGTTGAAACTAAAGAGTAAGTATTTGCACATGTGAGTAACAACACCCTCAGTCAGCACACTGGGAATTGGGATGGGATCAGGATGGGATTGGAGTGGGATTGGGACGGGATTGGGATGAGATGGGGATAGGATTGGGATGGGATGGGATCAGGATGGGATGGGATTGGGATGGGATCAGGATGGGATTGGGATGGGATGGGATGGGATGGGATGGGGATGGGGATGGGATTGGGATGGGATGGGGATGGGATGGGATGGGGATGGGGATGGGGATGGGATTGGGATGGGATGGGATGGGATCGGGACGGGATCAGGATAGAATTGGGATGGGATGGGGATGGGATGGGATCGGGACGGGATCAGGATAGAATTGGGATGGGATGGGGATGGGATGGGATCGGGACGGGATCAGGATAGAATTGGGATGGGATGGGGATGGGATGGGATCGGGACGGGATCAGGATAGAATTGGGATGGGATGGGATGGGATGGGATCGGGACGGGATCAGGATAGAATTGGGATGGGATGGGGATGGGATGGGATGGGGATGGGGATGGGGATGGGATTGGGATGGGATGGGATGGGATCGGGACGGGATCAGGATAGAATTGGGATGGGATGGGGATGGGATGGGATCGGGACGGGATCAGGACAGCCCGGTGCCCACCAGCCCCCAGCAGCATTTGAGCAGGTGGCCCCAGGGCTCGGGAGCTCTGGCTGCTGCCCCCCTCTCCACCAGTGCCTGCTGTGCTCAGAGGGTAAATTTCACATCATCACAAGTCACTAAAAACAACCGTGGCATAGAAACGTGGATTTTGCCACTGTGCTGTGTGGAAATGTGACAGAGCTGTGAGGAGTCAGTGCTGCCAGGGGAAGTCAGGGTGCTCAGTGTGAGCTCATCTGCTCATGGCTGCACAGGGAGCAATGGCAGGGACAGCTCACACTCTCAAGGGCAGGGTACCTGAGAAACCTGGGTTGGCTGGGCAAATCTGAAGGGATAAATTAAATTATTAAAGAAAAACTCAAGACATCACCAGACAATGCAGACACCAGACAGCCTGAGAGAGCTGTGGCTATTCAGCTCGGAGAGGAGAAGGCTCGAGGGAGACCTTAGAGCTCCTTCTAGTGCTTAAAAGGGCTCCAAGAGACCAGGAGAACAACTTAAAAATTCCCCCGGGAAACACTTCCTTAGTTTTCCTAAGACTCACGACATTTAAAGTTTCCATTTCCCCATGTGTCACAAAATGTCCCTCAATGAACTCCTGGATGTTAGTAAATGCCAAAGCCTTTATTTATGAGTAGCCAAACTGATCACCTTTCTTCCTGTGAATAAATGTGAATGGAAAGCTCTCCAGGGTGACTCTCGGCAGGTGTGTTTGACACCGCGTGTTCAGGGACAGCTGTGGCGATGAAGAGCTGGGCCCCTCCGTGGGGCCTGGGGTTTGCTCCTCCCTCGCGCTGCTGCGATTTGCAAAAATGGTTCATGAGTCACAGAGGCAGGGAGGGGGCGGGAGGGGGCGGGAGGGGACAGGAGGGGGCAGGAGGGGACAGGGAGGTGGCAGGAGGGGACAGGGAGGTGGCAGGAGGGGACAGGAGGGGGCAGGAGGGGGCAGGAGGGGGCAGGAGGGGACAGGGAGGGGACAGGGAGGGGGCAGGAGGGGGCAGGAGGGGGCAGGAGGTGGCAGGGAGGGGACAGGGAGGGGACAGGAGGGGACAGGAGGGGACAGGGAGGTGGCAGGGAGGGGACAGGGAGGGGGCAGGAGGGGACAGGAGGGGACAGGGAGGGGGCAGGAGGGGGCAGGAGGGGACAGGAGGGGACAGGAGGGGACAGGGAGGGGGCAGGGAGGGGACAGGGAGGGGGCAGGAGGGGACAGGGAGGGGGCAGGGAGGTGGCAGGAGGGGGCAGGAGGGGACAGGGAGGGGGCAGGGAGGTGGCAGGAGGTGGCAGGAGGGGGCAGGAGGGGGCAGGAGGGGGCAGGGAGGGGACAGGAGGTGACAGGGAGGGGGCAGGAGGGGGCAGGAGGGGACAGGGAGGTGGCAGGAGGGGACAGGAGGGGACAGGGAGGGGACAGGAGGGGACAGGGAGGGGGCAGGAGGGGGCAGGAGGGGGCAGGAGGTGGCAGAAGGGGGCAGCCAGGTGCAGGTGCAGGGGGAGGTGCAGGGGCAGGTGCAGGGGAGGTGCAGGGGGGAGGCAGCCCAAGGGCTGGCAGTGCCAGGACACACACGCCCAACGTGGGTCTGTTTCCAGGAGGGAGCAGGCAGTGCAAACACATCAGTGGTGCTTACACACACACCCAGGAGGGAGGGGAATATCTCCATTATCAGCAGGCATTTCTGCAGACAAAGGGCTCTGTTCACGGAGCCCTAATCCGCCTGTGCCCCCCGCCCCATCCATAAATGACACTTCCCAAGGATCCACCTCCAGCAGCCCAAGGTTATTTCTTGTCAAGCAGGTTTCGGAGGCAGCGTGCCCGCTCTCCACATTTTCCATGACTCCACCCTTACGTGTTCCTAATCCCTGACAGGGAATTACCCACACGCTAATTCCGTGCCGGGCCTGTCCGAGCGGCTCCTCCGCCCAGCAGCGCCATCAGCCAAAATTCCTCTGCCCTACTCAGGCATGGCCCCTGTGCAGGAATCGGCCTCGGCCTCCTCGGCTCTGGGATTTTCCATTTCCTCGTGGCACCTCCTGCCCGGCGAGCCCCAGTGTGCCGGCTCTGCCCTGTGCGAGCCCTGCCTGGGGGCAGAGCCAGCGGGAAGGCCGGGGAGGCAGGCCCGCACCCAGCAGAGCCCCACAGCAGAGCCCCACAGCAGAGCCAGCGGGAAGGTCGAGGATGCAGACCCGCACCCAGCAAAGCCCCACAGCAGAGCCCCACAGCAGAGCCCCACAGCAGAGCCAGCGGGAAGGCCGGGGATGCAGACCCGCACCCAGCAGAGCCCCACAGCAGAGCCCCACAGCAGAGCCCCACAGCAGAGCCAGCGGGAAGGCCGAGGATGCAGACCCGCACCCAGCAGAGCCCCACAGCAGAGCCCCACAGCAGAGGCAGCGGGAAGGCCGGGGATGCAGACCCGCACCCAGCAGAGCCCCACAGCAGAGCCAGCGGGAAGGCCGGGGATGCAGACCCGCACCCAGCAGAGCCCCACAGCACCGGCCCTCACCCGAGCTGCGCCCCTGCTCGGGGGGTTTGCAGCGCCCAGCGCCTCCTGCCCGGGCCAGGGGTCAGAGCAGGCTCGGCCCAGCACTGCAGGGCTGCCAGCCAGCAGCCCGTGTGCCCGGAGGGGCTGCCAGGGGCAGGGACCGCGCGGGTCCCGTCTGCCCCCGGTGCAATCGCGGGACTCGTCACCTCACAGCCTGGTCTGCCCCGTGCATTGCTGCTGCCCTGAGCAGCCCTGCGGTTATTTTTAGATGCATTTCTACATCTCTCTGTTTAATCTCCATGTATTTAATCTGGTTTTGCGCTCCCTTCTGACACCAGCAATAGGCAAAAACCCCATCAGGTTTAAAACCCCATCCCCAAACCCCAACTGCGCCTGTCAGTGACCGCAGCGAGAGCAAATGCAGACACGGGAAAACTATTTATAGCTCAGATAAACAAGGCAGAGGCTTTGCTTAATGAGAGGGAATGGAAGAACAGTGCTCACACACAGACCTTGAATGTGCTGCCCTTGCCTGGCTCGGGAGGGCTGATGGGCTCCTGCTGTCCCTGCCAGCCCACGGCGAGGGGCCGGGGTCACTCCCAGCAGCGCTGCTGCAAAGGGGGATGCAGTGCAGCCACCCCCTGGGCACTCAGTGAGGGCTTGGCTGTCAAGGACAGTCCTGGTTTCACACAAATCTGAGTGGGAATTCTGTTTCTGACCCAAAACACAGCCAGGAGTGGAGAGTGATGCCCTGTGCCAGCCCACAGAGGGTGCGTGCTGTGCCCTGGGCAGGGGGTTCAGGATGCCCTCAGCAGGGTCTGCAGGGGGATGTGCCGGGTGTGCAGGGGGGTGTGCAGGGGATGTGCAGGTGTGCAGGTCTGCAGGTGTGCAGGGGATGTGCAGGGTGTGCAGGGGGATGTGCAGGGTGTGCAGGTGTGCAGGGGATGTGCAGGTGTGCAGGGGGATGTGCAGGGGGATGTGTAGGGGATGTACAGGTGTGCAGGTGTGCAGGTGTGCAGGTGTGCAGGTGTGCAGGTGTGCAGGGGATGTGCAGGTGTGCAGGTGTGCAGGTGTGCACGGTGTGCAGGTGTGCAGGGGATGTGCAGGTGTGCAGGTGTGCAGGGTGTGCAGGATGTGCAGGTGTGCAGGGTGTGCAGGTGTGCAGGGGATGTGCAGGTGTGCAGGGGGATGTGCAGGGGGATGTGTAGGGGATGTACAGGTGTGCAGGGTGTGCAGGTGTGCAGGTGTGCAGGGGATGTGCAGGTGTGCAGGGGGATGTGCAGGTGTGCAGGTGTGCAGGTGTGCAGGGGATGTGCAGGTCTGCAGGTGTGCAGGGGATGTGCAGGGTGTGCAGGGTGTGCAGGGGATGTGCAGGTGTGCAGGTGTGCAGGATGTGCAGGTGTGCAGGTGTGCAGGTGTGCAGGGGATGTGCAGGTGTGCAGGGGGATGTGCAGGGGGATGTGTAGGGGATGTACAGGTGTGCAGGGTGTGCAGGTGTGCAGGTGTGCAGGGGATGTGCAGGTGTGCAGGGGGATGTGCAGGTGTGCAGGTGTGCAGGTGTGCAGGGGATGTGCAGGTGTGCAGGGTGTGCAGGGGATGTGCAGGGGATGTGCAGGTGTGCAGGGGGATGTGCAGGGGGATGTGCAGGGGATGTGCAGGTGTGCAGGGGGTGTGCAGGTGTGCAGGGGGTGTGCAGGTGTGCAGGTGTGCAGGGGATGTGCAGGTGTGCGGGTGTGCAGGGGGATGTGCAGGGGGGTGTGCAGGTGTGCAGGTGTGCAGGGGGTGTGCAGGTGTGCAGGGGGTGTGCAGGGGATGTGCAGGGTGTGCAGGTGTGCAGGTGTGCAGGGGATGTGCAGGGTGTGCAGGGGATGTGCAGGTGTGCAGGGGATGTGCAGGTGTGCAGGGTGTGCAGGGGATGTGCAGGGGATGTGCAGGTGTGCAGGGGGATGTGCAGGGGGATGTGCAGGGGATGTGCAGGTGTGCAGGGGGTGTGCAGGTGTGCAGGGGGTGTGCAGGTGTGCAGGTGTGCAGGGGATGTGCAGGTGTGCGGGTGTGCAGGGGGATGTGCAGGGGGGTGTGCAGGTGTGCAGGTGTGCAGGTGTGCAGGGGGTGTGCAGGTGTGCAGGGGGTGTGCAGGGGATGTGCAGGGTGTGCAGGTGTGCAGGTGTGCAGGGGATGTGCAGGGTGTGCAGGGGATGTGCAGGTGTGCAGGGGATGTGCAGGTGTGCAGGTGTGCAGGAGGATGTGCAGGATGTGCAGGGTGTGCAGGGGGTGTGCAGGGGATGTGCAGGTGTGCAGGTGTGCAGGTGTGCAGGGGGTGTGCAGGGGATGTGCAGGGTGTGCAGGTGTGCAGGGGATGTGCAGGGTGTGCAGGGGATGTGCAGGTGTGCAGGGGATGTGCAGGTGTGCAGGTGTGCAGGAGGATGTGCAGGATGTGCAGGGTGTGCAGGGGGTGTGCAGGGGATGTGCAGGTGTGAAGGATGTGCAGGTGTGCAGGGGGGTGTGCAGGGTGTGCAGGTGTGCAGGGGGTGTGCAGGTGTGCAGGTGTGCAGGTGTGCAGGGGGTGTGCAGGGGATGTGCAGGTGTGAAGGATGTGCAGGTGTGCAGGGGGTGTGCAGGTGTGCAGGTGTGCAGGGTGTGCAGGTGTGCATGTGTGCAGGTGTGCAGGGGATGTGCAGGTGTGCAGGTGTGCAGGGGGATGTGCAGGGGGTGTGCAGGGGGTGTGCAGGTGTGCAGGTGTGCAGGGGATGTGCAGGTGTGCAGGGGGATGTGCAGGGGGGTGTGCAGGTGTGCAGGGGGATTCTCGGGCTGCCCTCAGCAGGGTGTGCAGGGGGATGCACACATGGGCCATGGCTTGGGGCGGTGGTGTATCCCTGACTGCCCCGGTGTTCTGGCCTTGGGCAGCTCTAAGCCAACTGCACTCCTGTTTCCTTGGCCTGCTTGAAGCCAGCAGGAATCAGTCAGAGGGTTAATCCCTCATTCCAGGCCCAGGGAATGGGGCCATGCTAATTCTTTCCTGTAGATTTGCTAATTTGATTTTTCTTTTCCTGAGACATCAAAGCCAACCTCCAGAGGAGAGCTTCCTAATCAGCAAGGAGAGAAGGAAATCACTTATTTAGTGGGAAGGATGTAGATATACCAAAGGGAAACATTTCCATTTTCTTTTTATAGCTATCAAAAACAACTTTACACAGCAAGTCCCCTAAATTCTATTTTTATTGCAAGGAACTGGAGTTTTGGGACCCTTCCATGCAGCCGTCTTGTCTCTGTACTTGTAAACAACAACTTCACTGAGATGAGGTGAACTGGATCACCTTTTCCCTCTTCAAAACATTTTATGTTATGGATGGGAAGAGGAGGCAGGAGGCCAGGAGGAAATAAAGGGCTCCTGAAGAGTGCAAAGCCAACCCCTCAATCTGATCCGGGCTCTGAGTCCATCCTGGCCTTTGCACGTGGCCTGTGAGCAGTTTTTGGACTCCCTGGTTCCACAGGAATCCCGGTTTAGGCCTTCAGCTGGGTGCTTATTGCACACCCAAAGCACAGCTGTATCAATCACACACTGTTAATGGCTCCTGAGACAAGCTGGACGCAAGGGGTGGCTGGGACAATAAATGCAGCACAGTGGAAGCAGCACCAGGCCCAGCACAACCTCAGCCCCCCAGGGCTCCTGCAGGGCTGTGGGTCTGGCTGTGCTGTGGGTCGGTCTGTCTGTGCTGTGGGTCTGTCTGTGCTGTGGGTCTGTCTGTCTGTGCTGTGGGTCTGTCTGTCTGTGCTGTGGGTCTGTCTGTGCTGTGGGTCTGTCTGTGCTGTGGGTCTGGCTGTCTGTGCTGTGGGTCTGTCTGTGCTGTGGGTCGGTCTGTCTGTGCTGTGGGTCTGTCTGTGCTGTGGGTCGGTCTGTCTGTGCTGTGGGTCTGTGCTGTGCTGTGGGTCGGTCTGTCTGTGCTGTGGGTCTGTCTGTCTGTGCTGTGGGTCTGTCTGTGCTGTGGGTCTGTCTGTGCTGTGGGTCTGGCTGTCTGTGCTGTGGGTCTGTCTGTGCTGTGGGTCGGTCTGTCTGTGCTGTGGGTCTGTCTGTGCTGTGGGTCGGTCTGTCTGTGCTGTGGGTCTGTGCTGTGCTGTGGGTCGGTCTGTCTGTGCTGTGGGTCGGTCTGTCTGTGCTGTGGGTCTGTCTGTGCTGTGGGTCTGGCTGTGCTGCGGGGCACAGGCAGCACCGGGGGCCCCGCTCTGTCCCCTCTGCCACCACCCAGGGCTGGCAGAGCTGCCAGCTGGAGGCACAAGGAGCATTTCACCGTTTGAAGCCCAGAGTGTGTTTAGTTTCAGAAATGTTATGCCAGTCTCCCCAGTCTGCAGCAGTGCCAGTGCCAGGCTGTGTACTGGGGTAGGGGCAGCACTGTGCCCTGTCCTGGTGGGTTCAGCTGGGCTCTTGCCAGGGCTGAGCCAGTCACCAGACATCCTGGGAAGCCTGTGGATTTCCCAAACTTTTCTTTTTATTTATTGCAATTTCTTGAAGCTTGACACGAGCTGGAGCCTCCTGTGTGCCTCGTGGGTGTCTGTCCCCCCTCACAACGGGGCTAAAGGAACCTGAGAGGCCAAGGGGCTGACAGGGCTGTGGGGAACCCTCGGAACATCTGTCCTTTCCCAAAGCGGGGTTTGATGTGTCACACAGCTCTGGACATGTTTAGCCATATTCTCCTGTATATCAGTTGGATATTTTTATGGGATGGACTGTGGACAAAAGCAGAACAGCAGAATTATTCCTTTTTTTTTGTAACAAAACCAATGACTTCACTGAAAGTACAACCCTCCTTGGGGAAGGACCAGTCAGGCTCCCTCCTTCTCCACAGCACTCGGTGTGCCCAGCAGGAGCGGCTCATGGGGAGGAGGAGAAGGAGGAGGAGGAGAAGGAGGAGGAGGAGAAGGAGGAGAGCAGGAGGAGGAGGAGGAGGAGGAGGAGAGGAGGATGATGATAAGGATGAGGATGAGGAGGATGAGGATGGTGATGATGGGGCGGGGGCAGAGGCTGCTCTGGGGTGCGCTTGGCCGTGCAGCCATTTCCAGGCTGTAAATGCCACGGAGGTGAGTGACCAGAAATAATGCAGTTGGGTTTTTTCCTTTTTCTCCTTTCACCCTTACCAAAAAGCCATGACCCAACGATTTCCCTGGTCTTTAACCTACAGCTTGCCTGAGGATGGGCTGTGTTTCAAGCGAGCCTGTGGCCTGAGCTGCCCCAGCCAGACGTGGCTCCCTGCCCACCCTGCTCCCATGCCCTGCCCATCCTGTTCGCCCCGGTGGGCACTCTTTGGTTATGCAGATACAACTGGCCAGAGCCTGCACAGCCACAGATGCTATAAATGGACACACAGTGATCCTGCCAAAGATTTTATTTTCATTCTAGCCAAGCTATGTGCTTAAATCTTCTCCGTACGTGAATTCCAAAGGGATACAATACTCTATGAGAAGAACATTTCTTCTACGAGTTCTAAACATACTGACACTTGCATTTGTATGTGGCCTTTCAATAAAAACTGCTGGGTGCTATTATTATTATTATTATCATCATTATTATTATTGTTATCATTATCATTCCCACCAGCACAGAGGTGCAGCATGGGGAGGCTGTGCTGGCACAGGCTGCTTCTGCCCCAGCTCTGGGTCCCCAGCACTGAGTCTCTGCCCAGGCAGGAGGGTCTGGTGCTCAGCTCTGCAGCACAGCCAGTGTCACACGTGGGTGAGCAGCCTCAGGGCTCATAAATACCAGCTTCCCGTGCCTTTTGGGTTATTCTATAACTTCATGCACGCTGGTGGCTTGGCATGAAGCAGATGCCAGGCTGAGTGTGCAGAGCACACGTGGGCTCAGCAGTGGGATGGTCACACTTGGCCCAGGTGCCTGGTGTGTCTGTTTACACATCCTACCAGTATGGAAAACTAATCCCAAGGAAAGCAAACACTCCACTCTCGCATTCCTGGTACTGTGGAGAGGGATGGTTACTCTGGTTTTTATTGCTAGAAAAATCTCTCTTTTGATGTCCTTTGAAAGTGTGTCCTTTGAACCCCAGCAGCCAAGTGACGTCAGGTCCAGTTCCAGGCTGCTCAGGAATTGCTATGGCAGATCACTGAGCCCCAAACAGGAGACATGGAAACTCACTAGTGAAAGGCAGTGCTGCAGCTTTCCCCCAAACCACAGTATTTCCAATACCCTCGTACATCTCCAGGCCCTGTGGTATTTAGAAACAGGACTTGCCACGGCTGGAAGCAGTAGCCACAGTGTATTTGCCATCACATACGAGTGGCTAAATATAACACCTGATGGCAAATGGCAACAAACAGGGTGGTTATGGCCTGGGATAAACCCAGGAGACAAATAAACCTCATGCATGAATAAACAAACAACTACATAAAAGACAGTCCCTTTCCCTTTCTGAGTGCCCACAGCCTATTTTGAAATAGACATTTCTGTGTGTAACTGATGAATTTGCAGAGAGAATGACTCAGACTTCAGGGCCCCTGTTCTGCAGTGGAGGGTGAGCCATGGCTGAGCACCCCGGCCATGCTCCCCATCACTGCAGGGACAGAGATGGGCAAAGAGCAGAGCAGGGGGCAGGGGCTTGGCCCCAACCCCAAGAGCTGTGCCAGGCACCAGGAGGATCCCATGGATCCCCCCAGCAGCCACCTCTCCATGGGAAACAAATCACAGCCTGTGCAGCAGGCAGTGCACACGTGTGATAAGCACAAAACTTATCCCCACCAGGCCAAACAGAGATGTCAAAGCCTGCTCTTGACCTCTGGATTCTGGAGTATGAGTACTGGGAATGATGGCCAGCCCCCCACCTTTCACAAGTGGAGAAGGAGTGAGCTCGAGTGTCAGTGCATGGTTTGTCCCTGGACTGCATCCCTGGAGCTGCACAGAATGCAGCTCCTCCTGGGTGGCTTTACAGCACTGCAATACAGGCAGTGCTCACAAGCAGCCAAGGGTTTAACCAGCCCAGCCATAAATCTCCTCTGCTTTCACTTGCTCAGCTTTCAGACCCTGTCACAGCTATTTATAGTTTCCATACTGAGTTCCTGGACAGATGAAACCTCAAATCTCATGAAAAAAAAAAAAAAAAAAACAAGCAGGGAAAAAGAAAAGGACACAGAATATTAAAAAAATCCTTGAATTCTTGAGCTGTCTCATCCAGATGCAGAACAAGCACAGGCTCATTCCTATCACCCTGGCACTCACCCTGCCTGGTCAGCAAACTCTCCTTTCCTCTCCCCATTCACACATGGGTTACCACCTCCTGTTTGTCCTTTTAATTCCCTTTGTCTGTTGCAGTGCAGCCATGAGTCACCCAAAGCACACAGGGTGCTGTGAGACTGCCCCAGATAAGAGCACCACCAGATAAATAACGGGCTCCCTATTCCAGCAGCCCAGAGGAGCGTGCTCCAGGTGTGAGGTCAGTCCTGGGGACCCCAGCTGGAAGCAGCAGCGTGGCCACTGAGGCAGAGCTGCTGTGCTGGCCTGGGGACCCCCAGGCAGCCCAGACAGCGCCCTGCCCTCAGGGTGGGAGTGGGAGCCTGGGATCCACTGCTTGCTTGAGGAAGGAAAGCTTCCCTTCCAAAGCAGATGACAGGGGCCACTGCTTGGATTCTTTCAAAGGAAAACTTCGCATTATTGATGCATAGAAATGTCTTTTTTTTTTCTTTTCCAATTCCTTTTCTTAAGCCTAAGACCTGTGCTTCCCACAGATGACAGGGAACATAATACAGCCAGCAAGTGGCTGCACAGCCTTCCTGCAGTAGTGGCCAGGAACATATTGCCCATCAGATTCAGATCCAGCAGAGATAACTCTCAAGTGTGGTCCTCAGCTTCATGAAACTTCTCCTCTACGGACTCAAAGAACTAAAGAGAGTAACACTTTCCCCCTTGGAACCTTCCCGGCCAAGATTCCCAGGGCTGAGTCCCAAGCAGGAGCATGGACCCTGGTGGATACCGTGTTCTTGGCTAGAGCTTTATGGAGCATTTAGCTCAGGTGGCTCCTCCCTGGCCTTCCTGTCACACACAGCTGATGCTTTTCTGTTTGCCTGAATACCCTGTTTGTAAACACAGTCTCCCTTTCCAGATGGGCCGTGTCTCTGCCGAGCTGCGTTTGTCTGTGGCGCCATTGCCTGTTTGGACACAAACTCCCAGGGTTCCTCCCCGTGCCTCTCCCACAGCCCCATGGCATCCCCAGGCCACCTGCCCCACAGCTGGGGGGCTCTGATGCAGACCCCGGGGTGCAGCTTCCCACCCAGCCTGAGGCAAGAGCCCCAGTTCCTGCTCCCACTCAGCTGCCTCCAGCCAGCCACCCCTCCTTGCCCTCCTTATTGCCAGTCAGGGCAGCAGGACTTGTCTGTGCAGCACCTGAAGAGGTTAAGGCTGGTGGGAGAAGAACTCTGCTCCCTCTGGGTGAGGTTTGATTGCTCTGGGAGGGGTCAGGGCCCAGATCCCAGAGCTGCACCTGGTGTGACTCAGCGGCAGTGCAGCCACTCCATCCTCCTGCATAGCCCCACATGTCAGTAGCTGGGTTTATAGCACGGAGATGTCCTGGGGTGCCACCAACCAGTGCTCAGAGGGGCTCAGACTGACATGAATATGTGCAGGCTGGCATGAGCGCAGCCACTCCATCCTTCTGCATAGCCCCACATGTCAGTAGCTGGGTTTATAGCACGGAGATGTCCTGGGGTGCCACCAACCAGTGCTCAGAGGGGCTCAGACTGACATGAATATGTGCAGGCTGGCATGAGCGCAGCCACTCCATCCTTCTGCATAGCCCCACATGTCAGTAGCTGGGTTTATAGCACGGAGATGTCCTGGGGTGCCACCAACCAGTGCTCAGAGGGGCTCAGACTGACAGAACACAAGAAGAGTGCCCTGGGAGCCAGCTACTGAGGTACCATGTGGACATGTGATGGATGGACAGCCACAGCTGCTCAAACCCCACTCATTCCACTTCTCCAGGCTGAAAACCACTATTAGGAAACGCATCCCTGCTAGCAAAGCCAGATTACACTGGAGCAAATGGATTTCCAGCCATGGCACATCAGGAAGGATGTCCTGCTAGCAGCTTATGCACCTCTCATCAGCCTGGCTGTCAGCACGTCCCAGCTCATTACTGCTGGAGCAGTGCTCAGGTGGGCAGCACTGAGAGAGGAGATTTTCTTTTCCCTTTCAAAAGATTCCTGTGCCTGCAGCACCTGCCATCACTGACTCCATCTCAGACCGTGTTCATGTGGGGATGTGGGGCATTCCTGCTGGAGCTGCCCAAGTTGGTCCAGGACAGCTGCACTGCACCCCTGCACTGCTGGGTGTGGCACAACCCCCCCGGCCAGAAAACTCCCTAGAAAACACGACAGGTCATGAAACAGATCCTGTGTGTGCTTCAGCTCAAATACTGCTTGATTCACAGCCCCCAAACCCCGGCCAGCTGCAATCTGCACAGTGAGTGGCAAACAGGGCAAAAGAAACAGAAGCACAAGAAAGGCAGGGAATCATTTGCTCAAGGTTAGGAGGTTTCCTGGTTAGGACCTCAGAAAGTTTTGGGACCAAGGTGGAGCTCCCAGCTGGCCTGGAGCACAGCCAGCCGGCAGCCTCGTTTGCTAATTCCCGATATACAAAGCCATGGACTGTCGGTGTTCCCGGCCAGGGAGAGTCACCCAGCCCAGTCCCTGTGCGGGACCCGCCCAGCCAGCGCTGCCTGCGGAGCCCGCGGATCACTGAGAGCGAGCCTGGCATGGGCACGGGCACTGGCACGGGCACGGGCACCAGCATGGGCACGGGCATGGCTACAGGCATGGGCACGGGCACTGGCATGGGCACTGGCACGGGCACGGGCACAGGCACAGGCACAGGCACAGGCACGGGCACTGATACCAGCATGGGCACGGGCACCGGCACTGGCACGGGCATGGGCACTGATACCAGCATGGGCACCGACACTGGCACCGGCACCAGCACCAGCACGGGCACAGGCACAGGCACCGGCATGGGCACTGACACTGGCACGGGCACAGGCACAGGCACCAGGACCGGCACCAGCATGGGCATGGGCACTGGCATGGGCACGGGCACCAGCACGGGCACTGGCATAGGCACCGGCACAGGCACGGGCACAGGCACTGGCACAGGCACGGGCACAGGCACCGACACTGGCACCAGCACGGGCACTGGCATAGGCACCGGCACAGGCACGGGCACAGGCACAGGCACAGGCACCGGCACAGGCATGGGCACAGGCACTGACACTGGCACCAGCACGGGCACCGGCATGAGCACCGGCATGAGCACCGGTACGGGCACCAGCACAGACACCAGCACAGACACCAGCACAGGCACCAGCACAGGCACCAGCACAGGCACCAGCACCGGCAGGGCCCGGCAGCTCCCTGTGTGCCCGGCAGCCGCCGGCAGCTCCCTCCTGCTCGCCATTTACCGAAGGGGCCTGCTCTCCCTGGGCCCCGTGATTTATGGGGCTCCATCTGGCTGCTGCTCGTGTCACCCCGATGGTTCCAGTGGGATTTCCCGCTGGCTGAGCTGCCCCGGAGGAGCCCGGCACGGGCTGCACGTGGAGCAGCAGCTCGCTGCTGTCATTTACCGTGCTCCCCAAGCAACAGCATCTAAATTTAGTTCTGCACCGCATTCCCTCTCTGAGCGAGCGTCAGGTTTCCGTGGCCGGGCACAGGTTGCCGGTGGCTGGCAGCTCGGTTGGGGCCTGCCCGTGGTGCCCTGACGCCCTGCAGCAGCGCCCTGTGCTCGGGCATGTCCCACCAGGACCACGTTCCCCCAGGAAGGGGCTCCTGGCCACATCCTCCAGACCTCACAAAAAGATCTGAGGGTCGAGGGGAGCCCAGCTCAGCACCCTGTGGGTCCCCTTGCCCTCCGTGCACTCGGAGGATCTCCAGCAAATGCAGGCAAGGATTTCTGCTGCACAGCTCCTTTCTGTGCTGCCTGAGCCCCCTCTGAACGTGTCATGAGGGAATCAGCGCTGCTGGTGCTCAGAATTCCAATATCTCACTGCATTCCTCCCCTCAGTCCTGACACCCACAATGAAGCCACCTAGCTAAAACCTGTGTCTCAAAGAGACATTCACTTCCCATCTTCATGTCTGAGAAGGGAGAGAGACGAGTCCATCAAAGGGAAACTCAAAGCACATATAAAACCCATCATTTGGTCTCCTCCCTGGGGAAGCACAGACTCTTTCCCCTGCTGCCCTCCAGCCTCTCCAGCTCCCTTTTTCTCTCCCTCTACCTATCAGGATCTCCTCTGCGGTGAGATCCAACCCAGGGCTGCTGGGCTTCCCCAGCACAGGGGACTGTGCTGCCTCTGCAGCTGGACCTGGCCAGAACAGTCTGATAGAGACAACTGCAAACATTGCAACAAATTATTGCCAGTACATGGATTCAGTTAACAAGGCCTAAAAACTGAAATTGAAAGGCCAAAACAAAATGTCTGAAATGCTCAATTTCTACAGCATAACTAGATTTCTAGTTCATTTATTGCCTTTCAGTCAGAGACCCAAGTCACTGGAACAACAGGCTCCCTGTGTTTGTCTGGCTTTTCAGTTCTGCTGCAAACAAATGTTTATTGACCTAAGTGGCACTTCCTCTCCAAGACATCAGGAATGTGATGGCTTGCTGCTGTATTTTGAAGCAATTCAGGGTGAGGAGGGTATGTTGCCACTGTAGACATTAATATTTGCAATACTGCAGAGTTGCTTTCAATGTCTGAGGGACAGGGAAGTTTCTGAGAGATCCCGTCTGATCCCTTCTGGCAGCGTGTTTTTGCTGAAGATGTGATGTGACAGGGCCCCGAATCTGCTGTGGGCTCTCTGGAAAGAGCTGAGGCTCTGAGCTGAGCTCTCCCTGAATGCTGTGCCAGCACTGGCACAGAGGGCATGGCCGGGACCTGCGCTGGCAGCGGGACAACAACGCTCCTGCCAGCCCCAGCAGCGGATGGGAGCAGTAAGAACACATTTTCTAGACAGGAAAACAGCACAATTGGTCAGGGACGTGTCACGCATGACCTCACTTCTCTTTGTGGCCGGTTTCTGCAGCCCGGGCTGCACCTTTGGTTCCGCCAGCCCCAGCCCTTCCCCCTCTGGCACTGGGGCTGCTGCAGCTCCCGGCCCTGTCCCTGTCCCTGTCCCTGTCCCTGTCCCTGCCCCTGTCCCTGTCCCTGCCCCTGCCCCTGTCCCTGCCCCTGTCCCTGCCCCTGTCCCTGTCCCTGTCCCTGTCCCTATCCCTGCCCCTGTCCCTGCCCCTGTCCCTGTCCCTGTCCCTGTCCCTGTCCCTATCCCTGCCCCTGTCCCTGCCCCTGTCCTTGTCCCTGCCCCTGTCCCTGCCCCTGTCCCTGTCCTTGTCCCTGTCCCTGTCCCTGTCCCTGCCCCTGCCCCTGCCCCTGTCCCTGTCCCTGTCCCTGTCCCTGTCCCTGCCCCTGCCCCTGCCCCTGTCCCTGTCCCTGTCCCTGCCCCTGTCCTTGTCCCTGTCCTTGTCCCTGTCCCTGTCCCTCCTGCCTGGGCTGGCTGCAGCCACCAGCTCTGACACTCCCTGGGTAGGGACAGGGACAGGGGCAAGGACAGGCACAGGGACAGGGAGAGTTGGCTGCAGCCACCAGCCCTGCCACTCCCTGTGCACTGACAGGCACAGGGTGAGGGACAGGGTCAGGGACAGGGACAGGGTCAGGGACAGGGGCAGGGACAGGGTCAGGAACAGGGACAGGGACAGGGACAGGGACAGGGACAGGGGCAGGGACAGGGTCAGGGACAGGGGCAGGGACAGGGACAGGGACAGGGAGGGCTGGCTGAGCTGGGCACAGGGCTCGGGCTGTGTGTCCCCTGCCCAGAGCCCTGCACATTCCACATTCAGCTTCAGCAAACCCAGCAGGAAGGGCAGTCTGGGTAACCCATTTTGGCGTGAAATGTGTCTGGGGTTTTCTTCTGCAGCAGATGCAAAGTACTTCCAGAAGGAATGGTTACTGCACCCGTAAATTCCCAAAGGATGGGGGCCCTGTCATTTGGCCACAGCCCCTTGAACCCCCACGCAGAGGGCTGCAGGTCCTGTTTTGCAAGGGCAGCACGGGTAAACAGCAGTTTTGTTTGCTGACTTGTAGCAAAGGGAAAAGCCCAAAGCCCTGCACAAAAAATGCTTTTCAAACAGAATGCTGCTCCACACTTCCCAGAGAGACATTGGTGGTTCCTAATAAAGGAAACACTGGTGGCACCACCAAAAAGAGCATCCATCACCACCGTGCAGGAGCTGCTCTGAACTGCTGGTCATAATTCAGCCCCAGAATCTGCAGTGGAGGGGGTTGGGAACCCATTAATTACAGCTGATAATCAACATCTGTCACAGGAAGAATAGTTTAACCTTGGAACAAGGATGCATTAAATCGGGGTGCAAAGCTGCCCCGGTGCGAGCAGAGCAGGCCCCTGGCACAGGGAAAGGGGCTGGCACCAGGCACAGCAGGGAACAACGTTGTGGAACAGGTTTAACTCAGCCGAGCACCAGCTTCCTCCAGGCCCCTCCTTCTGCTCGAAGGAGGGGACAGCAGTTTGTGTCCAGGAGCGGCTGTTTCTCCCCACGCCGGGCTGCTGGGCAGGAGCAGCCCCTGCACTCACTGCGGGCCGGGGCACGGGGGTCCCTGTGTCTCACTGCCCTCCCCGCTGCACCACGCGGCCAAATTCGGCTCCTCTGCCCCTCTGTGCCGGCCATGGGAGCCTGGCCAGAGCCAGCTGGGGCCTGCAGAGCAGAGATGGAGCTGGGCCCTGTCCGTGCAGCATGGCCTGCCCTTGGGAACGCCATGGATTTCAGGTCTCGAACACAACAAACCTGGGGCAGCCACAGCTCCATCAAACTCAGAGACTGGTGCTACCCGGCTGCGAGCAGAGGGTGGCAGACACAGGCTGGAGAGTCCTCCTAGAATCCCAGAATCCCTGAGGCTGGAAAAGAGCTCCAACACCATCTGTGAGCAATGCCCTCGCTGGCACTCAGCCCATGCCCAGTTACTCCTTGGACACCTCCAGGAATGGGGGCTCCAAACCTCCCTGGGCAGCGCCTGCCAAAGCCTGATCCTCTGCCCACCATTTGCACAGGACAAGCTGCACTTGTGTACCTCTCACAGCCATTTGTGAGTCACTCCAAGACTGGGTTATACTGAACAAGCTTTTTTTTTTTTTTTTTTTTTTTTTTTTGTAATTGAAAAGATGCTTTCAGAAAGAGGTCATAGACAGAAAGGTGAAACAGATGTTCCCAAAGGCAATTCCTGCCCAGACCCCTACTCCTGTTTCTTGAAATTGCTGCAATTATCATACCAAGAGCTGTTTCATGTGTCAGGGACCATCCCCTGAGGCCGAGCTGGCAGCACAAATCAGCAGCTGACAGCGTCTGGCACCAGGGAGAAAAATTACCTGTAATAAACTTTGTTAGTTCAAGCCATGGTGGGAATAACCACTTGGGAAAATGCTGATGAAATTTTTGGTGCACACACACATAAGCCATAATAAAAAGAAAGATAAAAATCATTATAGTAGCAGGAATAATTCCCTGCTGCTCCCCCAGGAAATGCCTCCCACCACCCCAAAGGGTCCTGAAAGGTCCTGCAGTTTGACAGCTGCCTGCGGGCATTGCCCTGTGGCTGCCAGAGCCTGGCAGGTGCTGCCCACAGGGACCTGTGCCTGGCCAGGGGGCACTCAGGGATTTCAGGTTCATGGTCCCATCATGTTTTCCAGGGGGAACAGGCACATTTCACAGAGAACATGTGTGATCTTGCTTCCTCAGACACACACCTTTTTGGGAGACTTTGAAAGAAAACATCAACTCCAGAGAAAATCTAAAAACTACAGAATTCATAGAATCATAGAATCTCCTGCAGTGGATGGGAGCCACAAGGATCATCAAGTCCATCTCCAGGCCCTGCATGGGACACCCCCAAGAATCCCACCCCAAACTCACTTTTGTGCTCCCCCATTACCAACTTCAACATTTAATGTTCCCAGAATAAACCCTGTCCTCCCCAGACCTCTCTCACCAGGGCCATTACCCCAACTACCTGACCCATCTAATTCAGCACAGATTCACAGTGAGTTATTTCCAAATTTAAAACATCCTCACACACTGAAATTCACCCATGGATCTGACTGGAGAAAGCAGCCCAGGCTCTGAGTTTTTTATGTGTTAGGATCCCCTTGGGAGACCAGCATGCACCCACATAATGGCTTTGAACCCCCGCACACTCACACCCTCTCCTGCCAGGGAAGAGACCCAAATTCCAAAATTATCCACTCCAAAGGAGCATTTTCTCAGCCTACTCTGTATCAGCAGCCAGTGAGTAATTCACAGTGGCTCTAAGATTAGCTAACGAAGCGCCGTGACTCATCAGCCAAGCCTCCGCGCCGCTGGGAAAATTCAATTTTTCTTTAGCAACAGAGGTTCAACTGTGGAAATGATAAATAATTAGGGTTTGGAGAGGCTGCAGTAACATGAGGATTCCTATTTAAGCCTTGCTGATACAGATATCGGTGCCCGTGGTGCCTTTGGCCAGCAGCACCATGGGTCACCTGCCCCAGGCAGGGCTCGGTGGCACAGGCGGGCGCTGCCTCGCGGTGCCAGCGCTGGGACCAGCAGAGCCTGATCCCCAGCTGCTCATTAGCTCACACCCAGCAGCAAACCCACACCACACAGAGCCATTGCAGCTCTGCAACCACGCCGTGCAGTGAAATGATGGCGTGGGGGCAGAGTCATCAGCAGAATCAAAGCAGGCAGGATCCCCACCCCAGCCAGCCGGGAGCCGCAGAGCCAGACCCAGCTCCCCTCTGCAGAGAACCCGTGCTCCAGAGCCTGGGGTCCTGTGCCCGTGTGGGGCTGCAGGGCTGGCACCCCGCACTGTGCCCTGTGCCCTGTGCCATGTGGGGCTGCAGGGCTGGCACCCCTCACTGTGCCCTCATCCCTGTGCCCTGTGCCCTGTGCCATGTGGGGTTACAGGGCTGGCACCCCTCACTGTGCCCTGATTCCTGTGTCTGTGTGGGGCTGCAGGGCTGGCACCCCTCACTGTGCCCTGATCCCTGTGCCCTGATCCCTGTGCCATGTGGGGTTACAGGGCTGGCACCCCTCACTGTGCCCTGATTCCTGTGTCTGTGTGGGGCTGCAGGGCTGGCACCCCTCACTGTGCCCTGATCCCTGTGCCCTGATCCCTGTGCCATGTGGGGTTACAGGGCTGGCACCCCACACTGTGCCCTCATCCCTGTGCCCTGATCCCTGTGCCATGTGGGGTTACAGGGCTGGCACCCCTCACTCCAGCTCCCACCGGACCAGGGCTGCCCTGCCTGTCCCCTCCACTCTCCTCCCCACCAGCCCTGGTGCCCAGCCCAAGCCTGTCCAGCAGGAGAGCCACCTTCACCATCAGCAGCCAGCACACGTGGCCCGAGTGAGCTGGTGTCACCATGCCCATGCCAGCTGTGCCAGCAGCAGCAGCAGCACAGCCCCATTCCAGCCCAGGGTGTGCCAGTGTCTCCCCTGCCTGCCCTGGCAAGCGAGGCACACTCCCTCACCGACCGGGGGGCAAAGGCACACAGGAAGATGCTGCATTGCAGGGGGCTTGGCCCCAAAGGTTTCCCTGCTCCAGGCTGGACACTGGGAAACCCCACAGAGAGGGATGGGCTCTGGGGGCTGAGCCCTGGCAGCGGCTCCAGCCCTGGCATGGCCGTGCCCCCTGCTCCCCCAGCCCGGACCCCTCGCCCCTCGGGACCAAGGCTTTGTCCCCGTGCCACCTGCAGCCATTGAAGGTGGCCTTCAGCGTTACTGCAGCGGCACCGAGGACTCCCCCAAGGAAATCCAGCCCCTCCCTGCCTGGAGCCAGCTCAGCTGCCCTCAGCATTCCTGGTGCAGCTCCCTTCTGCTTCCAGCCACGTCGGGCCTCGCTTATCAAAGCCAAATGCTCCAGGTTTTGGTGTCTAATGCAAACCAGCTTGCAGTTTATATGCTTTCCCTCAGAAATCTGCTTTAAAAACAACTTGCCCAACTTTGTGTTTTATGAGATGCACTTAAGAATAAAAGAGTTTAGGAGAAAGGAAATATTTTCCCTAGACGACAGACGTTTGAGTGGATTAAAGCAAGCTGCCCTTTAATGGTGCCTGCCTGAGCCACCCTGGAGAGGAGGGCGGCCATGCCCGATTCCCTGCGATGCTCGGGGACACATTCCCTGTGTCCAGGCTGGTCCCTCCCGGGCAGCCAGAGCTCAGGTTCAAGCACAGGCCCATGGACCAGCTCAGGCAGAGCGGGGCTCCCCGCTGGAGCCTGGCAGGGTGCAGGCAGGGATGGACAGGCCGGGATGAGGGAGCCAGGGCAGCCACAGGCATGGTCACAGGCATGGTCACAGGCATGGTCACTGTCACAGTCACAGTCACGGTCACAGTCATGGTCACAGGCATGGTCACTGTCACGGTCACAGTCACGGTCACAGGCATGGTCACAGGCATGGTCACTGTCATGGTCACAGGCATGGTCACAGACACGGTCACTGTCACGGTCACAGGCATGGTCACAGGCATGGTCACAGGCATGGTCACTGTCATGGTCACTGTCACGGCCACAGGCATGGTCACAGTCACGGTCACTGGCATGGTCACTGTCTCGGTCACTGTCATGGTCACAGGCATGGTGACTGGCATGGTCACTGTCACGGTCACTGTCACGGTCACTGTCATGGTCACTGTCACGGTCACTGTCATGGTCACAGGCATGGCCCAGCACCCTGGCTCGGGCTCCCTGCTGAGGCATGAGAAAGGTGTGGGGCAGGGGACCCCAGCTCCCACCTGGCTACTGATGCTTGAGGTCAATCCCTGGCCTAACAGCAGAGCCATAAATCCTGAGACACAGAGAAAAACACACCGAGGCTGCTTGGAACTCCTCTGCTACAGGCAGGAATAAAAAAATGGACAGTACATAATCTGAAGGCCTAGTAAAATAAGAAAATTCCCACATTCCAGTAGAGCAGGTTTCTCTTTTGCCAGGATAAAGCTATTTTCACATTTAGAGCTCCATTTCCTCATGAAGGAACACTTCAGCCTGAGGAAGGATTACTGCAGTGAGGTGAGCAGGACAGATCAATGCAAAACTGCTTCCCAGGATCCCTGGGAAGTGCCCGAAGAGGAAAGAGAGAACAGAAATCCTGAAGCTGGAAGAGAGGCAAGAGAAGCTTTAGGGAAACGTCACAGGTTAAGACAAACAGGTGCTACAATGGTTTGCCCACTACGACTCCAAAATGTAATCAATCTATAGGTTTAGAATATTAGCAAAAAGCTGTATTACAAAAAATCCTGATCGGTTTGAATAATGGCGAGGGACTTCGGCCAAGGGCCTGGAGGGCCAGGACGAGGGGGAATGGCTTCATACTGACAGAGGGCAGGGTCAGATGGGATACTGGAAATTCTGCCCTGGGAGGGAGGTGAGGCCCTGGCACGGCTTGCCCAGGGAAACTGTGGCTGCCCCATGCCTGGAAGTGTTCCAGGCCAAGCTGGATGGGACTTGCAGCAGCCTGGTCTAGAGGAAATGTCCCTGCCCGGGGCAGGCGGTGGGACTGGATGGGAAGCACAGAGAATCCTGCAGACCACTCACCATTCCTGAATGTTACACTCAGGTTTTTAACCCAATCCAGCTTTTACTCTGACACAGTGACAGACTGAATTAAGCCATTCCAACCTCACATTATTAAAAGTGATATTTAGAATCTTCCACACTAGGTTTTTTAAACCAGTTAAATGAACCATCACTGTACTCTTGGCTTATGCATTTGCACTTGCTGAGAAATTATTTTCATTTATCCGCATAATGGCCAAGGCAAAGAAGCAATTTGCTACGAGATTTATCCTTTCAGCCTTGCCAAAACCTGAGTCATCTTTCCACCGAGGAGCAGTGGGGCAGCTCTGGCAGCCCCCACACAGTGCTGGGCTGAGGTTTGGTGCTGTGTAAGGCTGGGGTTTAACCCCCCTCTGGCTCTGAGCTGCTGAGTCCTAGCAGGACCCGTGTCCCCTGCACTCCCCTGCCTCCCAAGCACCATTTTCTGTTACCATGTTTGTACTGGAACTGTCTGTGGCAGATCTTAGTAAGGTGTCAAAAATCCAGTGACTCACCTGCAGCACTGAAATGTCACTCCTCTTTTTTATTCTTTAAGCTGGTGTTAGGACAGACAGACAGACAGACAGCTGTCAGACCAGTGGGCATCACAAGGGCCACAGGAAAACAAGGAGACCTGGCAGACCAATTTTCAGTGCTCTCTGGAGGAGGGTCCCTGCCCAGCCTTGGCACAAAGGGCAGCAAACCAGCTCTGGAACCTGCCGGCACTGGCATTTCCCCTCAGCCCTCAGCAGCAGGGCCCAGGGCAGGAACTGCCCATTGTTTGCTCTCCACAGGGCACAGCAATGTCAGGAATGTCACACGCCCAGGTGCAAGGACAGCAGGAGCCCTGCCTGGCCACAGCGGCCTGCAGGGGAGGACAGGGGAGGGTTCTGGCAGGGACACAGGCACTCAGTGCCCCCCAGCCCGCAGGAGCAGAGCACTGCCAGAGGGCACGAGCTGGCAGTGCCAATCTGTGCCCATCCACGGGGCAGAGGGCAAGGCAGCAGCTCCCACCAGTGCCAATCTGTGCCCATCCACAGGCACAGCTGGCAGTGCCAATCTGTGCCCATCCACAGGCACAGCTGGCAGTGCCAATCTGTGCCCATCCACGGGGCAGAGGGCAAGGCAGCAGCTCCCACCAGTGCCAATCTGTGCCCATCCATCCACAGCTGGCAGTGCCAATCTGTGCCCATCCACAGGCACAGCTGGCAGTGCCAATCTGTGGCACAGCTGGCAGTGCCAATCTGTGCCCATCCACAGGGCAGAGGGCAAGGCCAGCAGCTCCCACAGTGCTGTGACACAGCTGGCAGGGCTGATCTGCACCAGGGGCTCTACTGCAGGGACTGTGGGGAAGAGCTGGACATCTCCTAAACAACTCCACCCTGGGCACCACCCCAGATTACAGGATGGACACTGGCCCTGAGCAAATCCTCCCAAGCCATCCCATGACCCAAGCCCAGAG
Source organism: Molothrus aeneus (assembly GCF_037042795.1). Lineage (NCBI taxonomy): Eukaryota > Metazoa > Chordata > Aves > Passeriformes > Icteridae > Molothrus > Molothrus aeneus. The sequence goes on along the minus strand of NC_089653.1, from coordinate 35,735,425 downwards.
AAAATCAGTGGCCCCACGTGTGAGGTATCACACAGTTCCCTCACAGCCAGCAGAGCCTGAACAGCTGGTCTGAAGAATGCTCCTGCCTGCTCATTGTGCCCAAGTGCCATGGGCTGCCTGCTCAGGAACGTGGCCAACACTCACCTACTGTCCTTGGCATCTCCTTCAGCCTTGGAGCAGCCTTTCCTCATGTGAGATGGAGCAGCCCTTCACTGGAGAAGGGAGCAGACAGGTGCTTTTCCTGGGAGTAGTGAGGAGTAGGGTCTTGGGTATTCTCGTCTGCCTTTTAAAATTATTTTTTAAGTGAACAGAAGGCTGCTTGTACCTCCCTGCAGCTCCCTCTGTAATGCTACAGCCAAACGCTTGGCAGCACTTTTGGGCAGGAATTTTGTACAGTGCACAACTGTGTGAGCAGAAAACACAAAAACCACCTCACAGCCATCAGGCCAGCCCAGGCCCAGCTCAAGAAGATGCTAGAAAAAACCTCACAGAGAGCCCCTGAGGCCAGACAGGCCGGAGCTAAGAAAGGCAAGGCTGTTCCTCCTGGAGCAGGAGCACTCCCAGCACAGGAGCACCTCTGCCAGCCTGGGTAAACACCCACTGCACAAAGGCTTCACACAAGGTGCAGGAACACATCTCCTGCTAGATACTGCTGTCCTTCTTGCACTTATTTTTGGAAAACAGGAAGGCTCATTGATTTGTTTGCAGAGGTGACCGAAATGGGCCTTGGGAAACAGCTGTCCTGGTTCACCATCTCCTGCTGTACACCACAGCCTTCCTGCTGCTGTGATGCAGATTTCTGAGGCTCAGCAGAAGGGGTTTGGTGCTGAGCTCTCCTTGGGACACTTTGCTGCTGAAACGGGAAGCTCTGAGCTCTCTTGCTGACATTCAAAGACCACAGTGTGAAGCAGCACAAACCAGGAAAACACGAGCCTGTGTGATTTCCGACCTGCTCGCCCCAACTCAGCGAGAGTTCATCCCGTGTTTGCTGCAGCAGGTCCAGCTGACAGGAACAGGATCAGTGCGGGGATCCTGCAGCTCCAAGGCAACCTCCCACAGACAGACAGCACTGTGCTGAGCAGGGACACTCTCAGCTGCTTTCTCCAGCACCAGAGGCAACAGACCACCTCAAATTAATGTCTCTGGACTGAGGGAATGCAAGGAAGGGGTAGACTAACACAAACCCAAAAAATGAACTGTTACAGCTCCAAAATCCTGTCCATATGTCACTGTCCAGTTTGTGAACCATTTGAATTTGGCAAAAAAAGCTGTTTGGTTGCTGGTTCAGAATCATGCATCACCTCTTGGTCGTGGGTAAGGAGAGGACCCTTCTGTCCAATGTGTTCAGAGGGCCTTAAGCCCCACTCACAGAGTGTGAACATACAACTTCATGCTCATATGCATGCTCATGTTCAGTTCAGACATGGACTCCCTCCCTGGCCAGAGCATGAACCCTCTGCATGCAGCAAGGGCAGGCCCAGGCCGTGCTGTGCTGCTCCTCCAGGTGACTTGGGAAAGCACAGGGGGAGGACCCAAGGACATCCAAGTCCCCAGCACTGCTTGTTCATGTACCTGGAACCACTGATTCTCCTGCTCTGCAGTAAACGACACGAGAAAGCTTTAACACGCAATGAGAGCCACACTGTTGTGTGTTGCACATCTTCCAAGGTTTAATAGACACAAAGTGAGTCCATTGTACTTAAGACACTACAATGATTTCATTCTATTGCATGTCCTGACCCAATTACATTTCTCAGGGTACAGTATCGAATAAAAGTTCGGTAGCTTTAAAATTAACAAGTGTGTGAAATCTGTAAGTAAAATAAGCAGCAGCAATAATCTGGGGAATTTTATCAAGAATAGCTAACTTTTAAGTAATAAATACATTCCGAGTTGTGGTTTTTGCTGTTCTCCTAGTTCATTGCTGTCCGACTGGTCAAATTCTCATTCTAGGGTAAGATATCCTTAAGCCTTCCCTGCCTCGCGCCAGAAGAGCCTCCCAGCTCCGTGTCCCTGTCACCTGTCACCTGTCCCGTGGCACGCTCTGCCCGGAGCCCCATCCTCGTGCCGTGCGCACGGCGCCGCCTGCGTCCCCTGGGAGCGCGTCCGGGCAGTACAGGCTCGGTGACCCGCTAGGAGAACAGCTGTGCTCGTCTTCTGTTACCTTGAAAAAGCAGAGAGGGAGAGGTTACTGAGACAGAGCGGCAAGGCACACGCTGCGGCTTCCCTCTAAATATAGCCAGGAATTCTCCTGCTCCCAGCTGGCCCAGCAGGCACAACCAGCAGCGGCTGCAGCTTGGGAAGAAAGCTGCCAGCCTAACAAACCCAAAGGAAGAGCAGGATTTTCCCCAAGAGCGACACGATATGAATTTCAGAGATGATAATAAATCTCTGGTCTGGCTTAAAGACTCTGGAGTCCCTGTTCGGGTGGGTTACTGTAGGTTAATCTGCCACAAGTCCCCACGGAGTGCGCCACGTGAAGAACATCTGCCTCCACTTTCCGAACACAATCTACAAAATAGGATTATTCTCCCCTTGAGAGCAGCCATACAGAAGCTTTTCTAAGTACCTGCAAGTGCTCAAGCTGCTGACTGTGGCTGCAGTGCCCAGCTTCAGTGCCCGGCTGCAGTGCCCCAGCTGCAGAGCCCCAGCTTCAGTGCCCGGCTGCAGTGTCCCAGCTGCAGTGCCAGGCTGTGGTGCCAGCTGCAGTGCCCCAGCTGCAGTGCCAGCTGCAGTGCCAGCTGCAGTGCCCCGGCTGCAGTGCCCCAGCTGCAGTGCCCAGCTGCAGTGCCAGGCTCTGGTGCCCAGCTGCAGTGCCAGGCTGTGGTGCCCGCTGCAGTGCCCCAGCTGCAGTGCCCCAGCTGCAGTGCCCCAGCTGTAGTGCTCAGCTGCAGTGCCAGGCTGCAGTGTCCCAGCTGCAGTGCCCAGCTGCCGTGCCCGCTGCAGTGCCCAGCTGCCGTGCCCGCTGCAGTGCCCCGGCTGCCGTGCCCGCTGCAGTGCCAGGCTCTGGTGCCCAGCTGCAGTGCCAGCTGCAGTGCCCCAGCTGCAGTGCTCAGCTGCAGTGCCAGGCTGCAGTGTCCCAGCTGCAGTGCCAGCTGCAGTGCCCGCTGCAGTGCCCCGGCTGCAGTGCCCGCTGCAGTGCCCCAGCTGCAGTGCCCGCTGCAGTGCCCCGGCTGCAGTGCCCAGCTGCCGTGCCCGCTGCAGTGCCCCAGCTGCCATGCCAGGCTGTGGTGCCAGCTGCAGTGCCCCAGCTGCCGTGCCCGCTTCAGTGCCCAGCTGCAGTGCCCGGCTGCAGTGCCCCAGCCAGGCTACAGTGTGGAAGCCCTGGAAGAGTTCAAGGGGAAAATCCACTTGCTTCAAGGGAAGAAGCCAGAAGACACATGGAACAACTCGGTGATACAGAACCAAGGGAGGGAACGGCACAGACACTCCACTCACCCAGACCAGCTGCAGAAGCATCACTGCACCTCGCTCCCAGGGCAATGCAGCTCCAGCAGCACGAGAATATGACCAGCCCTACGTCTGTGCCATGTCAGCTGAGTTGGAAGTCAGGAGACACCAGCTTGGATCTGTGCTCCTGACATACAACATTAACACCATAGAAGAGCAGACCAGAAACCTTCAAACCACCCCCAGCTGAGGTTTGTGACTTACAGAGCACAATGAACCAAGAACACCAAACACAGGAAGAGGATCACATCTCCAAAGCTGCTGACATGGCAGCAGCACTGCTTCTGCAGGCAGGGGATCCAAAGTGACACTGATTCACTCAGACTCAGCATCCAGAATGATCCTCAGCATTGCCCACACAATGCAGAATGCAAAGAGCTGATTCAATACCCAGGAACATCTGTCCCAAAAGCTGTATTCCAGAGGAGGGCTGCAATCAGGTTTCACACACTCTTTCAGTATTTGGCAGAAACTGGGAGGTCTCACCCCGGGGCTCTGTTACCTGCAGCCAACAGAGTATAAATTCTTACCTAATCTTGCAGGAGAGTCTATTTGTCTTCTGATGAACAGAGAGACTTTCAAGAATACACAACAATCTCACTTGCAGGTTTATCACCTTACACCCAGGAAAACCTTCCTGAGGCCCAGGGACCTGGAACAATATCCCTCAAGTGGCTTTGAAAGCACTGACACTTTAGAGACATTACAGAGTGAGAAGATCTTGTCTAAACAGGAAAAAATGCATTTCCTGGCTGAGGAGGTAACAGCAAGCCCTTGGGTGGCTGGATTCTTTGGGATTCCTCACTGGGAGGAAGAAAGAATCACACCAGAAGTACGATGTCAAACAGGTCCCAGGGAAGGGTCCTGCCACTGCCAGGGCAGACAGGGCTCCTCCATGGGGACAGGGGCCAAACCTCAGCTGCTCCAGAACTACCTGAGGGCAAGTATCAGGGATTCTGTGGGAGCAGCAAGCTGGGGCTACCAGCAACAGAGCAGGCAGCTTTAAAACAGCTGGATGCTCCTAGGCTTGGAATGCTGGAACCTCGGCATGCAGCTCGGTCCCTGTGCTGGCTGGGCACCTGTGCCTGCAGAGCAGTGAATGCAGCCTGGCTGGGCACCTGTGCCTGCACAGCAATGAATGCAGCCTGGCTGGGCATCTGTGCCTGCACAGCAATGCAGCCTGGCTGGGCACCTGTGCCTGCAGAGCAATGAATGCAGCCTGGCTGGGCACCTGCACAGCAATGAATGCAGCCTGGCTGGGCACCTGTGCCTGCACAGCAATGCATGCAGCCTGGCTGGGCACCTGTGCCTGCAGAGCAATGAATGCAGCCTGGCTGGGCACCTGCACAGCAATGAATGCAGCCTGGCTGGGCACCTGTGCCTGCACAGCAATGCATGCAGCCTGGCTGGGCACCTGCACAGCAATGCAGCCTGGCTGGGCACCTGTGCCTGCACAGCAATGCATGCAGCCTGGCTGGGCACCTGTGCCTGCACAGCAATGCAGCCTGGCTGGGTACCTGCACAGCAATGCAGCCTGGCTGGGCACCTGTGCCTGCACAGCAATGCATGCAGCCTGGCTGGGCACCTGCACAGCAATGCAGCCTGGCTGGGCACCTGTGCCTGCACAGCAATGCAGCCCGGCTCGAGGGGCATGGCCACCCCATGACAGAGCCCTGGTGCCTGTGCATGCACAGGAGTTCTCATGTGTCCAAGAGGAGCCACAGTGACAGCCCCTTGTATGCTCTCACTTCATCCCTGGAAAGCTTCAGAAATTTATGTTTGAAAACCCCCTTCCAGCATGGAGCAGCAGCTGATGTAACTAACACAACACCTGTGGGCTGACTCAGGACAGCCTGCGTGCTAAGCTGGGGGTCCAAAGGAGAGCCAAGGCAGCTCCCCTGAAGACAAGTGCTTGTTCATAATTTAAAAAATGAAGTTTTGGATCAAATAAAGCCATTCATAAATCCAGATTGAGCAGCAGCAGTAGAGTGCAGAACACAACTTATCTTTGGAGGCTGCAGCACCCCAAGTGTGCCCAAGCAGCTTATTCTGAGGATTATTTTCTAATCATAAAGCAATTAACAGCAGGCTGTAATTGAGTGTCACCAAACCAGTGTTTGTCCAGCCATCTCTCTTTGGGGGAAATGCAGAGAGGCTGCTGCCAGCAGCCAGCTGGTAAAGTCCTTCCTTCCCATGCCTTCCTGTCCCAGGAGGAAGGAAAGGGTGGCAGCTGGGATCCCCATCTCTGGCCCACTGCATGAGGTTTTGGAACTGTCTCCAGCTCTCAAGGCACAGAATCCAGCTGACTTGAGCAGGCTGGCAGCTACATTCTCCAACACTGGAGCTCTCAAATTCTATCATCCAAGCATCCCTATGACAAATCCTGCACTGAGGGTTTCTGCCTTTGGAAAGGACTGTTTTCCAGATGAGTAAATGGCTCAGGTTATTGGCGTGCATCAAAACAGAGCAAGTCATCACTCACAAGGGAAGTCAAACTAGTAATTTGCTACAACTCATTTCTTCGGGTGCAGAGAGCACACAGGAAATGTACTTCATAAAGAAACTCAGGCTGGCTGATCCTGCACTAGCACGGACTATTGCAGCTGAAACAGGAACTGGTACATCAGTGAAGGCATTCACTCCTTCAGAAATTCATCAGCTTCATGGGAAGAGCTCGATTACCACCTGCCCAGCTCCTCCCTGCCAGAGCCACCCGGGCAGTGACAGGCCAGGAGGCCACTAATGCAGGGCACAACAGGCCCCTGTGGAACTGCTCTGGCACCAGGGAGCCCGAGGGCACCTCCACCTGCACGGGCATCCATCTGCAGGGAGGGGAACCCTTCTGCTGCCCACGGGCACCTTGGGTTGGGCAGGAGCCACAGCCCTCACACACTAGAGGGACATTGTCACCAGTGCCCGTGGCAGGGTCCTGCTGCTCCTGCTCCTGCTCCTGCTCAGGCAGAGAAAGCCCCGGGAGAAGCAAGGGAGCACTCATGGCTGACTGAAGAGCTGCAGCCCTGGGCACAGGGCTGTAGATATGAGGAGCACGAGCCCTCCAGGAGCTGAGGTATTAAACCCCATCTGTGCCCTTGCTGCCGGACACCAGAAGCCTATTTCAGCTGCATGTAATCTCAGGATGTGCAGAGTTCATTATCTGGCTAATGCAGAGCCCATGTGCTCTGTACAGGTAGAGAGAGCACACAGAACAGCTGCAGCAAGCAGATTTAAATAAAATAAAGCAGGCCCCATGTGGTGGTATAGCCCCATCCAGCAGCCAAGAACCTCGCAGCCGCTCGCTCCCTCCCTCACCAGCGCGATCGGGGACACAACTGGAAGCACAAACGCTGGAGAACTCATGAGCTGGGACAGACAGCTTAATAGGGAAGGCAAAAGCTGCACACTCAAACAAAGCAAAACAAGAAATTAAATCCCTGCTTCCATGGGCAGGCAGGAGAACAGGGCACTATCACATTTAACTGTGACTTGGGAAAACAAATGTCATCACCCGAAATGTCCCCCCTTCCTCCTTTTTCCCCCCATGTTATATACCACGTATGATATCATATGGACTGGAATAGCCCTGGGCCAGTTGGAGTCACCTGTCCTGGCTGTGTCCCCTCCCAACCTCCCACACACCCTCAGCATGGCTGTGTGAGGGGCAGGAACAGCCTTGGCTTTGTGCAAGTCCTGTTCACCAATAACGAAAACATCTCTATTTTATCAACCCTGTGTTCAGCACAAATCCAAAACACAGCCCCAAATCCATCCCTGTGAAAAAAGCTAATTGTACCCCAGCCAAAACCAGCACATCCCAGCTCGTGCTCACCTCATCTCACAGGTGAGCAGCTCCATAAGCCTTTTACAGGCAGGAGCAGAGCTTGTCACTCAGCCCACACACTCCTGCTCACCTTGGTGCCAGCACCACTGATGGCAGCTTATGGATAAAACAGAACATATCAAGGCTGAAAAACAAGAGCCTTCACATCAATTCTTGGGATCAAAGTCCCACTTTTCACAGCTGAACATGAAAATGAGAAATATTCAATTGTTCAACACCAGGCTGGATGTGGCTTGCAGCAACCCGGGATAGTGGAAGGTGTCCCTGGCCATGGCAGGGGTGGAACAAAATGATCTTTAAGGTATGTCCAACCCAAACCCATCTGTGATAGTACAATTTGTGTCACCCATTGTGTCAGGCAGCCCCATGAGCCAAGCAGCTTCACGTGCCATCAGCAGTGCACGGCTGCTGTGTGAAGATCCTGTTTGTTCCTCACCTGCAGAGCACAGGCACCCTTCCTTACACAGAGCTACCACCAAGTTTCCCAAAATCCCCCATTCCTTCCTGGCCCAAAGCAGCCTTTCTGTGAGTGCACCCTGGAGGTGCTCAATACTGCACAAACGCCTGCTTAAGCACCACAGGGGCAGGACGAGCTCCAAGCCTGCCTGGGAGACCAGAGAACTCCCTTGGGTGCCCCTTGGCTCCCACCCTGCTGCTCTCCAAGCTTGCTGGGAAAAGGGGAATTGTAGCTGCAATTCGAACACCTCCACTTGAGTTCAAACATCAAACAAGCAAATAAACATAATTCAGGAAAACATAGAGAAATTGTTTTTACTTTATTTGTAAGCTTTCAGGGAAACCAGTTTCCAGGTTCTTTGTGCACACATCTCTCCCATTCCCTGCCCCGGGACCCTGGCACAGCCCTTGATCCCGTGTGGATCTACAGGCACTGGGTGCACTGTGGGCGGGTGACACTGCTGGGGACACCCACCCGCCCTGGCCACTGCAGGGCACAGCAGGGCCCGAGGCTCCCGCTGGAGCCGGGAGCAGCCCGGTGTGCTCCCAAGGCAGCTGCTAAGCCCTTGGGGGATACGATCTCCTGCAGCAGCTGAAGTTACAGCTCTGAAAGCCGATCGCAGTCCGGGCACCGGCGCAGGTGCAGTTAGAAATAGCACAATGTATGGCCCGGTGGCATTTCCAAAGAAAACGCCTGGAGCAGAGGGGATGGAGAGGGGCCACGCTGCCAGGACAGGGCAGCCCCTGGGCACAATAGGCAAGTGCTTTTGGAACGGGCAGATCAGCAGGATGGCACCCAACGTGCAGCTCCAACCATCAGCGCTGGGCACACAAAAATGCAGCACAGCCTATTCTGGACTTGCTCTCCCACCTTGTATTAGCATGCAGAGACGCTGACTTCCAAGCAGGAAGACTGTGAAACAGTAATTAAGTTGGATGCCTGGTTTTAGTGGACTGAAGCATCTGGAAAGCAGGGCAAGAAAAATCTCAAGCATTCATCTTCTGCGCTGAAATATTCCATGAGACCAGGAAGGTGTGTTAGAAAATACAGCTGTGGAGTGATTTATGCTGTTTCACAAGCTGCTGGCAGCAGCACTGGCTGGACACACAGAGCCCCGAACACCTTTGAAGGTGAAGTCACAACGTGATATTCCAGGTTTTACATTAGTGGTTTCTATAGACAGTGAGCATGCAGCCAGCTCTGAGTTTGCTGCACACAGGAGCAGTGTGATGGGTGGCTTGATGTACTGACACTGAGGGTCTGTTAAGCTCATAGCAGTTAAAATGAAAGCCTTCACTATCTGCAAGTTGAATGGTTCCACAGTCACAGCCTGGGGACAGGGACAGACAGGAAGAATAAAGGGAGAAGCAAGCATCTGTCACTCCAAGCCAGGGCACTGCCTTCCTTGTGCCTTGAGCTGGCTCCTTGGTGCCACACACCAGGGAAGCCACAGAGCAGCCCCAGAAGATGCTGAGCAGACATGTCTCTCCTGGCACTGCTCTAAACCAAGTCGTACAAGTTGAGTTCTACAGGCTGCTATTCTGCCTGTTGTTTTTCCAGAAACTTGTTTTACTTAATTAAAACCCTGTCATTACCTGACTAGTACTTTCCTTGCAAAGAAACCCCAAGGACAAAGCAGTAACAGAAGTGATCCTACCAGCTTTTCCAACTCAAACCAAGTTAAAAGAAAAAAAAAAAATCAAATTTTTCCAGTTTTGTGCATCCACAAATGACCTGCAGCGTTTGTACATTTTTCCAGTAGCCACCCTCTGCAGAACACATCACATGCCAGAAGACAGAAAGTTTCACCATAGAAAGTGCCACCAGTGACAAACTTCTGCTGTGGCCAGGATTAGCAGGAGCGGTGTCAGGGCTGAAGCCACTTCATGGACTCCTGACGACAAAAACCTTTGTGCCACTGTGGTGAAGCCCCAGCATGATGGATTTTATAGTGTTCCCATGCAATATTACCAGGTTACCCAGAGCAGCTGGGGCTGCCCCTGCATCCCTGGCAGTGCCCAAGGCCAGGCTGGATGGGCTTGGAGCCACCTGGGACAGTGGGAGGTGTCCCTGCCATGGCAGGGGGTGGAATGGGATGGACTTCAAGGTCCCTTCCAGCCCAAACCCTTTCATGCCATCCTTCAGGAAAGGACAGTGAATGAGCAGCTGAAGGAAACATTTCAGTTCTACCTTGTGGAAAATCAAGGAAAGCAACAAAATTCAATGCTCCTGCAAGGAGAGAATTAGGTACAGACAATTCTCTGAAATAATGAGCAATTTTATAAGTGATGTACCAAAACTCCAGACAGGCTGGTCTAATTGGGAAACTAGGTAAATGTGACATGTGGAACACAGGCAGTTGTGTAGTTCTGCTTTTCTAGTTTTGCAGTTCTTTATCCAATAGTCATGTTGTCTTCAGCCTGGCAGACTGTGCTGGCAGCTCAGCTCAGACACGCAAGGCAGGAAATCCCCTGTGGAAAGCCAGCTGAAGGAGGCCAACAAAACAGTGGTATCTGCTAAATGTATATACCCATATGCACATGCAGAGGTTTGGCTGAAGAGCACAGAGGGAAGGAAAGTTTTGGTCTGATCCAGGCCATCTCATTATTTTCTTATCCACGTGTTCTCCAGGTGTTCTTCTTTCCCCCGTTTACAGACCTGCTGTGTGCCTGTAGCTCAGATCCCATCGTGTCTCTGGAGCTCCTGCTGGAGGCCCTGCCCTGCAGCCTGTGCCCTCAGCCTGGCCAGGTCCTGCTGGGGCCACAGCCAGTGCTCTCTGCAGGCTGACACGTGGGGAGCAAGCATCCTCCCACTCTGACTTCCAGCTCTGGGCTCGGGACTCCTCTTGGCCACAGCCTTCCCCCTCCCCATGGACTGACAGGCACAGCCAATCTGTCTGATCTGAGCATTAGGTGCTTCCTCAAGTTGTCCCTTCTCCTGCAGCTGGGCCATGCCAGCCCCCCCAGGACCCACAGGGGCGAGGACAGATGTCAGGAACGATGGTGACACTCCTCCCCTTTGTCCCCAACTGCTCACACACACACTGAAGACAGCTCAGAGAATGAAGTTTGCTGCTCCTTTAACCAGAGCACTGTCCAGACAGGAGCCATGGATTGGCCAGGACTCTTCCACTGGCAAGGACAGTACATTCTGGGCAGCAGGTTTATTTATACTCCTGATCTAGCTAATAGGAATTTGGGTCCAATCCAAACACTCCTGATATAATAAAGTCCTTAGCCAGAGTTAAGCAGCAGTTTTACGGGCAAGATCAAGAAGGAAGCTGAAATGTTGCTGCTGCAGTTGTGCAGACACCCTGAGCACACAGCATGAATATGTCATGCTCTGGTTATTTACTCCAGCCAGGCTTGCTGAGATGGAGTCATAACCCAAGCAAAGCAAGTCCTTCATCACACTCAAGCAAGGGGTGAAGTCCCATGACAGAGGATATGAAAAAAATCCCATTTTCCCATCAGGATTACATGAGCACTGACCATCCCAGTCCCACTGCATTATGACAGTTCAGATAATGAAGAGTCCAGAGGAGCAACCCTGGCTTGCTCACAGAGCCCTTCAAGCATGAAACAGAGCAGAGCATTCAGGGGACAACACAAGGATCCACACTGCATAAAGCATGGCCTTTGACTCAAGGCTCTTCCCAGTGAAACCTCTGGTTTTCGACAAAAGTTAATCCCCCCTTGTCTAATACCATCCCAGCTGAGCTCTTGTCTGGACAGTGATGACAGAAAGGTTGTGAAATGATTCCAGGTTTCATCCAAGTCACTGGATTTTCCCATGAACTTGTATTCCCAGTCATGCCACATCCTGTATTTTTAGGCACCAAATTTTCATCCCAGGCAGACTGTTTGATGAGAAAGGGAAATCCATCCATTACAAAGAATCAGCTCTCACGTTTCCACTCCCACCTAATGTCCTCACACAGATGTGATGCCCAAAGGAATTTCATTTGATCTAGGCCATTCCCCAGAGAAACACTGAAAATTTAGGTACAAACCAAACCCCAAGTACTGTGAGAGATATTGAAATACTGTTCCACAAAGACAGGTTTTGGTACAATCATTCTGAGGAGCTGTAAAGGGCTTTCATAAGAAATCCAAACCAGAGGGATCAGAAGGAGGGGAGCAAAGGGGTCCTAAACTGTTACAGGTAACTGCTGGGCACCAGTACATACATATAATAAATGTCATCTTTATTCCAGTGAAAGTTTTAGTTCTTTGACCCAAGGAAACTGAAAGCCTAGGAGCTGTTAAGTCTTCCAGGCACACAGCTCCAGATTTTTCAGTTCTTTGAACAGGCTGCTTCCTCACAGTGTCCTGCCTGGCCTGCATTTCCCTCTGGGAAGAGGGGCTCCAATTCCCATGGCCCCCAAAAGAGTTTGGAATTAAGCTCCTCACCACCTCTGAAATTACCCCCACCAACTAACAGCCAAGCATGTAAATGTCACAATTGCCAATCTCAGATTTAATGGAAAAACAAATGCAAACAAATAGTGGAATACAGATTAAAAAAGCACCAGGAGGCTTTCGATGGCAAGCGTTAGTGTAGCAATCACTCACCTGATACTGGAGGCAAAGTTATGTCTCAAATTGTGTTAAGAGATCTCGTATTTCTGGAGTCAGGTGCTTGACTGCCTTTGCAGCCTCCGTGATGGCTTTCCGGTACATGCCCTTCTTCTTGCGATTAAACCTCAGTTTGAAAAATTCCGAGAAAGGAGAGAGTTTTGAGACAGACAAGAACGAGGTGGTCGGAGAACCAAACCATGACACTTTAGCTTCTCGCCATGAAGGCTCCCCGTTTTCCTTCTGGCTGAGGTTTATGTCAAGAACACGTGCTGGCCACCACGGAAACCCGTGAATTTTACCCCAGACAATATCCCCCACTGAAACAGTCCTTCCATCTTCTGTAACACATTTAGACACACTCTGGGTGTGCAGTCTAACTGTCAGTGGTGGCACAATTTTACGCTCATCTTTTGAAGATGAAGAGACAGAGGCATCATCACCAGGCAAAAAGTCACACAGTTCTGGTGATGTCACTTCTGAACTAGAAGACTTAGATTCATCTAGACTGTCATTGCTACACACTGATAAACTAGAAGAATCTGCTTTTCTTTTACGATAATTCATGAGGAAAGCCAAGTTATCATGTCCATCTTTACCCTGGGGAAACCTTTTGAAGTCATCATCTTCACCTGAACTGCCTGAAGACATCTCAGCTAAACTTCTGTCAGCAGACTCTTCATTGTAAAACGCTCCGGGATTGGACTCCCTGCTGTTCTGGAGGACATTGATTTCGTCAATCAGTTCTGCCTTATAGATTGAAACGCTCTCACCATCGTTGATGCGATGGGGCTTCAGCCGTATCTTTGGGGGTGGGACATCCACGCTGGAATGCACTGGCCGTGTGAGCTTCAGTTTTGGAATGGAAGCAAGCTGGCTGCCTGCTGACTTGTCCATTAAACATTTGGTTTGTCGACACTGTTCAGAGTCCTTGCTCTCCTCTTGGTCCCCAGCTCCGTTCTGCAGCACTGGCTCCGGACAGAACGGTTTGACTGAGCCATGAACCCGGGAAGGGATTTTTACCACTTCACCTTTCCCTTGCGGAGTACTGTAGGATATTTTTATAACTGGCGTTCGATGCACCAGTTCCCCAGAAAACTTGTCATCCTCCCTCCTCTCTCTTTTGTTTCTTTTCTCCACGTAGTCAGAGTCGCCGTGCTTTTTCTGCTCCTTGTCCTGAATGCTCAGCTTCCTCCTGGTCTTGGCGTTCTGCCGCGGCGCGTCGGCATCCTCGGGGTTCAGCGTGTTCTTGCACTTCTCGCAGAGCACCTGCCTGGGCCGCAGCCTGATGGTGCTCATGATGAGCCTGCCCGGGTCCCTGTTGCGCGACAAGCGCCTCCTCGTCCTCTTTATAGTCCGCGGCGGCGGCTGCGGGACCCACTGGTTGTAGGTGTGCCGCAGCCACAGGGGCCGGGGGAACGGGGCTCCCTCGAAGTAGGGCGGGAAGGGCGGCAGGCTGCCCGGCGCGGGCAGCAGCGGCGGCAGCGGCTCCTCGGCGGGCTGGGGGCCGGCGGGGCGCGGCTCCGGATCGCCCTCGGCGGCTCCCCTGGCCTCCGTGGCACCCCTGGCCTCGGCGGCTCCCCTGGCCTCCGTGGCTCCCTTTTCCTCCATGGCTCCCCTGCCCTCAGCGGCTCCGGTAGCGCAGGCACCGGCGGGAGGGTCCTCGTGCTTCGGGAAGGAGGATGGCAGACAGAACAATCCAGACCTAAGTTGGGACGAGAAGGATGGGGAGAGAAAGAAACACAGTCAGAAGCTTTGAGAGGTGCTTCTCTGGGAAGCCAAAAGATCCTGCCATCCCACAGTTTCAGTACTGAGAACCCAACACTTTCTCTTGACTTTTACGATCAAGCAGCCAATTCTGCCACTGAAAAAAATAACAACAGTGCAGAAATCCAGCAAGGCATCCTACTCTTCTCCCAGAAAAGGCAGAGGATCAAAACCTCTATTTCTATGAACTCTGCACAAAGTTTTGTTCTAAGAAGTTGTAAGTTTTATCCCACAAAGCAGTTTACTGCATCAGCAGGCTGGCAAGGCCAGAGGAGGGATGTGATCTGGATTAGCCTAGGGAGCTATGAAACTGCCCTTCTTCTCACTGCAGATGCATGGCTGATTTTCCAGTTTTTCATTCTAAACCTGAACACCCTGAATTGGGTGGATAACTTGCACAGGTTCACCAAGACACAGCCCTGCTCCTCTTCCTCAGTCTCTCCCTATTCAGCTCCATTTGGTAACATCAGGCGCCCACGGCTCCTCCAGAACAGCAGGGTTGTTAACAATGGTGATACTCTGTCCTTCAATGCCAAGTCTCATTACAGGCCACCAAGGCCCAGACACAATATCTTGCCTGGATATTGGCAAAAGCAAATCCTCTGAAATGCTGAAACTCACAACTCCAATTCGTGTCTCCAAAATGTATGAATTTATGCCCTTGGCCTGGCATTAGAAATATTACACTAATACAGCACTGGGACAGATTCTGCCCTGAAACACTGACTCTGACTGGGCAAGCTCCCTGCCTTGGCTCTCCAGAGACACTTCTGCAGAGATCACACTGTCAGTGAAGCACGTGGGCCTTCTTAATAATAACAAAATGTTGTATAGGAGAGCCACCAAGAAGAGACAAAGGAATGGAGAACAGGTACAGACCAAAATACGAGTGGGCTTTGGATGCTACATTTCCATTCCCCTCCTTGCCAGCCATGGCTTTCTTTCCAACCACCAGAAGGAAGGACCCTTCCTGAGGCAAGGGAGGAGTGTCTTGGCGGTGTCACAGAGGGGGACACTTTGGTAAATGCTACAGAGAGCACTGAAGAGGAGCTGAAGGCATCCGCTCTGTGCCACACCTCTCACCAAGAGCAGCACAAAGCCACTGCCATGGGTTTCCCGATGGAGAGGAGCCTCTAAAGTCCTTCCCCTGAAGGGGGGAAGTTACTGAAGGGAATTACTGAAAAAGTGCAACAACCTGCTGTCAAATGACAGTTTAACTGGGAAAGGATTAAGCTGTTGAAATCACGTAATTTGGAACAAAATATTTTTGTTCCAAGAGGCTTTTTTTAAACAGAGACAACCAAGAATGTAGGTGTCTTTAAATGACAACCCAGAAAGCCAGTACAGTCTGTACAGCCAGACTGAGACGTCGGCACCATTCATACGCCAAAGTGAGGCCATTTCTGAATGAAATGATGGCTGTAAATTATGATTATTTTATGCAGTGAGATTGCATGACTTGGTCACAACAGAAAACTGCTCCTCGTGTAGACAGAAGCCCACTCCCCTTGTTCAGGTCACCAAACCCCCCAGAGTGGCATGGAGCTCCTCACCTGGCAGCAGTGGAGCACCCAAAGGGTCACTCACAGGATGGTTTGTGCCTGTGGCATTAGTGCACCAGCACCCTGTAACCCCAGTGGGCTGGACACAGCCTCTGTGCCACAGAACGTGCCCACAGACCCCAAGCCATGCCCTCCCCAGCTGTCAGCCTGTGCCAGGCACCAGTTCAGCAGGGAGGCCTGTCAGAAAGATGGGGACAAACTTCTCAGTAGGGCCTGTCGGGATAGGGCAAGGGGGGATGGCTTCCCACGGCCAGAGGGCAGGGATGGATGGGACCCTGGGCAGGAATTGCTCCCTGGGAGGGTGGGGAGGCCCTGGCACAGAGTGTCCCTGGATCCCTGGCAGTGCCCAAGGCCAGACTGGATGGGGCTGGGAGCACCTGGGACAGGGGAAGGTGTCCCTGCCATGGCAGGGGTGAAACAGGATGAGCTTTAAGGTCCCCTGCAATCCAAGCCATTCTGGGATTCTGTGATTAAAGCAGCAGGAAATACTGCTGATGGGATTTCACCCTGCTTGTAATCCCCCTTTCTGGGGCAGCTGCAGCCAACTGGACTTGGTTGCCTCAATCCAGTCTCTGCCTGATCCAGGAGATGCCATCCTCCTTTATTTATACCCCTGTATAATTAAACCCCAAATTTTAAAGTAAGTTCAATTGCAGCAAAACTACCAAATCTTGTTATCAGAAACACGGTGGCAGCATTTAAATCTCTACTTGAGCATACACACTATGGAACTCACTCTGAGTAGAGCCAGTTTATTGGAAGCAAATAACTGCCAGTCACTGGGCAGGCCCTGGTGCTGCTGCATCATCCAGGCTGGGGCAGGAAGGGACACGAGCACTTTCTCTGCAAATAATTCCCCAGCAGCTGGAAGGTCAGGCATGACTGCTCCCAACATCCCCCCATTCCCAAAGGCGCAGGGGGCAGAAAGAGCACAGGCAGGGGATGGGCACGGGCACAAGCAGGGGACAGGCAGGACACGGGCAGGGGATGGGTACGGGCACAGGCAGGGGATGGGCACAGGCAGGGGATAGGCAGGGCATGGGCAGGGGATGGGCACGGGCACAGACAGGGCACGGGCAGGGGATGGGCACAGGCACAGGCAGGGCACGGGCAGGGCACGGGCAGGGGATGGGCACGGGCAGGGGATGGGCACGGGCACAAGCAGGACATGGGCAGGGGATGGGCACGGGCACGGGCAGGACATGGACAGGGGATGGGCACGGGCACGGGCAGGGCACGGGCAGGCAGTTCTGCTGCCCATGGACTGAGCCCTTGCACACCCGGGCAGGCAGTCTGGGGTTCAAACTTGCACCTGCCTTTGTGGCAGAACAACAGAGGCGTCCAGCCAGGACCTGGATGGCCAGGAGTGCCCTGGGTGCTCAGGGTGGCAGGCCTTCCTCCTGCTCAGCGCCACACAGCACTCGCTACAGCTCAGGAGAGGTGCACAAGGCATTACACATTGTCTGTGTTAGAAGGGACCTTAAAAGTCATCCAGGAGTTCCAATTCTCCTGCCCTGAGGTGGGATGTCATTTGTTAGACAAGCTGCTCCAAGCCCTGTCCAAGCTGACCTTGAACACTTTCAGAGACGGAGCAGCCACAACTAAGGAAAACAGATTCATCTACTGTGAGATGCTGAAACCACTTTAAACCACAAAAGAAAGCTGAAGAATCACCATACAGGCCCTCCTTCCTTTTTGGGGTAATCTCCTCTTTCTATGCAGGTCTAACAGCCTGCTCTGGTGGCTCCTCTCCTGCCAGTCCCATCTCCCAGGAGGTACAAATACAGGCAGAGCATGGGTGACCCCTGCACAGGGACAAGCTGGTGGGACACAGCTCCATCAGCCAGGCAGCAGGAGGAGGAGAAACAGTTCTGCCACACACCCACTGCAGGCACTCCAAGCTCAGCACCAAGTGGATAAATTCCTGCTGCCTTTGGGACACATCCTGACCTTCACCTTCCAGCCACTGCCAGGCTGACTCCTGTGCTCTGCTGTAAGATGAACGAGATCTCTCCTCCCCTCCACACCCCAGACCTGGCATGACTGCAGTGCTTGCTCCAAGTCCCCAGGGTCCTGCCTCACACAGAGTCCCCTCCCGAGAGCCATGAGCAGAGGAGCAGGGGCCGTGGCTCTCCCCTTGTGCTGGCCACCACCCCTCCCTGCCCGCCATGCCCAGCCAGCACTCAGCACCACCACAGGCAGGGTGCAGCACCAGGGGACAGCCACAGAACGAGCACTGACCCTCGGGGACAGCCCCAGTGCTCAGCGGGCCCCCACTGCCTCCCAGCCAGTGTCACCATCCGCAGGGCTGCGGCAGCACGGGGCTGCAGAGCTGCCTCAAAGCCTGGGGAAAACACCCGTCTGGTTGTTTCTTGGACCCACTAGGAGCAAAGGAAGGAAACAAGATGAAGAAAAATAATGGAGAAAGGCTAGGGTGAAAAAAAACAGGTGAAAGAAGTGTCACTGCAGAGGAAAACAACTGAAATGTGAGAAGGCAGAAAGAGATGGTTTAGGGCGCTCGAGGGACACCAACTGCTCAGGCTGGGACCAGACTCCAGGATGGGTTTATGGGCTCTGCACAGCATTAGGTGCCTGAATGCGTTTGAAAATCTGACTCCAATTTTCTGGGATAGCCATGTGAAACTAAATCAATGACAAAAATGAAGCTCAGAACTCCTGCTCCGCACATCTCGTAGGATGGATCAGAGAGGTGAGGCTGCTGTGCTCCCACGCAGCACGGATCTGTCCCTTACCCAGCACCCAGAACCAAACCTGCTCCTCACAGGAGAGCCGGCCCTGCCCGGGACAGCCGCCCGGCCCCGCCGCGAGCACAGCCACCTCCAGAGCCGGGCAGGTGGGAGTGACCACGAGGTGCCCGCGGTGCGGAGCCCAGCCCGCGGGCCCCGCTCCGAGATGATGCCCCGCTCGGCTCCGCAGAACTCGGGCAGCGCCGGGGCTGCTGCGGCCACAGCCCGCGGGACCCCCCGGAACCGCCGCCCGGCCCCGGGGCCCGGCCGGGACCTGGGGGGGAGCTCGGCAGGGGGAGCTCGGGGAGCTCCGCGCGGGGAGAGGCCGCCGAGGGCAGCGACCGGCGCGGGGGCTGCGACCGGAAGGGCCGGGGGTCCGGGGCCGGGACGCGCTCCCCGGGGCCACGTGCGGGGCGGCGGCCGGTCCGGGGGCACCGCTCCGCCCCCGCCGCGTGCCCCGGGCCGGTCCCGACCCCGCCGCTTTGTCCCGCCCGGCCGAACAAAGGGCGCGGGGGCGGCGCGGCCCCGCCGCTCCGGCCCCGCTCCCCGCCGCGGTCCCGGTGCCCCCATCCCCGGCCGCACCTCTTGGAGCAGTCCAGCAGCACGCCGGTGAAGCGCCGCTCCCCGCAGCTCAGCGTCACCACCAGCGTGTCGTTCACCATCTGCTCCACCAGCACCGGCACCCACGCGCCCACCCGCGGCGGCGGCGCCCCCGCCGCGTCCCCCGCCGCCACCGCCGCCGCCGCCCCGGGCTCGGCCATGCTCCCGCCGCTCCCTGCCGGCGGGGCCGCTGGGCCGGGCCGCTGGGCCGTGACCTCACGGAGCGCCCGCCGCCGCCGCCGCGCCTGACGTCACGGCCCCGCCCCGCCGCCGGCCATGGCGTCACGGCCCCGCCCCGCTACCGGGCACGTGCGTGGGACGGGGCGGGGGCGAGGCCGAACGGGGCGGGGCGCGGCCGGGAGGGGCGGGGTCTGCCTGGGAAGGGCGGGGCCGGGCTGGGGGCGGGACCGGCACCTGGCGCCACCTGGCGGCCGAGCCGCGCTCCGGCATCCGCGGGGCGGGGCCGTTCCGGGGGCGGGGCCGTCAGGTGAGCCCCGCCCCGGCCATGGCCGCCCCTCCCCGCTCTGGGTCCCTCAGGAATGGCTCAGTGCCAGAAGAGCTGGGCTTTGGAATCACCATCACCAGAGGGGCTCTGGGTCCTTTGGAATCACCATCACCAAAGGGGCTCTGGGTCCTTTGGAATCACCATCACCAGAGGGGCTCTGGGTCCTTTGGAATCACCATCACCAAAGGGGCTCTGGGTCCTTTGGAATCACCATCACCAAAGGGGCTCTGGGTCCTTTGGAATCACCATCACCAAAGGGGCTCTGGGTCCCTCAGGAATGGCTCAGGCACAGCTGGGCTTGGGGCACCTCTGGGATCAGCCCAGCCCTGCCCAGGCAGGGCCACCTGCAACAGGGACACAGGAACGCGGCCAGCAGGGTTTGCAATGGCTCTGCAGAGGGAGACCCCAGCCCCTCCCTGGGCAGCTGCTCCAGGCTCTGCCCCTCCAGGGAAAGAAGTTCTTCCCCATGTTGGGGGGGAACTTGCTGTGGTTCAGCTCCTGCCAGTGCTCCTTGTCCTGGCACCGGCCTCTGACAGCCCCGGGCAGGTTTGGAGGGGTTGATGGGGTCCCCTCTCAGCCTTCCCTTCCCAGCCTGGCCGGGCCCAGCTCCCACAGTCTCTCCTCATCTCAGAGATGCTCCATCCCAAAATGACCCCTGTGGCCTCCGCTGGACCCTCTCCAGGAGCTCCTTGGCTTTCCTGTCCTGAGGAGCCCAGAACTGGGCACGGCCCTCCGGATGTGCCTCATTAGGGCAGAGTAGAAGGGGCAGGATCACCCCCGACCTCTGGCTACGCCCTTCCCCATGCAAATACTGATCCAAATGCATCCCAATGCAAATATGTACAAATAACATGTTTATTTTTACCAATGCTTTCTGGAAAGAGGCTGCGGTTTCCCAAATTGCTGACAGACTGAAGCATGCCTGATCCAATGGAATCCATACAGCTTCTCTGCTGTGACTGAAGCTGAATTCTCAGTGTACTCAAAGGGCTGGGACCCAACTGTGTCAAGTAGAGACTTGCCAGAAAAGCTGATAAATGATTGCTCCCATGAGCAGCACTGTGCTTCCTTTCTTCTGTTAATCCAAGCAGCAAAATAGCAACAAAAAAATCTCAACTTAGTTGGTGTTTGGTATAATTTTTATGGAACTCTGTTGGTGTTTCAGTCACCACATAAGAGGGGTCCACGAGCCAAAGTCCCAGGGCTGCCTTGGGAAGATGCTGAGGGTAGGACACAGGCACAGAGGGAAGTTCTGATGTCCCCAAGGACAGAGAAATCAGAACTCATTTCAGAAGGAAAAGGACACTTTGGAGCATCCTCCCAGTGCTGGCGGAGGTGTTAAAATTAGATACACTAATTAGATACACAATTTCTAAAATTTTTAGAAATTTTAGAGTTTTTTTCACTTCTAAAAATTAGGTACACTGATTTTTAGAAGTGCAAAACGGAGCAAACCAATGCCTCTTGTCTTCAGGAGAGCCAGCAGAGCATGCCCAGCTTTCCCCACGCCCATCCAGGTCACAGAGGGGCCGGCGCTGTGTCCTCCTGCGCCCGGGAAGGCAGCAGGGCCTGCCTGCCCCAGGGCCTCCTCTCCTGCCAGATGTTCTGACCTCTGGACCAGAGGGCAGGGAGTTATTTCTGGAGCACAGCCCTGCTGGGAACCACCGGTGGGTGCTGACTCAGGAGCCAAGGCACAGCCCCACCTCCACACTCCTCACATGCCCAGACTTCTGCTCCTTGGCACTCTGCTGCCCTTCCCTCAGCAGTTTCCAAATTAAGAAACAAAAAAAAAATTGCCTTTGTTCTGCCCGGTTGAATGCCTTTAAACCTCAAAAATATTTTGTGAAGCAAATGATTTCCTAGACAAATCACCTTACCCATGCTTCAGGTTAATAAATCCCAAGGTTTTTCAGTAAGAGGAATTATTGTTGTAGATTTGAATCATTTTATAGGCACTTCATTTGGCTGTGCCAAGCTCCCCTCTGTGCTGCTTCCAGGACACCTGCCAAGTCTATTTTAGCTGCAGTGCCTGTGCTGCTGCAGCCACTCAGCTCCAGAGCGAGAATGCCATGGATCAAGCCCATTTCCAGAACTCTCCCTCGTGGCACTGTCCCCAGGGCTGGGGACACGGCACGGCGGGTGGGCTCACATCCTCTGACGCCCATGGGAAAGCCAAGGTGTGCCATGGCACCACGGGCACTCGCCTGCCTGCCTTCGGCACACAAACAGGGTTCGAAACCCAGGACAATCCCCTCACTTTTCTGAAATATGCTCTAAGATGTATTAAATAAGAGCAGCTGCCTTGTGGTTTTTTTCTGCCGTTCCAACAGCTATTTGAAAGCTGAAATTTTTGGGGTTAAATAAAGGAATATTCTCTGTCATGCTCGAGGAATATGAAAGCTGCTTCTAAAACCTGATAAAAGACCAAAGAAATACACTTAGTGTGAGAGAAAAATTGAAACATAATCAGAGTATGAGAATTCGCTGCAAGGTTCTCATTAAAGTGATTGTCAGGCACTAAAGAGCCCTAACCCATGTGTGAGAGGGGACAGCACCTGCCCGGCTGCGTGCCCAGCAGCATCCTGAGCTGCTCCCCGTGCTCCCAGTGCTCCCAGGACAGCATCCTGAGCTGCTCCCCGTGCTCCCAGTGCTCCCAGGACAGCAGCCTGAGCTGCTCCCAGTGCTCCCAGTGCTCCCTGTGCTCCCAGTGCTCCCAGTACAGCATCCTGAGCTGCTCCCTGTGCTCCCAGTGCTCCCAGGACAGCAGCCTGAGCTGCTCCCAGTGCTCCCAGTGCTCCCAGTGCTCCCAGGACAGCATCCTGAGCTGCTCCCAGTGCTCCCAGTGCTCCCAGTGCTCCCAGTACAGCATCCTGAGCTGCTCCCCGTGCTCCCAGTGCTCCCAGTGCTCCCAGTACAGCATCCTGAGCTGCTCCCAGTGCTCCCAGTGCTCCCAGTGCTCCCTGTGCTCCCAGTGCTCCCAGTACAGCATCCTGAGCTGCTCCCTGTGCTCCCAGTGCTCCCAGGACAGCAGCCTGAGCTGCTCCCAGTGCTCCCAGTGCTCCCAGTGCTCCCAGTGCTCCCAGGACAGCAGCCTGAGCTGGTCCCAGTGCTCCCAGGACAGCAGCCTGAGCTGCTCCCAGTGCTCCCAGTGCTCCCAGGACAGCAGCCTGAGCTGCTCCCAGTGCTCCCAGTGCTCCCAGTGCTCCCAGGACAGCAGCCTGAGCTGCTCCCAGTGCTCCCAGTGCTCCCAGAACAGCGGCCTCAGCCTCTCCCAGTGCTCCCAGTGCTCCCAGAACAGCGGCCTCAGCCTCTCCCAGTGCTCCCAGTGCTCCCAGCGGGGCCGGCAATCCTGCCGGGGAACGCCAGAGGACAGCATTGCCCTGTGCTGGGAAACCGCCGGGAGCGCGGAACTGATGGGCTGGGAGCGCACCGAGAGCACAGCGAGAGAACACCGAGAGAGCACCGAGAGAGCACCGAGAGAGCACCGAGAGAGCACCGAGAGAACACCGAGAGAGCACCGAGAGAGCACCGAGAGAGCACCGAGAGAACACCGAGAGAGCACCGAGAGAACACCGAGAGAGCACCGAGAGAACACCGAGAGAGCACCGAGAGAGCATCGAGAGAACACCGAGAGAGCACCGAGAGAACACCGAGAGAGCACCGAGAGAACACCGAGAGAGCACCGAGAGAGCATCGAGAGAACACCGAGAGAGCACCGAGAGAGCACAGAGAGAACACCGAGAGAACACCGAGAGAGCACCGAGAGAACACCGAGAGAGCACCGAGAGAGCACCGAGAGAGCATCGAGAGAACACCGAGAGAGCACCGAGAGAGCACCGAGAGAACACAGAGAGAACACCGAGAGAACACCGAGAGAGCACCGAGAGAGCACCGAGAGAGCACCGAGAGAACACCGAGAGAGCACCGAGAGAGCACCGAGAGAACACCGAGAGAGCACCGAGAGAGCACCGAGAGAACACAGAGAGAACACCGAGAGAGCACCGAGAGAGCACCGAGAGAGCACCGAGAGTGCACCGAGAGAGCACCGAGAGAGCACCGAGAGAGCACCGAGAGCACCGAGAGCACCGAGAGCCCGGCCCTGCTCAGAGCTCAGAGCTCACCGAGAGCCCGGCCCTGCTCAGAGCTCAGAGCTCACCGAGAGCCCGGCACTGCTCAGGGCTCAGAGCTCACCGAGAGCACCGAGAGCCCGTCACTGCTCAGAGCTCAGAGCTCACCGAGAGCCCGGCACTGCTCAGAGCTCAGAGCTCAGAGCTCACCGAGAGCCCGGCACTGCTCAGAGCTCACCGAGAGCACCGAGAGCCCGGCACTGCTCAGAGCTCAGAGCTCACCGAGAGCCCGGCGCTGCTCAGAGCTCAGAGCTCGGAGCTCACCGAGAGCCCGGCACTGCTCAGAGCTCAGAGCTCACCGAGAGCCCGGCACTGCTCAGGGCTCAGAGCTCAGAGCTCACCGAGAGCCCGGCCCTGCTCAGAGCTCAGAGCTCACCGAGAGCCCGGCACTGCTCAGGGCTCAGAGCTCACCGAGAGCCCGGCACTGCTCAGGGCTCAGAGCTCAGAGCTCACCGAGAGCCCGGCACTGCTCAGAGCTCAGAGCTCACCGAGAGCCCGGCACTGCTCAGAGCTCAGAGCTCAGAGCTCACCGAGAGCACCGAGAGCCCGGCGCTGCTCAGAGCTCACCGAGAGCCCGGCACTGCTCAGGGCTCAGAGCTCACCGAGAGCCCGGCACTGCTCAGGGCTCAGAGCTCACCGAGAGCCCGGCACTGCTCAGAGCTCACCGAGAGCACCGAGAGCCCGGCACTGCTCAGAGCTCAGAGCTCACCGAGAGCCCGGCGCTGCTCAGAGCTCAGAGCTCGGAGCTCACCGAGAGCCCGGCACTGCTCAGAGCTCAGAGCTCACCGAGAGCCCGGCGCTGCTCAGAGCTCAGAGCTCGGAGCTCACCGAGAGCCCGGCGCTGCTCCGTGCCCAGAGCCCACCCGGCTGATGCCGCAGGCCCCGGGGAGGCTTTGGGAGCGCAGGCAAGGGCGCAGCTTCCTGCGCCTCGCAGAAAGGAGTGACTGCTGAGGCCACTGAGCCAGGGATCGAAGAGCAGCACGACGATGCAGAGACAAAACTTATAGAAGTGAAAGTACAGAACAGGATTCACAAGATGCAGAATTATAGGCATTACTCAATTCCCCCAAAATTGTGGGGAATTAGTGAATATTGTGGGGGGGAAAAAAAACCCCATTGCTGGTTTGGCAATTATTGACCAAAAAATAAAATTAAGAACAGCTCCAGTGGGTTTATTCTCTCCTTCACTCAACCAGGTACTTCCCTGTTTCAGAAAGGATTCACCAATACATTCTGTCCAATAGTGTTTGTATTATATGCATATTGCTACACATAAAACATTCATAAAGTGCTTTCTATGCCAATGTAAAGGAACATAACTTCTTGTCTTGTGTTTATATATAGTTATTTATCATACTGCATGTACTAGAAATGAAAAAATAAATTACCTGTAGGATTTTACAGTCCATCGTAGTCAGTATTATAAAATCCTGTTGGTTTTCAGTAGAAGGAATCTGGATATTCAAGGGTACAATTACCAAAATAGGAATACAAAAAGTAACAATTGAGGAAATAAAAAAGGCTGATAGTGCTTTCAATTCCGGGGAAAAAAAAAAAAGGTTTTTCAATAGCAGAAAATAGAAAAGTTGGTTCGTATCCAATAGGCACACACTTTGGGGTCACTGGGCTGTGTGTGGCACAGTTTGGGGTCACTGGGATGGGCTGTGTGTGGCACAGTTTGGGGTCACTGGGGATGGGCTGTGTGTGGCACAGTTTGGGGTCACTGGGCTGTGTGTGGCACAGTTTGGGGTCATTGGGGCTGTGTGTGGCACAGTTTGGGGTCACTGGGGCTGGGCTGTGTGTGGCACAGTTTGGGGTCATTGGGGCTGTGTGTGGCACAGTTTGGGGTCACTGGGCTGTGTGTGGCACAGTTTGGGGTCATTGGAGCTGGGCTGTGTGTGGCACAGTTTGGGGTCACTGGGGATGGGCTGTGTGTGGCACAGTTTGGGGTCACTGGGGCTGGGCTGTGTGTGGCACAGTTTGGGGTCACTGGGCTGTGTGTGGCACAGTTTGGGGTCATTGGGGCTGTGTGTGGCACAGTTTGGGGTCACTGGGCTGTGTGTGGCACAGTTTGGGATCATTGGGGCTGTGTGTGGCACAGTTTGGGGTCACTGGGCTGTGTGTGGCACAGTTTGGGGTCACTGGGGCTGTGTGTGGCACAGTTTGGGGTCATTGGGGCTGGGCTGTGTGTGGCACAGTTTGGGGTCACTGGGGCTGTGTGTGGCACAGTTTGGGGTCACTGGGGCTGGGCTGTGTGTGGCACAGTTTGGGGTCACTGGGGCTGTGTGTGGCACAGTTTGGGGTCACTGGGGCTGGGCTGTGTGTGGCACAGTTTGGGATCATTGGGCTGTGTGTGGCACAGTTTGGGGTCACTGGGGCTGTGTGTGGCACAGTTTGGGGTCACTGGGCTGTGTGTGGCACAGTTTGGGGTCACTGGGGCTGTGTGTGGCACAGTTTGGGATCATTGGGGCTGTGTGTGGCACAGTTTGGGGTCATTGGAGCTGTGTGTGGCACAGTTTGGGGTCACTGGGCTGTGTGTGGCACAGTTTGGGGTCACTGGGGATGGGCTGTGTGTGGCACAGTTTGGGGTCACTGGGGCTGGGCTGTGTGTGGCACAGTTTGGGGTCATTGGGGCTGTGTGTGGCACAGTTTGGGGTCATTGGAGCTGTGTGTGGCACAGTTTGGGATCATTGGGGCTGGGCTGTGTGTGGCACAGTTTGGGGTCACTGGGGCTGTGTGTGGCACAGTTTGGGATCACTGGGCTGTGTGTGGCACAGTTTGGGATCATTGGGGCTGTGTGTGGCACAGTTTGGGGTCACTGGGCTGTGTGTGGCACAGTTTGGGGTCACTGGGGCTGTGTGTGGCACAGTTTGGGGTCACTGGGCTGTGTGTGGCACAGTTTGGGATCATTGGGGCTGTGTGTGGCACAGTTTGGGGTCACTGGGCTGTGTGTGGCACAGTTTGGGGTCACTGGGGCTGTGTGTGGCACAGTTTGGGGTCACTGGGGCTGGGCTGTGTGTGGCACAGTTTGGGGTCACTGGGGCTGGGCTGTGTGTGGCACAGTTTGGGGTCACTGGGCTGTGTGTGGCACAGTTTGGGGTCACTGGGGCTGGGCTGTGTGTGGCACAGTTTGGGGTCACTGGGCTGTGTGTGGCACAGTTTAGGATCATTGGGCTGTGGCCCAGCCCCATCCCCAGTGGTGCAGCTGTGAGCAGCAGGTGAGCAGCACTGACAGCAGTGAGCCATGGAGTGCCCAGGTGTGCTGAGCAGCCACGCAGGGAGCAGAGGGCACACAGGGCAGTGTGTGAACATCAGGGGGTACAAGGGTGGGCTGAAGGATGAGGGCAGGTGTTTGTTGCCTTCTGAAGTGGTTTGGTGCTACTGTGTATGGGTGGAAGCTTTCTGAAATGGTGTGGTGACACTCTGTGTATTGCGGCCTTTTCAACTGTGACATGTGCTGTGACAATATTCTATACACTTATGTCAAAATACCATTCATTCATCAAATTCAGATTTGATCATGCACATAAAACTGCTTCTCTATTTTTCAGTGGAAAAGTGGAGTTTTCCAGCCTGATCCTGGTTGCACACCACAGAGGCTGCTCACCTGCCCAGAGGAGCTGCCTTGGTGCAGAGCTGTCCTTCCCCAAGGTTTAAATGTGTCCAATCCAGTAATCCAATCCTGTTCCAGTAAAATCCTGGCCTGGGTTCACATTCATCAGCAAGAAATTCTTCTGTTACGTCTTTCATTGTTTCTTCCTTCAGCTCCCAAAGTCTTGGCTTGTCCCCTTCCTTAGGCCACTGTGCTGCAGGCCCAAGGCCAGCTCCCCACCACAGGGATCTCTGTGGAGTGAGAGGAGGCGGCTGCAGTCCGTGCACCGGCCAAGCTGCTCGGGCTGTAGGCAGAACAGGGCGTGTGGTGTCAGTCAGCCTTCCCAGTGGAAATGGGCTCCGTGGTCTGCTTGCTTTTAATGCATGTTTTATTCTCGAGGATTTTTCACAAAGCCCCCTGTGTTCTGGAAGAAACCAGCAAGCTATTGATGTACATGAGCACAGCAGTGGCTTCCTTCTGACAGATAGTTAATGGATCTCATCATTAATGGATTCACACAGTTAACAGATCTCATCATTAATGGATTCACACAGTTAACAGATCTCATCATTTGGCAAGCCCTTCGCCTGGAGTTTATCCATCCCACCATGTAGAAGCTAATCCAGTTTACAATCACTTTGGTGAAGTGCTCAGTGTTTCTGGCTCGTGCCAAGTGTGAGAGGCCCCTGTTCCCAACAGCCTGCACAAGTGAAGTTCTCAGAGCTGTGTCCACAGCCCTGCTGAGGGGCCCTGGTTGCCCTGGCCATGGGCACGTGGGGCTGAGCACGACCCCACATTGCTGCCTGAGCCTGTGCTCTGTCACGGTCACCCAGCCCTGTGCAAAGTCCCCAGCAAGGTTTAAATGTGTCCAATCCACTAATCCTGTTAGACAGCAGGGGATTCAGAAACAGAGCAGGGCATGCCAGTGGAAAATCCCAGCTCTGTGCTGGGATCTCTACTTTGGAGAAAAAATAGAGTGGAAGCCAAGAGTGACGTAATTAATGTGCATATAAGGACTGAGTTAGAGCCACATATAACCCCAACTTCTCTCATTTGCCTGCAGCATTTACAGCCTGCCAGTGCTGACTGGGGTATAAATAAGTATTACATGAGCTGTGTATGACTGAGTTGAAGACAGAGCTCTCTGCATGATGAATAGGAGTTAAAAATATGTTCCATGTATCAGAGGAAGCAAAAAGGCAAAGCAAACAGCCACAATAATCATTAACATACTACGAGGGCCCAGATGCAATCTGTGAGTCAAAACAAGAGAGATCTTCTAACATAATCAGTTTAAATGTCAAGGCCAGGTTAGATGGGGCTTGGAGCAGCCTGGGGTAGTGGAAGGTGTCCCTGCCCATGGCTTTAGGGTCCCTTCCAACCCAAACCCTTCTGCCATCCTGTGATTCCAAATATGTGATATAATGCCATATAATGATGGCAACCATGAAATGAAAGCTTTTGCACACCTTGCATTTCATCCCAGCTGGCATCTCAGGTTAAACAAACGTAGCCTTATCTCAAATTACACCTTTATAGGTGCAGAACTGAACTCATCCAGTGATCTTTCATATTTACCTGCTGCTGATTCATCTGAGGGTACACTTACAGTGTGCTCAAGGCCTGGCTCACTCACTGGGAGCTGTGTGAGGAATCCTTTGGGTGGCCCTGGAGGTGCCCAGCTGAGCACCCCAGAGCTCAGCCCCGCTCCCAGGCAGGCCTGGGCCCAGAGCCGCTGCTGCTGCACGGTCACCGTGCTGCCCAGAGATGGGCGGGCTGGGTCTGTCCAAGCGCAGGTTGGGCTCTCTCTGAGCACGGGGGTTCCCTGGGTCCTGGAGCAGCCCCACACCGGGATGCTGAGCCCTGAGCAGCAGCATGCCCAGCACAGCCTGTCGTCCCCGCACGCCGCGTGTGGCTGCTGCAGCTCCACTCAGCGCTCACAGATGGGCCCGTGGGAGGGAGCACAAAGCTCGCCTGTTACAGAAGGTTCCCAAACCTCCTGTCCATGCCCACAGATTCTAAATATTAAGAGCATGGGAATATTTTTCTTTAAATACACACTGTGTAAACTACCATTAAACGTGATCACAGAACTTAGCTACAATGCTGTTCTAGACCTTCACTTACACTCGCTTTGTTGTTCCAACCTGTTTGAGTTAAAGAGAACAGAACACAACTCCGTTTACTCATTCGGACAAAAATCAGCAGAAACAACACTTGATTTGCTGTTTTCAAAAACAGTAATCAAATCCTGAAAACTTTCAAGATTGAGCCTCACTGAAGGGGAGTTAAAACCCCAAAATCACTAGCTTGAGTGATTCAGGTGTGCTGTTTGTTGCAAAGGAAGGCTGTAACAAATGGTGAGGGAGCTTGGGAAAACAACAGGAATAGTTCACTTTACCTCATGAGCAACACACACTTGTCAGCTTTGCTCATTTCCAAACCAAACTCATTAAAATGCCAGTATTTACCAAAACCCCTGAAACACTTAATGAAACTCACCCTCTACAGCTGCCTCCTCAGGAGAGGCACCTCTGGTTTATTTCCATGATTAGCAATGGCCTGTTCTGATTCACAGATCCATGGAATGCTTTGGGCTGGCAGGGACCCCAAACCCCCCCATTCCACCCCTGCCATGGCAGGGACACCTCCCACTGTCCCAGGTGCTCCCAGCCCCAGTGTCCAGCCTGGCCTTGGGCACTGCCAGGGATCCAGGGGCAGCCACAGCTGCTCTGGGCACCTGTGCCAGGGCTGCCCACCCTGCCAGGGAACAATTCCCAATTCCCAATCTCCCATCCAGCCCTGCCCTCTGGCACTGGCAGCCATTCCCTGGCTCCTGTCCCTCCATCCTTGTCCCCAGTCCCTCTGCAGCTCTCCTGGAGCCCCTGCAGGCACTGACACATGGACAGTTCTGTGAAATGGGGAACTTTGGAGTTCTAGCTCTATCATTAATACTAGATTTAAAATCATACTAGGACTGGACTTCTAAAACCACAAAATATCTTTAAAAGCACAGAAGTTTGCTTTTAGATGTCTATTCAATATATCAGTGGTCTCCTTCCTGGAAAGCTCTGTGAAGGTTTCCAGATGATGGATTTACGCTAATTCCACTGGTTCTGCTGTGGCTGAGGCAGGTGTGAGGAACCTTCCTGCAGCCAGGTCTCCTGTCCAGCCCCCTCAGGTGAGCCAGTGCAGTGCCCATCTCTGCTGAGCCCTGCTGAGGGAGGTGTGGAGCTCTCAGAACTGTGCTCTGAAACAGCCTCAGTTCAGGGCTCCCGAGGGAGAGTTTAACTCCAAACCCTGAACATCCCAACCCTCTGCTCCTGTGCATCAATCTCCCCAGGTCACGGGCAGTGCAGCTCTCTCCTGCTGAAAAAGCCAGGCCAGGAGGGTCTCACAGAGGGTGCCTGGCTCTGGAGCTCCACTTGAGACCCTGGTACCTTCAAACCTAAGTGAGCAGCTTTTTACATACTCTGCATGCTAAAATAAATATTCTCTAACATGGAAAAATGATGCAAACATTAAGCACAGGTAAGGCAGATAAAGCATGTTTCCTTAGAAAAACACACTGCTTGCTGTCAGGCCATGCTAAAATGTGTAAAACTTGAAGGTAAATAGTGCTAATTGAGCAACACTACTGCCTAATTAAAAACAACAAGAATTAAA
Source organism: Molothrus aeneus (assembly GCF_037042795.1). Classification (NCBI taxonomy): domain Eukaryota; kingdom Metazoa; phylum Chordata; class Aves; order Passeriformes; family Icteridae; genus Molothrus; species Molothrus aeneus. The sequence goes on along the minus strand of NC_089653.1, from coordinate 35,704,537 downwards.
ACCAAGGTCTTAAAATACAAAGACAATAATCACATGACATTCTGGGAATGCACGTGGTTGCCTTTAATGATACCACACATGGAACTGAGATTTGGTAAAAAGGAGCCATCTGTACATCAGTATTTTGACTTAGTTTCCAGTCTCACGGTATTTTGAGTTGATTTTTTTGTATTTTAATATTTCACTACATGGTTTTGCACTTCAAGTAGCTTATTTATACCCTAAGTTTACTGCATTTCCTTGAATGATATCACATTGAACATCCCTAATTCCAGTCTGATACTAATGGTACCCACAGTAATTAGCCTTCATTACAGGAAAGCTTAAGTGTGAGAAGAGGCATTCTGTGGGAATATGCCCAGTATTTCCATTATTAATGGCTTCTGGAATCCATCAGACCATAAATAATGCATCTTTCCCTCTCTGCTGACAACTTCTTAATTCTGCCCTCCTAATGTAAATTTATAACTGCAATACTGAGGGGGGAAAAAAGAGAAAGTGTGAGAAGAGACAAACAGAATTTGCTCTAAGAACAGGAGCTCAAACACCTCATGCAGACACAGACACCACTCAGGCTTCTGGTGTGTGGATGAACAATGTTGAGCTGCTTCTAAAAATGATTTATGGGGTATTTACAGTGTACTAAATGATTTTGTTAAAGTAGGTCTGAGCACCAGTTGTACACAATGTGATGATTGTGTCCCTGGACACACAAGCACACAGAAGGCATTTTCTCCATATGTATCAGCCAGTACTGCATCTCCATTTTCCCCAGAGTCTTCTGCTAATTAACTGTCCTCTTTTCTTCCCTAAGATCCTGATTTCCCCTCTATGCCCTGTAGAATGTCAGCTATCATTGCTGTCTGTGCTGGGGTGAGCACCTGCCATGCCAAGAGCATTTTCCCAGGCCAGCACTGCAGCCCAGCCTCCTGCTCCTGTCCCTGTCCCTGCTCCTGCTCCTGCCCCTGCCCCTGCCCCTGCCCCTGCCCCTGCCCCTGTCCCTGCCCCTGCCCCTGCTCCTGCCCCTGCCCCTGCCCCTGTCCCTGTCCCTGTCCCTGTCCCTGTCCCTGCCCCTGCCCCTGCTCCTGCCCCTGCCCCTGCCCCTGCCCCTGCTCCTGCCCCTGCTCCTGCCCCTGCCCCTGCCCCTGCTCCTGCCCCTGCCCCTGCTCCTGCCCCTGCCCCTGCCCCTGCCCCTGCCCCTGCCCCTGCTCCTGCCCCTGCCCCTGCCCCTGCCCCTGCCCCTGCCCCTGCTCCTGCCCCTGCCCCTGCCCCTGCTCCTGCCCCTGCCCCTGCCCCTGCCCCTGCTCCTGCCCCTGCTCCTGCCCCTGCCCCTGTCCCTGTCCCTGCCCCTGTCCCTGTCCCTGCTCCTGCTCCTGTCCCTGCCCCTGCCCCTGCCCCTGTCCCTGCCTCTGCCCCTGCTCCTGCTCCTGCTCCTGCTCCTGCCCCTGGTCCTGTCCCTGTCCCTGCTCCTGCCCCTGTCCCTGCTCCTGCCCCTGCTCCTGCTCCTGTCCCTGTCCCTGTCCCTGCCCCTGCCTCTGCTGTGCTGGCTCCCAGAGCACCTCTGCTGAAAGCCTCAGTCCCCTGGTGCCCTCTGGCCATTCCCTGGTGCGTGCTGCTGCCTCTGTCACACACACAGCTCTCCCTCCACTCAGGGCTCTCAGATCCTCAGGCTGGTATTTGATCACACCACTGGGCCATTCATTCTCTGTCCTGACTTCTCCTGGCCCCAGCATCCCCTGGCTGCAAAGCTGGGTGTCGCTCCTCACTGACAAGGCCACAGGAGAATTGTCCCTTGGCTCACTCTTTCCTGCCAACCAGCTCCAGTGGAGGCACCCAGATACGACTCCCAGTGCCTGAGGCTCCGTCCAGAGCAGCTGTGCATCCCCAGCAGCCCCAAGAGGGATTGATCCCCTTTGCAGGGCCCCCGTGGCAATGCCAGTGGCTCAGCTGGGGCTCCCAGGGCAGGGAGGTTTCCCCTGGAGCAGGGACATGGGGCCTGCCCTGGCTGAAGGGACCTGGGGGCCCAGGGCTGGCAAAGGTGGGTGAGGGCCCAGGGCCAGGGCAGCTGAGCCAAGGCAGGGGCTGGGATTCCCTGGGTTTCTGATTTCTGTGAGAATTACCACTTCTACTTGGGCAGACACTCTAGACTACCTTAAATTATTTAGCTGGCCAAGTTCTTAACTTGTTCTTAACTAGTCCAAACCAGACTGTCATGCCTGTAGTGGTTGCCTGCATGCTTTTCTTATTTTTCTTTTTTTTTTTTTTTTGGGGCCTTATATTGTCCTGTTGCTTAATAGCTTTGCAAATTTTCATGGGTTTTTCTAAATTAGGTTTTTAAAATTTTTGACTGTTTCTCTATGCAAATGTTTGCCCTATTCAAGCTTAGTCAGACAGAATGAACTTTGTCAGCTAACCCAGCGCTACCACCCACTCATAAATGAAAGCATTATTTTGATAAATAATTTTTATACTGTATTATTTTTCCTCATATGAAAGAAAAGGTACTGAAGTTTTTAGCTGAAGTTTTCCATGTTTTCTTTCTAGTTCATTGTGACTTTCTGCTGCTGAATGCTCCTCAGCCCCAGCATCACCAGAACCCTCCTTGCCCAAGGGAACCACGAGCACCCATTGTCCCCTAAGCAGGAACATGTGCAGCACAGGCAGAGAGAAGGTGACAGGTAGGGTGGCAGTCACCTTCAGGCCTTTCTCTGTGCCTGCTGAGGTGGGAGCACAGTGCCAAAGATGCACAATCCCTTTCAGAAATCAGGTTTCTGCTGATTATTTGTAAACATTTATAAATTATATTTCATAGCAGTGAAACAAAAGAAGCAATCTTCCCTAACTGGATTTTGCAGAATTAAATAATACTTTCAATTATTTTTGATTCAAACAAAAGAACAACAACTGATATCTGGTAAATCTTTGAGAAAATAAATGTACCAAGCCTGTAAGAGAAAGGTAGCATCATACATTGTCCTGACATTTATCTTAGATGGACATATGGTTTATAAAGATGTATTTTGGAAGCGCAGCACCAAAAGCCCCACAGCCAATCTCAATCAGGACATATTTTTCACATTGTACTGCTGGAGTCACTGCAAATCTCCTTTCCCAGCTCAGCTGTACAGTCCAACCTGCCTCACCTTTGACAGGCTGGCTGCTTAAAATTCTGCCTGTGTCTGCCTGCCTCCCTCATTCCACTATGAAATAATGTATTTGCCCTTTTTGAATGTTTCTCTAAAACCTCACTTGCAGAAATGACAAATACATTGCTCATGGCACAGCTCTTTGGTTCTAAATTACCAGTAATTAAAGCTGAAAGGAATGTTACAAAACAAATCTTGCAGTGTGATTAGCAGCTCCATTTGACAGCACTTCCCTGGAAATGCCAACTCCTGCAATACTGACAAGGTACACTGGAAAAGAGAAACCAGAGCCCAGCATGAGAGGCCGTGCGGGGCAGGGGCAGCAGAGCCTGGAGGCCCTGGGGCTCCGGGACACTGGGGGTGTGCAGGAGTTTCTCCAGGCGCCACGGTGGGGACAGCAGCCGATGCCTCATGGCTCCTGCTCCGGGCACAGGGAGCTGAGGGGCAGATGGAGAGGCACCCACACCTGCTGCCTCAGAACCCCCAGCCACACCAGGAATGCACAGCCCTGCTGCTGCCACGGAACCTGGGATTGTCCCTCTTCTCTGAAAGCTGGAGGAAAGTTTAACTGACTGCACGTGGGCCACACACTGGCTGCAGAACAGGCATTTCATCTACTGCAGTTAAAGTTTGTGAGGGAACGAGGTGGAATCAGCCTCCAGTGTCTCACAGAATCACAGAACAGCCTGGGCTGGAAGGGACCTTAAAGCTCATCCCACCCCATCCCATCCCATTATCCCATCCCATTATCCCATTATCCCATCCCATTATCCCATCCCATTATCCCATCCCATCCCATTATCCCATCCCATCCCATTATCCCATCCCATTATCCCATCCCATCCCATCCCATTATCCCATCCCATTCCAGCCCCAGTGTCCAGCCTGGCCTTGGGCACTGCCAGGGATCCAGGGGCAGCCCCAGCTGCTCTGGGCACCTGTGCCAGGGCTGCCCACCCTGCCAGGGAACAATTCCCAATTCCCAATATCTGATCTTCACTCACTCTCTTTCAGTTTGGAGCCATTCCCCCTTGTCCTGTCCCCACACACTCTTGTAAAAAGTCCAGGAGCTCTGGGGAGAGGTCAGGGAAGAGGAATTACCTGGGACCACAGAGCAGTGGAAATATTCCATGCAGGCAAAATGGCCAGGAAAAAACACATAAAGGAAGAACTTGCCTGCAAAGCAAAAATCCAGCCCAGAAGTGCCATACGTGTAATTGGGGTACAGAGTAACAAAAGTGGATGAAACTGAAAATACTTGTTCATTGCACAGACTAAACGTGCTGCTGTGCAATTCCTGCTGCTGGCTTTGTGGAGGACAGTGTCTGCAGAGCTCCTGCAGGACCCTGACAGTGAGAGCAGTGGGCATCCCCTGTGCCTGGCCCACCCCTCTGACTGCTCAGCTTTGGGGTCCAGCAAACTGAAGGCATCCCCACCACCCAAACCCACACCTTTGCTAAGCGAGACACAATTCATTACCAGAACACCTTTTCATAATGCCGTGAGTCACAAATAAGGAAATGACTTCAAATAATAATAAATTACAAACACAAAAATGGAAGAGTTGTGTTATTAACAAGCAGAAACGGCTTTGAAAATGCAACTTGTAAGGGACTAATTGGGAATACAATCGGATTTAAAATAGTTTATTACGAAGAAACTGAATCTATTTTTAACCAGACATGACCAAAATGAGTCACAGATGACTTCACTATTGAAAAAATGCAATCTCTTTTTATCTTGCTGGAAGCCACTGAGGTTTGGACACTCTGATCTGAGTGCAGGGGAAGTTGCCCTGGCACTGCCATGCCTGGGGGGCAAACTGGCACTGCACCTTTCAGCATCCCTTACAAAGCCAGGCAGTTCAAACCACAGCCCCTCGTGAGGAGCTTCACTCTGGAATTGCTCCTAAATCACTGACAGTACTGAGGAACTCTTGGGTAGGGCAGGCACACAATTCTCCAGTGCCTGGGCTTTCTTTAGTGGCTGGAGAGTGATAACTGTGCTCTCAGCCCCTTTTACAGCAGAGGAGGCTGAGGCCTGAGCAATGAACTTTTCATCTCTGCTATTTAATGACAATGCTCCATGAATCAGGGGAACCAGATTTGGGAACAGCCACAGGTAAATAACAAAAGTGATTTGTCACTTTTCAGCCTTCTGCCTCCCTTCCAAAGGTGTCACGTTCATTGAGCAGGTGACTTTTGACAACAACAGAAAGTCCAATCAACAAAGGTGAATGCTGAAAATCCATTCCAGGTCCACAGGAAAACGTGCCCAAGTCTAACAGCTGAGGCAGAATTATCATGGATCAGCCTCCAAGCTGGCCTCAGATGGCCTTACAGATTTTTGATTGGCATAGATTGGTACATTGCTCCATTTTGATTGGTAGCAGTGCCATAAGACTGGTGTTCTACTCACTGGAAGAGAAGGCAGCAGTGCAGGGGGTTCCTCTGAGGCAGTGCTGCACTGCAGCTCTGTGTCCTGCCCTGTCCCTGATCCAGGTGCTTCTGATGGCAGGTGTGCAGCCTGGGCACAGCGAGGAAGGAGGAGGAGGAGTGGGCTGGAAATCAGATCACAACACGCATCTTTTTGGGGAAAAACTGTCCTGTGAAAATGTGTGCTTTGTACCAATACACTGGGTTTTGCCAACAGCTCCCTGTGTCCCAGGCACAACTCCAGGTGCTCTCCCCGGTTCCAGGTGAGCTGCCTGGCAGTGTCCAGGTCCCTGTGACTGCAGAGTGTGATGTGGGCTGCCCTGGGAGCCTGGCAAGCACAGCTGCACCCAGGGAAATGCATTCAGTGATGTGCACTGGGCAAGTCCCTGCACTGGGCCTCCTTCAGCCGAGGTGAGACCATTGTGCTGCCAGAGGAGCCTGCAGCAGCCCTGGGGCAGGGGGACAGGCTCTGTGAACACAGCCTGTGTGTGTGTGACAGCCTGGTGCTGTGCCACTGCCCCACAGTGCCACCCACCCTGGCCTCTGCCAAGGCAGCAGAGCAGCCAAGGCTGGGCTTTGGTAGGACAGCAGCAGCCTGGCCCAGTGCTGCCAGCCTTACCAGTGCCTGCGAGTGCTGACAATACCAGCAGGATGGGAGGGATGGAGCAAACCCTGCTGGCAGTGCTGGCCAGGATGGGCATCTCTGCTGTGCCAGAGCCAGCACAGCTCGGGAGCCTCAGTGCCTCAGCCATGGGGCAGTGCCATGGTCCCAAAAACCCCAAATGGGCACCTCTGCTGTGCCAGAGCCAGCACAGCTCGGGAGCCTTGGTGCCTCAGCCATGGGGCAGTGCCATGGTCCCCAAATGGGCACCTCTGCTGTGCCAGAGCCAGCACAGCTCGGGAGCCTTGGTGCCTCAGCCATGGGGCAGTGCCATGGTCCCCAAATGGGCACCTCTGCTGTGCCAGAGCCAGCACAGCTCGGGAGCCTCGGTGCCTCAGCCATGGGGCAGTGCCATGCTCCTAAACCCCAAATGGGCACCTCTGCTGTGCCAGAGCCAGCACAGCTCGGGAGCCTCGGTGCCTCAGCCATGGGGCAGTGCCATGCTCCTAAACCCCAAATGGGCACCTCTGCTGTGCCAGAGCCAGCACAGCTCGGGAGCCTCGGTGCCTCAGCCATGGGGCAGTGCCATGGTCCCAAAAACCCCAAATGGGCACCTCTGCTGTGCCAGAGCCAGCACAGCTCGGGAGCCTCGGTGCCTCAGCCATGGGGCAGTGCCATGCTCCTAAACCCCAAATGGGCACCTCTGCTGTGCCAGAGCCAGCACAGCTCGGGAGCCTTGGTGCCTCAGCCATGGGGCAGTGCCATGCTCCTAAACCCCAAATGGGCATCTCTGCTGTGCCAGAGCCAGCACAGCTCAGGAGCCTCAGTGCCTCAGCCATGGGGCAGTGCCATGGTCCCAAAAACCCCAAATGGGCACCTCTGCTGTGCCAGAGCCAGCACAGCTCGGGAGCCTTGGTGCCTCAGCCATGGGGCAGTGCCATGGTCCCCAAATGGGCACCTCTGCTGTGCCAGAGCCAGCACAGCTCGGGAGCCTTGGTGCCTCAGCCATGGGGCAGTGCCATGGTCCCCAAATGGGCACCTCTGCTGTGCCAGAGCCAGCACAGCTTGGGAGCCTCAGTGCCTCAGCCATGGGGCAGTGCCATGCTCCTAAACCCCAAATGGGCATCTCTGCTGTGCCAGAGCCAGCACAGCTCGGGAGCCTTGGTGCCTCAGCCATCTGTCACTGTGCTGCTCCCAAATCCTGCCCTTGGTCCTGCAGAGCTCCTGAGCATTGCATTGCTGAACAAAGCCTGCAGCACAGCAGGAGCACCAGCAGCCTCCTCGAGAGCCACAACAAATACCACACATGCAGGAAACCCCTGAGTCAGGAACAGCCTGGGAAAGCTGCAGCCACCAAAGGCTGGCAGGGCACAAAGCCAGACCCAGGGCCTGGCCAGAACAGGGCAGTGCATGGAACATGGAACATGGAACATGGAACATGGAACATGGAACATGGAAGCAGTTTCACTGCAGGAGGGCAGCAGGCTGTGGCTCATTCTGTTCTGGGGGATACAGAGACACTTCAGCACTCAAATAATCTCTTTTTGGTTTGTCACTGCTCAGCTTGGGAAAAAGAGAGCGGAGTTATTGCAGGAGCAGGCTGCTCATGTGAGGCAGGAATGGAGTGTCCAGTGTCCGCCCTGTCACTGCCCTGGGGCAGCCAGAGGGCAGCAGGGGCTGTGGGGGCCACCAGCCCAGGCCAGCCCTGCTCCCTGCCCTGCTTTGATTCCCTGCTCAAAGCTCTGCTGAAAGGATCCTGCTGGGACACACAGCCCGCTCAGGATGCTGCAGGGGCAGCTGCACAGGGGCTGCAGTGTGGGAGCTGTGTCTGACAGGGCACTGACCACACGTGGCACAGAGTGACCACAGGTGGCACACAGTGACCACAGGAACCACACAGTGACCCACCGGTACCACACAGTGACCACAGGTGGCACACAGTGACCACAGGTACCACACAGTGACCGCAGGTGGCACACAGTGACCACAGGTGCCACACAGTGACCACAGGTGGCACACAGTGACCCACCGGTACCACACAGTGCCCCACAGGTGGCACACAGTGACCACAGGTGTCACACAGTGCCCCACAGGTGGCACACAGTGCCCACAGGTACCACACAGTGACCACAGGTGGCACACAGTGACCACAGGTACCACACAGTGCCCCACAGGTACCACACAGTGCCCACAGGTGTCACACAGTGCCCACAGGTACCACACAGTGCCCCACAGGTGTCACACAATGCCCACAGGTGTCACACAGTGCCCACAGGTGTCACCCAGTGCCCACAGGTGTCACACAGTGCCCACAGGTACCACACAGTGACCACAGGTGCCACACAGTGCCCACAGGTACCACACAGTGACCACAGGTGCCACACAGTGCCCACAGGTGTCACACAGTGGCCACAGGTGCCACACAGTGACCACAGGTACCACACAGTGACCGCAGGTGTCACACAGTGCCCACAGGTGGCACACAGTGCCCACAGGTGTCACACAATGCCCACAGGTGTCACACAGTGGCCACAGGTACCAGACAGTGCCCCACAGGTACCACACAGTGCCCACAGGTACCACACAGTGCCCCACAGGTGTCACACAGTGCCCACAGGTGGCACACAGTGCCCACAGGTGGCACACAGTGACCACAGGTGTCACACAGTGCCCACAGGTGGCACACAGTGACCACAGGTACCACACAGTGCCCCACAGGTGTCACACAGTGACCACAGGTGGCACACAGTGCCCACAGCTGTCACACACTGCCCCACAGGTGCCACACAGTGCCCCACAGGTGCCACACAGTGCCCACAGGTACCACACAGTGCCCCACAGGTGTCACACAGTGCCCACAGGTACCACACAGTGCCCCACAGGTACCACACAGTGCCCCACAGGTGTCACACAGTGCCCCACAGGTGGCACACAGTGCCCCACAGGTGGCACACACTGACCCACAGGAACCACACAGTGACCCACAGGTGGCACACAGTGACCACAGGTGTCACACAGTGACCCACCGGTACCACACAATGCCCACAAGTGCCACACAGTGCCCACAGGAACCACACAGTGACCCACCGGTACCACACAGTGCCCCACAGGTGTCACACAGTGACCACAGGTGTCACACAGTGCCCCACAGGTGTCACACAGTGCCCACAGGTGTCACACAGTGACCACAGGTGTCACGCAGTGCCCACAGGTGTCACACAGTGCCCCACAGGTGTCACACAGTGCCCCACAGGTACCACACAGTGCCCACAGGTACCACACAGTGCCCCACAGGTACCACACAGTGCCCACAGGTGTCACACGGTGCCCCACAGGTACCCCACAGTGCCCCACAGGTGCCACACAGTGGCCACAGGTGCCACACAGTGCCCCACAGGTACCACACAGTGCCCCACAGGTACCACACAGTGCCCCACAGGTGTCACACAGTGCCCCACAGGTGTCACACAGTGCCCACAGGTGTCACACAGTGACCACAGGTGTCACACAGTGCCCACAGGTGTCACACAGTGACCACAGGTACCACACAGTGCCCCACAGGTACCACACAGTGCCCACAGGTGTCACACGGTGCCCCACAGGTGTCACACGGTGCCCCACAGGTACCCCACAGTGCCCCACAGGTGCCACACACCCCAGGTCACCTCCCAGCTCCCAGCACCCTCTGCACACAGCCCAGGGGCACCAGAACAGGAATGGCTCCCAGTGCCAGAGGGCAGGGCTGGATGGGAGACTGGGAATGGGGAATTGTTCCCTGGCAGGGCTGGATGGGAGATTGGGAATGGGGAATTGTTCCCTGGCAGGGTGGGCAGCCCTGGCACAGGTGCCCAGAGCAGCTGGGGCTGCCCCTGCATCCCTGGCAGTGCCCAAGGCCAGGCTGGACACTGGGGCTGGGAGCACCTGGGACAGTGGGAGGTGTCCCTGCCATGGCAGGGCTGGAATGGGGGGGATTTGGGGTCCCTTCCAACCCAAACCCTGCTGGGATTCTGTCATTATAAATAACATGAATAATTTCTCCCCTCTCTCATAACACATGTTTGCAATAAATTAATCCCATTCTTTAGATAAATATCAATGTATTTTAAGGTCTAACCACAGAATTCAACACTGAGAGCCAAAAAAATCTTTGACATCTTCAAAGCAGAAGTGGGCACTCACCAAGCTCTGTGGGAGCTCGTTTATAGGATTCCTTTCCAAAAGCAGAGTTTTCAGTTGCCTTATCAATAAAAGAGAAAAGAGTAGCAACTGCAAAAGCAAAGTTCACTGAATTAAATAGAAACACAAGAATATTTTTCCTCTTTAATTTTTTCCTGTCTTTGTTTCCTTCATCAGAAAGGAGTAAGAAAGGCACACAAGACAAATGCAGATTTCTCCAGCATGAACACCAGTACTAGAAAACAGCACAGCCCAAAGCTTTCCAGCATGACAATCTGAAGTTTGCATTTATGCCCATTCATTACACACTGCTCCAATATTTAGTATTTGATCTTTGTAAATGCTGCTTATCACTTTAAAGTCTCATACTGACTGTCCCCGTTATAAACACATAATTTGCTGTTGTTTATCATCTTGCTGAGCTTTAGTCTTTGGGTTGCTGAGTGCTTTCCTCTGGCTAAATCTGAGCTAAAGCTGCTCAGCCATTTTTGATGATAAGATTAGAAAGAAATATGCCCTGTTTTTATTTAATTTCATCAACTTCCTTTTGTGAAAGCTCTGGTGTTCCTGTTCTGGGAAGCAGCTCGGCATGGGGCACAGCAGACATCCATGTCACATACAGGATAATGGGTTTTGATCTACCTGAAAACCATCAGTCAAACCCTGCTCTCCTGAAAGGTGTCAGCACAGGAACACGTCTGGGCTCAGAAAGCAGCTGCTGCTTTGCTGTTGTTGAGTGTAAAAGGCTCAGGGCTGCTGTGTGCACTCCAAGCCAGGCAGGGGGACTGTCCCCACAGCCACCACACAGAGACGAAGCACAAACCAGCCTCAACTGCTCCTGACTTTTCACTGCTCCCCTTTCACCACTGCAATCCTTTAAACAGCTTTTATATCCAGCAGCAGATCAGCTCGAATGAAACTCTCCAGACAAAAGGGCTGGGTTTATTTCCCAGCATTGCAAATTGACTTGTTTACTGTTAAAAGTCAACAAAACAAACACTAAGGAAGCTTGGTAGTTTCAGTCATAATATTTCATTACCTCTAGGAAGGAGAAACAAACATTTTGGCAGCTGTTCAACACCACATTAACATTTGTGGCAATATTTTAAGACATTTCAATTCAATCAAAGCCTGAAAGCACTGTTCACATTCACATTTTGAAGTGGGGAATTCAATGGCTTTAAAGCAGAAAAAGGAGGGAAAGGATACCCACAGAATGTCCAAATAGCTTGGAATACAGCCTCTGGAGCAGCATGTAATAAGGACAAAATGCAACTAAGGAATATTCAGTGGATGGATATTTCTGATGGGTATTTCCTAAAAGCTCAGCTGCTGGTTGAAGTCAATGGGAAAACACAAACAAGCACAACACATGAAGGAACTAATAACTGCCATTAGATTTGAGGAACTCCTCATACAATAAGGAACACACAACTTAAAACCATATCAAAATACTCTCACCTGTCCAATTTAAAAATTGGACATGAGAGCTGCATTTCAAAACCTTGGTATTTTCCAGCTATTTTTGGAGACATAACCTTCATTTGCTGCATTTGTCTAATCACGAGTGGAATATGTAATGATTCACAAACAGGAGATCTTAAAATACCTTTAAGCACCTTGTTTCAGTCACAAGATAGAACCATGGAATAGAAAGGTTTGGGTTGGCAGGGACCCCAAACCCCCCCAGTGCCAGCCCTGCCATGGCAGGGACACCTCCCACTGTCCCAGGTGCTCCCAGCCCCAGTGTCCAGCCTGGCCTTGGGCACTGCCAGGGATGCAGGGGCAGCCCCAGCTGCTCTGGGCACCTGTGCCAGGGCTGCCCACCCTGCCAGGCAGGAATGCCTATAGAGAATTTCCCCAGAGGCACCATCATATCGTGTTTGGGTTCTTTTTTCTGCCTCCTTTTCCTCCTGAACACTCTCACAGAAATGTTTATTTTAGTACCACTACTGCAAACAAGCTGGTCTGGGCTGGTCTTCTCTTTCCTTCCAGTAAAAAAAATTTCTTTGTTCCAGTTAATTACCACATATTGGGACTTCTTGTCTTCCACTTCTGGAGTGAGAAGCAAGGAGCTGTCCAAGGACATCCACAAAGCTGGTGAGACGTTAGTTTGGTGCTCATGGCAAGGTGAGAGCAGGTGTCACTTCCCAGGGTGGGCGTCATTGTGGTGAACCTTCCTCCCTGCACACCTGTGTGCCAGGGACAGACAGTCAATCCTCCCAAGAGGTGATCAATACCTTGTCAGACAGCCACCAAGAGCAGATGGATGGGGAGCTCTCTCTGGCAGAGCTGTCCTTCACTGCCACCAGGAGGGACACAGGGTTTGTGACTGAGGCTCTGCATTTCCCTTACAACACCATCAAAAGAGCCACCCAATGAAAATGGTCCAAACCTCACATCAAAAAGCAACAGCTCTTACATCTCTGAAGTTAAAAGAGTTTGGATTCACCCTGTAATATCAGCTGGACCTTTCAGTTCATCTGAACTTCAGCAAACAACATTAAGCTGCTCTACCATTCCCCTGCACCAAAAGCAGTACCAAAAAAAACCATCTCAAAGTCTGACTGTTGCAATGAAATTACAGTCAGGCAAGTGGAGGATAAATACAATTGTTATTAGATTGCCTGTGTGACCAGTGATCTTACTTGCGGTAACCAATTGCACGGGGAAGCTTTAATGCTTTCAGGCTGGAGAACCAGCCAAAGCAGATCTGGCAGATTCTGAAACAATTTGTCAGGAATTGTTGATAGGACATTTTCTTCCGGATGCCAGTGCTGAGAGAGAAAAACACAAACATGTTTTAAACCCAGAAAGAGGGGCTGGTACTCCTTGGTATGTAAAATGTCACATGTGAGCACTGTCAGGGGCTCCACGTTTCTGTGGGAGGAACAACTAAAGGGCATTAAAGAATGCACAACTACAGCAACAGCACATGGAAGTGATTTAGTCTGGGATTTTTTCTTAAAAAAAATAAAATACAGGAATTAAAGACCATAGCTAAGAATGTGTAGGGTGCCCAGAGAGGCTGTGGCTGCCCCATCCCTGGGAGTGTGCCAGGACAGGGGCTTGGAGCAGCCTGGGAGAGTGGAAGGGAGCCCTGCCTGGGGCAGGGGTGGTGTGGGATGAGCTGAGACGTCCACCCAACCCATCCTGTGAGTCCATGAAATGCTGATCATGAGGGTGGAGGTGAGGCTGGCACTGCAAAGCAGGGCCACACCTGCCTGTCCAGGTCTGTGCCCTGTGAGGGGAGAACAGTTGACACCCTCACACGGGGCACACCCGGAGGTGTGAGAGCCGTCCCACGGCACAAGAGACAGCCTGGAAACAGATTTTTGGGCAAACAGGAAACATCTGTTTGGATCCACACATGGAAACGGAACACCTCCCACAGCTGGGGACGCTGCCCCCACTGCTCCCAGCTTGGCTCACTGGATCAGCCCCTGGATTGGGAACTCCTGACCTGCCCAGACTGGAGCCGGCTGTGGGTGGCAGCACCGGAGACCTTGAAAGCTTCCATTGCACCTGAAACCTCAGAATTCCTAAACCCTGTGCTGTCCTGCAGTGCCAAATCATGCTGCTGTTTCACAGGAGCAGTTGGCTCCAATGCACAACCAAATTGGCCTAAATCTCCATGGGTTTTTATGGTCCTTTTTGTTTGTTGGGTATTTTTTTTTCATTTTGTTTTGTTTTGTTTTGCTTTGGGCACAAATTCTTAAGAAATGCCCTTACTGGGACTGAATGAGGCAAGGCACCTGTTCCCCAGCATGGATGCATGTCTGCTTTGAACAGACAGATGCTACTAAATAGGCTATTACCTGATTTTAAGAAAAAGCAGGTATGACTCGTCATTACATTATGCTTTTCCTGGAATGGATTTTCTTTGAGGCTACTTAGGCAATTAAATCCTGATTACAAGCAGTATTTGTAAACCAGAGGGCAATATTAATGATAAATACAAATAGATCAATGGCAAGGAAGTGCTGGAAGAAATATTGCTTTGTATTTGTTTACCCAAAACAAAAAATATTTGAGTGTAATTTTATTTAAGGTTACATGAGAAAATACATTAGGATTGAAAGCAATGACATCATTCCATTAATTAAAGCAGCTAGGATTATTTCAGCTAGTTTTGATCTCAGCATTGTGTTTAGGATTTTGTAGCACAATAGTAATGGTGAAACAAGTTCACTGACATTTTAGGGAGAGAAAGTGGACTGGGAAAGATCCAGAACTTAGGTAAATCATCTTAAAGCAGGACTTTCAGTGTTCCTTTTTCAAATCTGGTTGTCCACTTCAATCTCCTCACTGAAGCCCGAGTTCTCTGCAGCATCAGCACAGAAACACAAAACCACTCCTTTAACATGGCACTGTCTAAGAAGATTTTATCCTAATGAGGCAGAAAGAAATAGCAGAGCAAAAGTCAATAAATACGTCCCTCCATAGCTTCATTTGACTTTCAGCAAGCCAGAGTCACGAGCTCCAGTCCCAAAGCGGCAGCCAGAACTAAAAGACTGAATTCTCAGAATGCATCTTATTAAACTGTAGCAGCATATGTCCTTAATTTCTTCGTAAAACATTTGGTTAATCTAAATGAATGAATAGCACAAGGAGAAAAGCAAACAGACATGTAAATGGAAAGGAAAACAACAACAACTTAAACGAGGCAGAAGTCACCAAAAAATTAAAGGGCTGAATTGCTCAAGTAGTGCCAGAAATAAAATGGCTCTTTCACACGATTAGGCAAGCATCACAGCATAGAGAGAATTAAGCAGGATACAGATTTGATACTGCAAAAGGCTAAACCAAAACAAGCGACTGCAGGAGCTGCAGTTACCTCAGCAGCGTGGGAGGCGGGAGCTGGGCAGGAGGGAGGCAGCCCTTGGATCCCACTTTGGGCCGGGAAAGGCCCCGTGGTGCCCCAGAGCTGCTCTGGCACCTGCAGGGCTGCTGAGGGGTGCCAGCCTGCCCTGCCACAGTGCTCAGACCTTGGCTCGGGCTCTGCTCTGCTCCTGTGGCACTGCAGGTGAGCACAGAACCACAGAATGGGCTGGGAGGGACCCCAAATCCCCCCAGTGCCACCCCTGCCATGGCAGGGACACCTCCCACTGTCCCAGGTGCTCCCAGCCCCAGGGTCCAGCCTGGCCTTGGGCACTGCCAGGGATGCAGGGGCAGCGCCAGCTGCTCTGGGCACCTGTGCCAGGGCTGCCCACCCTGCCAGGGAACAATTCCCAATTCCCAATCTCCCATCCAGCCCTGCCCTCTGGCACTGGCAGCCATTCCCTGGCTCCTGTCCCTCCATCCTTGTCCCCAGTCCCTCTGCAGCTCTCCTGGAGCCCCCTCAGGCCCTGCCAGGGGCTCTGAGCTCTGCCTGGAGCTGCTCCTGTCCAGGTGAGCCCCCCAGGTGTCCCAGCCTGGCTCCAGAGGGGCTCCAGCCCTGGGGCAGCTCCGTGGCCCCCTCTGGCCTGGCTCCAGCAGCTCCAGGCCCTTGTGCTGCTGTGCCCCAGGGCTGGGGCAGCTCTGCAGGTGCAGCTCTCACCTGAGGGGCAGAGGGGGGATCCCCCACCCCACCCTGGGCACCAGCCCAGCCCTGGGGCAGTTCTGGGGCGCCAGGGCCTGTCTGGGCCGTGCCCAGCAGCCCCAGCTCCCCCTGCCAGGGCTGCTCAGCGCCAGCCTGGGGTGACTGGGGCCGGGCTCTGCCCTGGCCGGGTGCAGCGCGTTGTGCTTGGCCTGCTTGGACTCGAGGAGGGGCCCAGAGCCCTGCAGCCTGCCCGGGGCCCTCTGGGCGCCCCATCCCTGCCCACACACAGCTCGGGGTCACTGTCAGTGCCACTGTCCCTGTCTGGGACATTAAACTGTGCCCATCCCAGCCCCTGAGGCTGCCACTGGGACACAGGGCCCTGATCACACCTCTGTGTGACCATCCAGCCAATTCCATGTCCATTGAGTGCTCCATCCACCAAATCCCTGTCTTCTAACACAATCTATTACTTAACTGTGGTGGTGTTAAAAGACATTGAACAGCTGGCTCCAAGTCATTACTATTAGCATCTTTAAAAATAGAATTGGCAGTATTTACAGAAACACTAATGATAGGAAAATATGTGAAATTTCCCCCTTATGTGATGTTTATTGAAAGAATTATGTGTTCTGTTAGAGGGACTTTTAAAAATAAACACAGGCTTTTCTCTGTAGGCTTTCTTCTCGATGAAGAAGGCATGTGAATTTTGGGAATCACAGTAATATTCCTTTCATCATCTTAAACATGTTGCAATTACAGCCATAATAACCAGGATAGAACTTTTTAAGGAATTTAATATCATGTTATCTTGCCCCCCTAGTTTCTCTGCCCAAATTAGGAGTTTCTCACAGTACTTGCCTCCTTTGCAGTTTTGTGATAATTGGTGGTATTTTTGTTTGGAAATCGCTTCATCAGCTCCCTGAGACCAGATAACCATGAAGAACATCATGCTGCTTCAGGCAGTTCTATTTCTATTTACACTGGTTTTAGTCAGGATAGCTTCACTGATAGCAGGGAACCCGATCCTGATTTACAGCAATGAAAGGAGAAAATTGTAATCATTTTGTGCCACCAGAAACACAACAGAATGGGAACTGTAATAGCTCCCAGTAGGGCACAGCATAAAAAGGAAAACTCCAGGATCCATGCTGCTTAATTGAAATGTGAGATTAACAGTGGAAGTTTAAATATTATCTGCAGTTTCCCTCATACTAATTTTGACACGATGTGAAATACTCAGCTCACGATGCTTGGGAATGAGAACGATCAGTCATTCCTTAAAGAAGACTCATTCACTTGCAGAACTGAGTCATTTCAGAAAAGTGGGATGAGATAATAACTGGTACAAATACTTTGATTAAAATAATAATCCGGGAATTTATTAAAGAATTTATTTGGCTTAATTGTGTCTCCCAGTTAAATAATGCCCATTGACTTTGCCCATTGAATGTCAGTGGACTTTGATGATGGTTCTGATTAGACAGAGTGAGTTTGGCTCAGCATGTGCCATTCTGTAAGGCTGGAGGTGATTCCATGGCTGGTGAAGTGAAACAAAACTCTTATCTCTCTAAATCTCGGGGAAAAGAGCGAATACACAAAAGCAAAGGTGGATGGGAAAAGATAAACCCTCCCAAAGGTGCGAGAGGTGGCTGTGCCCTCTGGCAGGCTCTGCTCTCAGCCAGGTGGAGCCCTGCAGTGCCAGTTCCCCTGCCCGGGGCTGCACTGACCTGTCCAGGGCTGCACTGACCTGTCCAGGGCTGCACTGACCCATCCATGGCTGCACTGACCCACCCAGGGCTGCACTGACCCATCCATGGCTGCACTGACCCACCCAGGGCTGCACTGACCCAGGGGCTGCACTGACCCACCCATGGCTGCACTGACCCATCCAAGGCTGCACTGACCCACCCATGGCTGCACTGACCTGTCCAGGGCTGCACTGACCCACCCATGGCTGCACTGACCCATCCAAGGCTGCACTGACCTGTCCATGGCTGCACTGACCCATCCAAGGCTGCACTGACCTGTCCATGTCTGCACTGACCCACCCAGGGCTGCACTGACCCATCCAAGGCTGCACTGACCTGTCCAGGGCTGCACTGACCCATCCAAGGCTGCACTGACCCATCCATGGCTGCACTGACCCACCCAGGGCTGCACTGACCTGTCCAGGGCTGCACTGACCCATCCAAGGCTGCACTGACCCACCCAGGGCTGCACTGACCCACCCATGGCTGCAGTGACCCATGGCTGCAGTGACCCAGGGCTGCAGTGACCCAGGGCTGTAGTTACCCATGGCTGTAGTTACCCATGGCTGTAGTTACCCAGGGCTGCAGTGACCCAGGGCTGTAGTTACCCAGGGCTGTAGTTACCCAGGGCTGTAGTTACCCAGGGCTGCAGTGACCCATGGCTGTAGTTACCCATGGCTGCAGTGACCCAGGGCTGCAGTGACCCATGGCTGCAGTGACCCAGGGCTGTAGTTACCCAGGGCTGTAGTTACCCAGGGCTGTAGTTACCCAGGGCTGTAGTTACCCAGGGCTGTAGTTACCCAGGGCTGTAGTTACCCAGGGCTGTAGTTACCCATGGCTGTAGTTACCCAGGGCTGTAGTTACCCATGGCTGCAGTGACCCATGGCTGCAGTGACCCAGGGCTGTAGTTACCCAGGGCTGCAGTGACCCATGGCTGTAGTTACCCATGGCTGCAGTGACCCAGGGCTGCAGTGACCCATGGCTGCAGTGACCCAGGGCTGTAGTTACCCAGGGCTGTAGTTACCCAGGGCTGTAGTTACCCATGGCTGTAGTTACCCAGGGCTGTAGTTACCCAGGGCTGTAGTTACCCATGGCTGTAGTTACCCAGGGCTGTAGTTACCCAGGGCTGTAGTTACCCATGGCTGCAGTGACCCATGGCTGCAGTGACCCAGGGCTGTAGTTACCCAGGGCTGCAGTGACCCATGGCTGCAGTGACCCATGGCTGCAGTGACCCAGGGCTGTAGTTACCCATGGCTGCAGTGACCCAGGGCTGTAGTTACCCAGGGCTGTAGTTACCCATGGCTGCAGTGACCCAGGGCTGCAGTGACCCAGGGCTGTAGTGACCCAGGTCTGTAGTGACCCAGGGCTGCACTGACCCAGGGCTGCAGTGACCCATGGCTGCAGTTACCCATGGCTGTAGTTACCCATGGCTGTAGTTACCCATGGCTGCAGTGACCCAGGGCTGCAGTGACCCATGGCTGCAATGACCCATGGCTGCAGTGACCCAGGGCTGCACTGACCCATGGCTGTAGTTACCCATGGCTGTAGTTACCCATGGCTGCAGTGACCCAGGGCTGCAGTGACTCATGGCTGCACTGACCCATGGCTGCAGTGACCCAGGGCTGCACTGACCCAGGGCTGCAGTGACCCATGGCTGCAGTGACCCATGGCTGCAGTGACCCAGGGCTGCAGTGACCCAGGGCTGTAGTTACCCATGGCTGTAGTTACCCAGGGCTGTAGTTACCCAGGGCTGTAGTTACCCATGGCTGCAGTGACCCAGGGCTGCAGTGACCCATGGCTGCAATGACCCATGGCTGCAGTGACCCAGGGCTGCACTGACCCAGGGCTGCAGTGACCCACACTCTGCTGGCCAGCGCTGGTCCAGCACCAGGAGGGAGCCCCAGAGCACCCGGAGCTCCCAGCCCAGAGCCCCTGCTGGCCCTCCCGCACACCTGGCACACGCAGTGCCCTCAGGCAGGGCTGGGCACCGCCCACCACTGCAGCCCTGCTTTCCATAAGGTTCCCTCCTGCTCTCCCGAGGAGGAACAGAAGCTTCTCGCAGCTATTTGTCTGTTGTGATCTAAGCAAACCCCCCAACCTGCTGAATGCTCCCAGTGCCAGCACTGCCAGGCACGCACAGAGTATCCCCAGGACTTCCACTGGTAAAATGCCTGATTGTCTCTTCATAAAATGTAAACCACTAAACCAGACTGGAAACAAAGAGGAAAAACTGAAAAAAGGAGTAATGAAGTCCAAGTGTTTTCAAGGACAGCCTGTTCCCAGTGACCCTTTGGCCACCCAAATTGCACATTTGCCCCTTAGAGGTGCAGTCACAGCTACAGCCAAAAATGTTTGAGGAATAAATGACTGTGAAAGTCAGTTTTTATTTAAACTCCCTCATTTCAAACACAAAGTGGTTCTCTGTTTCCCTGGAGACCGGGATATGTAAGAAGGCAGAATTTTCTCTCCATTTCCCTTTCCTACACTGGACCACTGTAGAGCAGGTTTTGGATTTTCCTTTTTCCCTCCTACAGGGCTGGCATCAATTATGACTGGGTCATTTTCCTCAGGTGACTGGAGCTGTGTCACTGAGGTGGGTGACCTGTGCTGAGACTCCTGACATGCAGGTGCTGCTGAGGGGATCAACGTCTCCCAGTGCACGTCCCTCCCTGGGTTTAAAATTGCTGTCAGACACGAGTGCCCAATGAACAGAAAGGGAGACACTTTTTGAGTTCTTGAAGTAGAAAATTAATACAATTGAAATGAATATATTTCTGCTACAATAATGGAGCACTAAAAAAAACCCAACCAACCAACCAAAAAACTTACAAGATCTTTTATTTGTCTCTGACTCCTGTTTAGGAAGGTGAAACCACTTACTATGCTGCTCAATGAAGAATAAATTGAACAAACCCTATGTTGCACTCTCTGCCTCTGCACAGGGAAAGGAATTAGGAGATGGAGTGGACTGAAATCCTCCTCTGGCATGAGGACAAACACATCCTTATGTCGCAATGCTATCTTGAAAATTTTTTGGGAAAAAACTCCATGCTCTGGATTTCATTGTCCAAATATTAGTGGAGAATGAAAAAGAAATGACAACTGACTGGAGCTGTTAGATGGCATCTTTCATACTTTTCCCACGGAACGTAAAGGCAGGAGAAAGGAAGGAGGAAAGCTGATAGCTCGGAGATTCACAGTGTATTTAAACACAAACCTATACCTAAACAAAGCTAAAATTACTGCCTTGTATAAAAGTGTTCTATCTTTTTATTTGAGAGGAAATTCTTTCTGATTTTTCAAATAAATACTCTTTGAGAACTATTCTTTGCCTTTGGAAAGCTGTTCTTAAATGATACCTTTCCATTGTAATCCTTTTACAACTTCCAGGCTCTTTGAAATAATGATTGCCTCCTCACACACATTCTGTGAGGAGCACAATAACTAATGTATCCATTTCAAAACATGCTGGGAAAGAAAACAGCATCGATTTTAAATGAAAACTTGGGGAACAGCATCTCAGGAACCACGAAAGTACTGCTGGTGTTCCAGCTGTGGTCTACTGGCTCCAGGGTTGTCCTTTGCCATGGTCTGCTGGCACTGAGAGTTATTCCAGAGATGCTTTTCATTAGCCATTCCACGAGACATTCCAGTTCAGCAAGGCACGGAAACCCAAGTCACGAGCGTGTTCCAGCTCAGCAATCTCATGAGCTTTAGCAAGACCAAGCGCTGGTGCTAGGCCTGGACTGGGGCAACCCCTGGAGTCAGTGCAGGCTGGGGGATGCCCCGGGAGAAGGAGCTGGGGTGCTGGTGGGTGAGAGCTGGCCATGCGCCAGCTCAGGGGCCAGAACCCCCCTGTGCTGGGCTGATCCCCCAGCGAGGGCAGCAGGGCAGGGGGGATCCTGCCCCGCACCGGTGAGACCGCACCTGCAGAGCCGCCTCCAGCCTGGGCACGCCAGCACATCGGCTTTTTGGAGCAAGTCCACAGGAGGCCACGGAGATGGTTTGAGGGACGGAGCACCTATCCCATGGGGAAAGGCTGAGAGAGCTGGGATTGGCCAGCACGGAAAATAAAAATTTTTGCGGCGACCTAATCGCGGCGCTCCAGTGCCTGGAGGGGGCCTACAAAAAGGATGGAGAGAGACTGTTTACAAGTGCCAGGACAAGGGGGAATGGCTTCCAGTGAGCTCCGATATCGGCAGTGAGCCCCAGGGACCGAGGCAGGACGAGCGGTGTGCGCTGGCACAGACCCCGCCGAGCGCCGGGGAAAGGCTGGGCTGGGCTGGGCTGGGCTGGGCTGCACCGCAGCGCGGCGGCCGCTCCTGCCCGTGCGGTCTGCGCCGTGAGATTCGAATAACGGGGCCGGGGACACGGGGCCGGGGACACGGGGCCGGGGACACGGGGCCGGGGACACCGAGCCGGGGACAGCGGGCCGGGGACAGCGGGCCGGGCGGGGCTCAGCGCGGGGAGCCGCGGGGGCCCGGAGCGCCGCCCTCGGCGCGGCCACGGCCCGGCCCCGCGCCCGGGGGATGCGGGCGGGGCCGGAGGAGCATCCCGGCCCGCCCCGGTCCCGCCCCCGGTCCTGCTCCGCCCGGCCCGCCCCCGGCCCCCGGCCCCGCTCTGCTCCACCCCGCTGCCCGCATCCCCCGCTCCGCTCACCCCGCCCCGCCCGCATCCCCCGGCCCGCCCCTGGCTCCGGGCTCCCGGTCCCGCTCCACCCCACTGCCCCCATTCCCCGGTCCCTCTCCACCCCCCTGCCCGCATCCCCGGCCCGCCCCCGTCTCCCGGCCCCGCTCCTCTCACCCCGCCCCGCTCGGCCCCGCCCGCCTCCCCCGGCCCCGCTCCGCTCCCGCCGCTGTGTCCCCGCCCCGCCGCGCTGTGGCCGCCGCGGGCAGCGGGCGGGAGGCGGCGGCGCCGGGCGCTGCCATGCGGGCGGGCGGCGCCGGGGCGCGGGGCGGCTGAGGGCGGCGGCGGGGCCGGCCGCGGGAGCCGCCGGGCCGGCGGGGAGAGGCCGCAGGGCATGCCAGCCGCCTGCCCCGATGTTTCCCTGGAGCAAGTGGAAGAAGAGGATGGGAGCGAGCGCCTCCTCCTCCAAGAGACCCGTCTTCGACGAGCGAGAGGACGGTGAGTGCGGACCGCGATGCTCCGGGGTGCCCGCCCTGCCCGGGATGCTCTGCCCTGCCCTGCCCTGCCCTGCCCTGCCCTGCCCGGAATGTCCAGCTCTGGGGCACTCTGCCCTGCCCTGCCCTGCCCTGCCCTGGCGGCGGCTTTGCCGCGGTGCCCCGGTTCCCAGCCCCGGTTCCCAGCCCGGGGTGCCCAGCCCAGGGTGGCCTGTCCCGGGGTGTCGGTCCCGGGGTGCCCTGTCCCGGGGTGTCGGTCCCGGGGTGCCCTGTCCCGGGGTTCCCTGTCCCGGGGTGCCCTGTCCCGGGTTCCCTGTCCCGGGGTGCCCTGTCCCTGGGTGTCGGTCCCGGGGTTCCCTGTCCCGGGTGCCCTGTCCCGGGGTTCCCTGTCCCGGGGTTCCCTGTCCCGGGGTGCCCTGTCCCGGGGTGTCCTGTCCCGGGTGCCCGGTCCCGGGGTGCCCTGTCCCGGGGTTCCCTGTCCCGGGTGCCCGGTCCCGGGGTGCCCTGTCCCGGGGTTCTCTGTCCCGGGTGCCCTGTCCCGGAGTGCCCTGTCCCGGAGTGCCCTGTCCCGGGGTTCCCTGTCCCGGGGTTCCCTGTCCCGGGGTTCCCTGTCCCGGGGTTCCCTGTCCCGGGGTGCCCTGTCCCGGGTGCCCTGTCCCGGGGTGCCGAGCTGCCCCGCCTGGCCCCGGGGTCCCCCGGCGGAGCGGGCAGCGGGGGCCGTGTCCGGGGGTCCGGCCGGGCGTTGCCTCCCGCAGGACGCGGGACCCTGCCCACGGCCACCCCACGGCCACGGGGCGGCCGCCGGTAAAACGGGGCGCTGGGGAGGGGGCGAGGGGACGGCTCGGCAGCGAGTTTGGGTCTGTGCACGGACAGCCCCGCTTGGACCGAGGGAGAGCCAAGTGCTGCCGGCATCAGCGCCGAGCACTGCTGCCAGTGCAGAAAGCTGCTCTGGGGCTTTCCCCAAAATACAAACTGGGAGGGTTAGGAATACGCCGTGAGATACCACCGCTGCATTAGAAATGCCGGGTGCGGGGTGAAATTTTAGAGGAGCAAAGGAAGGAAACTTTGACTGTGGGTGGGGGAAGAGTCGGGAGAGCCATGGGGCCAGCAGATGGCCGGGACACTCCTGAATGCTGCGCTGGCCCTGTGGCACCAAGCGAGCACACGCAAAAATCCCTGTGTGTGTGGGGGGGTGCTGGAATTGTGTGCTGGATAAACCTGGAGTTCGATGTGTTAGTCCGGGTCTGAGTGCAGTGATGTGAGGGTCAGGGTCTGCTGGGATTCCCTCGGTGAGGGGACCACACCTGCCTGTGCTGCTCTGGCAGCTGACGGGTTAAATCAGGCAAACTTTTCCTGGCACAGGAGCTGGTTGATTTCTCCAACACGTTTTTATTAGCAATTCACACTGAGCCAGCCGAGTAAGGACACTCAAATCAGAGGCTTCGCTGCAATTACATTCTGAAAACAAATTTTCTTTCTGGGAGGCTTTTAATTCTGCCCTGAGCCTGTGTGCAGGCAGCCAGGGTGAGTGAGCTCCGCAGCTGAATGGCTGCTGACAGGAGCCTGGGAACACCTCTCCAGGTCCTTTCAATCAGCGCTTTCGCTGTGTCCCAATTATTGGCACATCTCTTCCTTGATGTCTCCTGCTTTTCCATAATTCCTTGTTAAAGTGTGCTCAGAGCAATTACAGTGTTGTTCCAGTGAACTCATATTTACTGTCATGGCACGGTTGCTATGGTGATCTCCTAAGACATCCCAATAACTTCCTTAGATAAAGAAGCCAGTTGATACTTGGGTTTGTGTGTGACATAATGTGGAAGAGTTACTACTGACAACAATATAATGAGAAATCAATTAAAAATATAAAAAAGAAAAGACCATTTGGTATGTCCAATTTTGCCCATACGTGGTTCCTTGTGATGGATCTCTGCACAGGATGAGCCTGACTGCTGAAATCCAGCAGATAATCTCTGTTAATTTGTCAGGGTGTATGTAAATAGAAGGTTAGCGTTTATTGTAGTCACTAGTAACACAACCAGTACTAAGATCCCACTCCAAATCGTTGCAGACCTTACAGTCTTTGTCCCTGACTCCCTGGGGACTGGTTTGGGGCTTCACTGAGTCACTGGCTCCTGTCACAGCACTGTGGCTGGGGCAGCACGGGGATGTGCTGGGGTGAGCAGGGATGTGTTTGCTCTCTCTGGAGTGGAACACCTGCCTCCAGAGGGTTCTCTGCTGTTTAAGGATGGCCATTTCTCCTCAGCCTGCCCCTGTGCAGCCCCAGCTGCTGCTGGATCTCCTCTGGACCAATGTGTGTGTCACAGCCCTGTCTCTGGGAGGGCACACCTGCTGCTGTGCTTGGTGGGATGTGTGGGTTGAGCTCTCTGAGCCAAGGGTTACCTTGGTATTCCAGAGTATGTCCTAAGGACCTTCTCTCAACCCTCCCCACGTTTTCAGCATCTTTTCTGTCAGTGCTGGCTGGGCTTGTTCTTTGGCAGAGATGGAAGCTGGGCTGGTGCAGCCTCTGCGTGGGGCTGGCTCCTGGTCCATCCAGGGCCAGGCAGTGCAGAGCTGGGCTCTGGGGAGCCGTGCCCCAGGGGCAGCTGTGCTGCTCCCTCCTTGCTTCCCTTCCTGGCTGCTGTGCTGTCCCCATCCCTCTGTTCAGGAGCCTTCCCGTGGCCGTGGTGCCAGGTGAGGCCGGGTGTGCCTGGTGCTGTGTGTTGGGCACACCTGTCCACGCCTTGGGGTGCCCTGCCCACTGCAGCGTGCCCACCCTGCTCTCCCTGCTTGCACACAGCCTGCCAGAGATTTCTGGGATTTCACAGCTGGGGTTAACTAGCAGGAAAGCTGACTGTGAGAGGACAGTGCCTGTGTGTTTGTGTGTGCTTCCAGGCAGCCCTGGCATGCGGGACATGGGTTTCTCTGGCTCTGGGAGCTGCTGCTCCAGCTGGTTCCAGTCCCACAGAAAAGCTGGCAAGCTGCACATCCATCAGCTGGGAGGGAGCTGCAGCCTGTCCAGCTGGAGATGCTGCCCAGGGATGCCTTTGTGAGAGCTCAGCTCTGGCAAGGTGCATTGTACCCTGTTCATGAACACAGAAAGTTAATGAATGGAGGGGAAGGAGCAAAAACAAAGCAAGGAGAAAAGTATGGGAAGAGGAAGGCAAGGCAAAAGGACAGAAGGGCTGCAGGGTGGAGCACTCGGAGCTGAGGTGTGTTGGAGTAAGGTGGGCTCAGTGAATCGTAGTGGGCTTGTGGGTCCTGCATTATCATTGTGGGCTGATTTTCATCAGGAAAAACACACCCTCATCTGCAGGGACTTTTCGAGGTTCATTATTCATATCTGTCTCTGTCCCTCACATATCTTTAAGGAGTTTTTAAAAACTCCTCACCAGAGGAGTGGGTTTGTTCTCCAGCCCAAGGGAAGGGTGGGCAGTGCCTGTCTGCGGGCTGAGCCGCGTCTCTGTGCAGGGCACGGGGCACTGGGGTGTCTCACAGAATCACAGAATCATTTGCATTGGAAAAAGCCTCCAAGATCATCGAGTGCCAGCTGTGCCCACCAAGGGATCCCCACCCTGTCCCCAGCCCAGAGCACTCAGTGCAACCCTCCCTGGGCAGTTCCTGAGCCCCCTTTCCATGGGGAAATTCCTGCTGTGCCCACCCTGAGCTGCCCTGGCCCAGCCTGAGGCCGTTCCCTCTGCTCCTGTCCCTGTGCCCTGGAGCAGAGCCCGACCCCCCGGCTGTGCCCTCCTGGCAGGAGCTGGAGAGCGAGAGGAGGCACAAAAGTCATGAGGCTTGTTTGCCATTTGGGCAGGAATTATGCTGTTGTTCTGGGAAACAGCCAAGCAAGCTTTATGGACATCTCCCTCCTGTTTAGAAGAAAAAAATACTATTTTTCTTTTAAATTTATTTTTTATGCCAGGTGAGGAAAACCTGTAATGGTGAAGCCAATGGGAATGTTTCAACCCAGCTATCTGGAAAATGCTTAGCAGAGTTGTTGGACTCGGGCACCAGGGCTGAGCAGGAGGAAATACAGGGCACACTTAGTGCTAATAGCATTGCCCACAGTTGTGTTACATGAGAGAGGGGGGAAACCGCAGCAAGATTTATCTCTCTATGCAATTGTGTCTGAAGAGGAATTTCAAGAGTGCATTTTGGATGTGGTTTCTCCTGAATCAAAGTGGTTTACTAAAAAAACTGTGTGTAAATATACATGAGAATCTGTGAAGCCATCTGCTGCTTTGTGCTTAGCTGTGCCTCCCCTCGCTGACACGAGGCCAGTGGTCCAGGGTTCCTGTCCGTGTCCTGATGCTGAGTTAGTTTCTTCTGCTGATGCACAAGATTTTAATGGTGCAGCCCAGTGACTTTCATCATTATTCGTTTTTGTCTCAATCACTTTTCCCCCCATCCCTTCTTTGACTCTGCCAGAATGCAGATGGTGTTTTGTAAGGGGGTCGGGTGCAGGCGCCTGTGTTTATCCTACTTGCATCAAAATCGACTTTTAAACACGTTTCCAGTTCTATAGCTCATGGCTGGAGCTCTCCCGGTGGAGCAGCCTGACTGTGGGAAGTGTGTGCTCAGGGCCAGCCCGGGTCAGTGAAGTATCCCTGAGTGTCATGTGCTGTGAGGTGTCCTGGGTGCTGTCAGGTGTCCCTGGGTGCCATGTGCTGTGCAATGTCCTGGGTGCCCTGTGCTGTGAGGTGTCCCTGGGTGCTGTGTGCTCTCAGGTGTCCATGGGTGCTGTGCAGTGTCCCTGGGTGCCATGTGCTGTGCAATGTCCTGGGTGCCATGTGCTGTGAGGTGTCCATGGATGCTCTGAGGGGTCCCTGGGTGCTGTGTGCTGTTCAATGTCCCTGGGTGCCCTGTGCTGTCAGGTGTCCATGGGTGCTGTGTGCTGTGAGGTGTCCCTGGGTGCTGTGCAGTGTCCCTGGGTGCCATGTGCTCTCAGGTGTCCATGGGTGCCCTGTGCTGTGAGGTGTTCCTGGGTGCTGTGTGCTGTCAGGTGTCCATGGGTGCTGTGAGGTGTCCCTGGGTGCCCATGGGTGCTGTGAGGTGTCCCTGAGTGCTGTGTGCTGTCAGGTGTCCATGGGTGCTGTGAGGTGTCCATGGGTGCCCTGTGCTGTGAGGTGTCCCTGAGTGCTGTGTGCTGTCAGGTGTCCATGGGTGCTGTGAGGTGTCCATGGGTGCCGTGTGCTGTCAGGTGTCCATAGGTGCTGTCAGGTGTCCATGGGTGCCGTGTGCTGTGAGGTGTCCCTGAATGCTGTGTGCTGTCAGGTGTCCATGGGTGCTGTGAGGTGTCCATGGGTGCCCTGTGCTGTGAGGTGTCCCTGAGTGCTGTGTGCTGTCAGGTGTCCATGGGTGCTGTGAGGTGTCCCTGGGTGCCGTGTGCTGTCAGGTGTCCATAGGTGCTGTCAGGTGTCCATGGGTGCCGTGTGCTGTGAGGTGTCCCTGAGTGCTGTGTGCTGTCAGGTGTCCATGGGTGCTGTGAGGTGTCCATGGGTGCCCTGTGCTGTGAGGTGTCCCTGAGTGCTGTGTGCTGTCAGGTGTCCATGGGTGCTGTGAGGTGTCCCTGGGTGCTGTGAGGTGTCCATGGGTGCCGTGTGCTGTCAGGTGTCCCTGGGTGCTGTGAGGTGTCCCTGGGTGCTGTGTGCTCTCAGGTGTCCATGGGTGCTGTGCAGTGTCCCTGGGTGCCATGTGCTCTCAGGTGTCCATGGGTGCCGTGTGCTGTGAGGTGTCCCTGGGTGCTGTGTGCTGTGTCCCCTCTCAGGAGCAAGCTCAGACAGCGCTGGCCAGAGGCCCAGGCTGGGCTTTGGGGCTGGAAGGCAGCTGCAGGAGCCAGGGCAGCAGTGTGGGGTGTGCAGGTGCACTGCCCATGGCAGCGAGATGTCCAGTGTTCTCCACAGCTCTCAGCAGCAGTTTTTCAGCTTGGGATTCCTCCCCATAACTTTTTGTTCCACAGGTTGGGACCTTCAGGGAGCCAAGGGCATGGTGCCAGACCATCAGAGGTTTGGGGGAACAGGGCATGGAAGGATGGGGAGCAAAGCCTGACCTCCCTCGTTCTGTGTCCTTCACCTCTGGGGCACCCAAACCCTTCTGGCCAGGCTTGTGGCAGGTGTGGGGACATCCTGCTGTGCTGCTGGGAGAAGGGACCTGGGTGATGGATCAGGAAAAGTTTCTCTCTCTCTTCTGAGGTGATCAGTGCCGTAAACCACGCGCTGGTCTTGGGGCAGCCAGCATGGCCTGGCTGTGTCCCCTGGTGCCCTGAGCGTTGTCACTGATGCTGGCGCCAGCCGTGCTCCTCCTGCCCCACTGCTCCTCACAGATCCCCACTGTCACCTCAGCTGGGCAGGGCTTGCAAGCCCTGGGCAGGAAATGTTCCCTTTTACTGGAAATCTATGGTCAAGTGCCCAGTAAGGCAGGTGTAAAATCCCAGATACTCCTTATTTGGGGTCAGGTACAGATGTGTTAATGTCCATGCTCTGCACACCACTGACTGAAGTGTTCCCTGTTCAGACTGCAGGGAGAACTTTCCCATAGCCTGACTTTCATGGCTGTGGGCTGGGAGCACAGATGCCTTCCCTGATATTTAAGCACAAGAGAAAAAAGCCTTTCTGTATTATCAAAGTGGTAGCTAAGTAAGCAAGCGGGGGGAGGAGGGAGTGGGAACTGCAAGGAGGTGTCAGCAAAGCTGTGTTTAGCATCCTCAGCAGGGCTTTGTTCTGGCTGCCCCTGGATCTGGGATGCTTTGCCCAGGGTCTGACTTCTTCCAGGCTCTCTGTGCCCAGCAGAGCCACTGCCCCTCATTCCTGCCAAGCACAGTAAACTTTCCTAGGGGTGAAGCTTTGCAGTGTGTCATGTAATGCAGAAATAGGTTAAATCCTGGGAATTCAGCAATTTCCAGCCATGGAGGTGTGGGGTACCATGGGCAGTATGGGGTGACTGGCTCTGAGCTGTTTAATGGCTGTGCTGTCCCTCTCCACCCTGCTGGCTGTGGTCTGCTCACAGCAGTGCTGGCTCAAGCCTCAAGAAAAGCCATTCTCGAGGGGCTCATGTGTTTGTGGGAGATCTGAGGAGAGGAGATCAGGGTGAAATGAGTCCTCAGGGCAGCCGAGACTGTTCGCATGGAGCTGGAGTAACAAAAAAGGAACAAACACAACAGCAGTTTGAAGGACATTTGATGGATAGGGAGGGACAAGGGCAATCAAGGAAAAGTCACTGAAAGTACCATTCGAGTGAAATATTAAATCAGATTAATACTTGGTGTATTCTGTGGAGGCCACAGTCCTCACGATTAGCTTGGAATGGGCTTCCTGTGATTTGGGAATAAGATGCAGGAGCACGTGGCTGGGGATGTGCCCTCCTTCCCCCACGTCCCCAGGGCTGGCGTGGTGACCTTCCCAGCAGGGCTGGCACTGCCAGAGGCTGCAGCTGTGCTTCCTGGGCTGCAGGTCCCAGGACACGGGGCCCGCAGAGAGCAGCAGGGGCAGCTGTGGCTGGAGAGCCGTGCTGTGCTGGCAGTGCTGGCTCACCCACCTCGGGCCGTGCCTGCTGGCATAGCAGTGGGCAAGGAAAGCCTCCCCAGGAATGAGAAAAGCTGCTCTTTGTGCACTGTGCTGCTCTCACCGTCTCAGGCTGGGGTGCTGAAGGGTGGAGCGGCTGGCTGGGCCCTTGGTGTGTCACATCAGGGCTGGGGAGAGCCTGCATTTCCTTCTGAATGTTGCTTTATTCC
This sequence comes from Molothrus aeneus, assembly GCF_037042795.1. Lineage (NCBI taxonomy): Eukaryota > Metazoa > Chordata > Aves > Passeriformes > Icteridae > Molothrus > Molothrus aeneus. Next base: position 35,674,064 of record NC_089653.1, on the reverse strand, counting down.
TGGTGGGAATGCCTGGAATGGAGCCCGGCTCACCCACAGTGCTGGCGTGCCCTGGGTCAGGGCTGAGCGTGGGCTCAGGCAGGGACACGGCTGAGCCCGTTGTTCATGAGCCCGGGGTGGACGGGCAGGTCTGGCTTCTCCCAGTGCTTTCAGTGCAGCTGCTCCCCAGTTTGGGATGCGGGGTCCCTCAGCAGGCTGTGGAGCCCCTCCTGGCTGTGGGGGTGCAGTGTCCACACCTGCCTGCACATCCTGGCCCGAGCACCCCATGATTCGCCTCTGACAGCTGCCCGAGCTGGGCTCTGGGGTCCCAGCGTGGCACAGGAGTGGGGCACAGGAGTGTAGCACAGGAGTGTGGCACGGGAGCAGGGCACAGGAGTGTGGCACAGGAGTGTGGCACAGGAGCAGGGCACGGGAGCAGGGCACAGGAACAGGGCACAGGAGTGTGGCACAGGAGCAGGGCACAGGAACAGGGCACAGGAACAGGGCACAGGAGCAGGGCACAGGAACAGGGCACAGGAGCAGGGCACAGGAGTGTGGCACAGGAGTGTGGCACAGGAGCAGGGCAAGGGAGCAGGGCACAGGAGCAGGGCACAGGAGCAGGGCACAGGAGCAGGGCACAGGAACAGGGCACAGGAGCAGGGCACAGGAGCAGGGCACAGGAGCAGGGCACAGGAACAGGGCACAGGAACAGGGCACAGGAGCAGGGCACAGGAGCAGGGCAAGGGAGCAGGGCACAGGAGCAGGGCACAGGAACAGGGCACAGGAGCAGGGCACAGGAACAGGGCACAGGAACAGGGCACAGGAGCGGGGCACAGGAACAGGGCACAGGAACAGGGCACAGGAGCGGGGCACAGGAACAGGGCACAGGAACAGGGCACAGGAGCGTGGCACAGGAACAGGGCACAGGAGCGTGGCACAGGAACAGGGCACAGGAACAGGGCACAGGAGCGGGGCACAGGAACAGGGCACAGGAACAGGGCACAGGAGCGGGGCACAGGAACAGGGCACAGGAACAGGGCACAGGAGTGTGGCACAGGAGCAGGGCACAGGAACAGGGCACAGGAACAGGGCACAGGAACAGGGCACAGGAGCGGGGCACAGGACTGTGGCACGGGAGCAGGGCACAGGAGCGGGGCACAGGAACAGGGCACAGGACTGTGGCACGGGAGCAGGGCACAGGAGCAGGGCACAGGAACAGGGCACAGGAACGTGGCACAGGAGCGTGGCACAGGAACAGGGCACAGGAACAGGGCACAGGAGCAGGGCACAGGAACAGGGCACAGGAACAGGGCACAGGAGTGTGGCACAGGAGCGTGGCACAGGAACAGGGCACAGGAACAGGGCACAGGAGCAGGGCACAGGAACAGGGCACAGGAACGTGGCACAGGAGCGTGGCACAGGAACAGGGCACAGGAACAGGGCACAGGAGCAGGGCACGGGAACAGGGCACAGGACTGTGGCACGGGAGCAGGGCACAGGAGCAGGGCACAGGAACAGGGCACAGGAACAGGGCACAGGAGCGGGGCACAGGAACAGGGCACAGGAACAGGGCACAGGAACAGGGCACAGGAACGTGGCACAGGAACAGGGCACAGGAACAGGGCACAGGAGCAGGGCACAGGAGCAGGGCACGGGAACAGGGCACAGGACTGTGGCACGGGAGCAGGGCACAGGAGCAGGGCACAGGAACAGGGCACAGGAACAGGGCACAGGACTGTGGCACAGGAGTGTGGCAGGTCCCAGGGCTGGCTGGGGGTCCCTCCCAGCTGTTGGGGGTGCCAGCACCTGCACGGGTGTGTGCCAGCACCTGCAAAGGGGGGGTGCCAGCACCTGCAAAGGGCTGTGCCAGCACCTGCACAGGTGTGTGCCACACCTGGACTGTGCCAGCGAGGGGATCCATGCTGGCAGGGCCTGGCTTGGTGCTTCTGTCCTGAACTGAGAGCGGCTCAGCTTCTCTGCACAAGAGGAGAGATGTCAGTGTCCTCTTTCCCTCTGCCACTGTTCTTCAGGAATTAAATTGCTCTCTGTGACAGTTATGGAAAATTAGAAGTGCTTGGGAAATGTGGGAACAGTGTGTGAGCACTGCCAGGCAATGAGATGTGCCAGTGTGCCAGTGTGCCAGTGCTGATGTCTTCATTTACATCTCAGGTGCTGCTAGGGCTCCCCCAGTACCTGGGAGTGCTGAGGACATGCAGGCACTGAATGATGTTCAGAATTACGTGGTTTGCTGGTTTGCCTGTGCCCATGAATCCTTACAGGCCCATGGTTAGCCCTGCTGTGTAATGAAATGAAATGAAATTAAACTGCAATGTAATGTCTTTAGAGCTTTGTTGATGGTTCTGGAAGCTGATCAATTCTGTCTATTAGTGCAGAAAATACCTTTCCTTGGTTCTGGTGGCTCCAGCAGAGAGCTGGCGGGCTCCAAAGGCTGGTGATGCCTGAGGACTTTCAGGGTAACCTGCAAAGGGCTGTCCCAGCACAGAGGTGCCCTACTGCCCAAATTTGCACTGGGTTGCAGCTGGGCTGTCCAAAGGTACCAGTGCCATTTTGTATTTCCATGGATAATGTGTGCACTGGAGCCCTGAGGAAGCCCCAGAGTGGCTCTGAAGCAGAGTGGGGAGGGCAGGAGTCAGGCTGTGGGAGCACTGCAGGCTCTGCTGTGTTTCCTTGGGTCTCCATTCCTGCCTCAGCTGCCTTTGCTCAGGAAAAAAGAGTTCTTTCTCCTTTCCATTATTTCTCCTGACCATAACCCCCTCCTACCCTCCGGCAGAGAAAATGCACAACTCACACAATTTGCCATCACTGCTGAAAATACTGGGGTGTGATTTGTGTCCTGGGGTTTAAAGGGATCACGTGGTGGCAACAAAAGGCCATCATATGAGTATATCAGATATCCAGGGTGGGAAAAAAAACCCAAGGAACAGGGAGACTTGGTAGAAACTGGGGAAGAAACTTAGATTGAGAAAGACCTGTTGGAGTGTTTGGGAACCCAAGAGCTGAGGCAGCAGAGAACAGCATTGGTGTGTGGGTGGGGCAGTCAGCAGAAGGCACACGCGGGTTCCTTGCAGAATTCCTGTGTTCCTAATTCTGGTGTCTGACAAAGGTCAGAAAGGTTTGGAGGTTCTGGGCTGGGCAGCCTTGGGCTAAAGCTCAGGTCCTGCTCTGAGCAGGCAGAGCTCCGTGAGCACTGGGAGAAACATTTCTGGCTGAGGGTGCATCTGCTCTGGGCCCTGCTGCTGGCTGGACACCACTGCACACACACGCTCACTGTTTCACTGCCCGAGGGATATGGGGTGTGGGATGTGGGATATGGGATGTAGGATATGGGATATGGGATGTAGGATATGGGATATGGGATGTGGGATGTAGGATATGGGATATGGGATGTAGGATGTGGGATGTGGGATGTGGGATGTAGGATATGGGATATGGGATTTGGGATTTAGGATATGGGATGTAGGCTATAGGATATGGGATGTAGGATATGGGATTTAGGATATGGGATGTAGGATATGGGATATGGGATGTGGGATGTAGGATATGGGATGTAGGATATGGGATATGGGATATCGGATGTGGGATGTGGGATATGGGATATGGGATGTAGGATATGGGATGTAGGATATAGGATATGGGATGTGGGATGTAGGATATGGGATATGGGATTTGGGATTTAGGATATGGGATGTAGGATATGGGATATAGGATATGGGATATAGGATTTGGGATATGGGATATGGGATAGGGGATGTAGGATATGGGATATGGGATATAGGATATGGGATATAGGATTTGGGATATGGGATATGGGATGTAGGGTATAGGATATGGGATGTAGGGTATGGGATATGTAGGATATGGGATGTAGGATGTAGGATATGGGATATGTGATATAGGATATGGGATATAGGCCGCCTCCTGTGTGGGAGATGTGGCATGTTAGACTGCCCTGTGAAACAAGTGACACAGGGTCCATGGGAGAGCCATGCATTGCACCTTGGCTTTTTGTGCACTGGTTCCAGTCTTAATGGGAACTGGCAGGCAAAACCAGCCAGCAGGGAACACAGAAAATGATACACATTATGTTTGGATTGTTTGCACTGTTGGAAAACGTGCTTTATGCTTCACAGAAAATAGGGCCAAAGCTTGGTCCCCAATAATTTGCACTCTAAAGGCTCAATGCTGCATATGGTAAGCACATGAATAATTCATGCACATGCAAACAGGCCTATGATTTCATATTCAAGCCTGATTCTAGGTTTGCTCAGAACTTTGAACTGGCATGGATTAGTGGCTCTTCCAGCACAGAAGAGGCTTGGCAGGACAGGATGAAGCAGTCCCCTCTCCTGGCAGCGCTGGCTGTGTGTCCCTGGCAGCCCTGCTGACAGCCCCTCTGTCAGAGCCTGCTGCCTGGGCTGCCTCTGAGCCTGGCTGTGACACGCTGGGGTTCCTGCCATGCCCTGCTGCTCCTGTAACCAGCACCAGGGCAGGGCAGAGCTGGGGGGTGCAGGATGGGGCTGTGAGCTCTGAGCTACCCAAAGTGCTGCTCCTGTAACCAGCACCAGGCTTTGGGAGCACTGGGGGGTGCAGGATGGGGCTGTGAGCTCTGAGCTCCCTGCAGTGCTGCTCCTGTAACCAGCACCAGGGCAGGGGAGCTCTGGGGGGTGCAGGCTGTGGCACAGAGCTCTGAGCTCCCTGCAGTGCTGCTCCTGTAACCAGCACCAGGCTTTGGGAGCTCTGGGGGGTGCAGGATGGGGCACAGAGCTCTGAGCTCCCTGCAGTGCTGCTCCTGTAACCAGCACCAGGCTTTGGGAGCTCTGGGGGGTGCAGGATGGGGCACAGAGCTCTGAGCTGCCCAAAGTGCTGCTCCTGTAACCAGCACCAGGCTTTGGGAGCTCTGGGGGGTGCAGGATGGGGCACAGAGCTCTGAGCTCCCTGCAGTGCTGCTCCTGTAACCAGCACCAGGGTTTGGGAGCACTGGGGGGTGCAGGATGGGGCTGTGAGCTCTGAGCTCCCTGCAGTGCTGCTCCTGTAACCAGCACCAGGCTTTGGGAGCACTGGGGGATGCAGGATGGGGCTGTGAGCCCAGCACAGAGCTCTGAGCTGCCCAAAGTGCTGCTCTTGTAACCAGCACCAGGCTTTGGGAGCACTGGGGGGTGCAGGATGGGGCACAGAGCTCTGAGCTCCCTGCAGTGCTGCTCCTGTAACCAGCACCAGGCTTTGGGAGCACTGGGGGGTGCAGGCTGTGGCACAGAGCTCTGAGCTGCCCAGAGTGCAGGGCCATGGGGCAGCTGCAGGAGCTGCCAGCTCTGCTCCAGCTCCAGCTCCAGCACGGGGCTTGGCTGTGATCCCTCGGGAGTGCCCTGGGAGCAGGGACAGCCCAGGAGCTCTGTGGCCACCCTGGTACAGTGTGGATGAGTGCAGGGCCAGGGGCTGCTGCTCTGCTCCATGGGTTTTATTCCATGTGAAATGCCACAGCAGGAGCATCGCAAGCAGGTGTCAAAACAAGCACAGCTGCAGCGAGGCAAACTTAGGGATTGATTAATGAATGCTTCCAGCCTGTTGTGTGTTTCTCTACATGGCTTTCTGATGTAAAGATCAATCTGTGGATTTATTTAAAAAATAGCAGGTTTCTTTTAACTAGAACAAATTGCCTCTGTTTATCGAAAGGCTGTAATATCAACAAACAGTTCAGTCTGTGTTGCCCCTCAGCACTACTTGGGAAATCACTTTAGCTAGTGCTTCTTCTGGCCTTGCTCTGGATTCTTCCATGCTCTGAGCATGGCATCTCCAAAGGCAGCCCTGCCTCCCCCTCTGCTCTCCAGAGGCCCCTCTGCTCCTCCTGCTCTGTGCTCAGTGGGGTTTTTCCACTGCCAGCCCTGCTCCTGCTCCCTTGCCGGGGCTGCCCAGGGTCATCCCCTGGGGTTTGCTCTCAGGGTGTCCCAGGGCAGTGGGCACTGGGCAGATGGGTGCCCTGGTGCCCAGGGCTCAGTGCTGGGATGCTGAGCTGACACAGCCCCATCTGTGCCAGCAGCATGGCCAGAGGAGCTGTGCAGGGTGAGCAGGGGCTGTGCCAAGGGCCCCAGGAGCTGTGCAGGGTGAGCAGGGGCTGTGCCAAGGGCCAGAGGAGCTGTGCAGGGTGAGCAGGGGCTGTGCCAAGGGCCCCAGGAGCTGTGCAGGGTGAGCAGGGGCTCTGCCAAGGGCCAGAGGAGCTGTGCAGGGTGAGCAGGGGCTGTGCCAAGGGCCAGAGGAGCTGTGCAGGGTGAGCAGGGGCTCTGCCAAGGGCCAGAGGAGCTGTGCAGGGTGAGCAGGGGCTGTGCCAAGGGCCCCAGGAGCTGTGCAGGGTGAGCAGGGGCTCTGCCAAGGGCCAGAGGAGCTGTGCAGGGTGAGCAGGGGCTGTGCCAAGGGCCCCAGGAGCTGTGCAGGGTGAGCAGGGGCTGTGCCAAGGGCCAGAGGAGCTGTGCAGGGTGAGCAGGGGCTGTGCCAAGGGCCAGAGGAGCTGTGCAGGGTGAGCAGGGGCTGTGCCAAGGGCCCCAGGAGCTGTGCAGGGTGAGCAGGGGCTGTGCCAAGGGCCCCAGGAGCTGTGCAGGGTGAGCAGGGGCTGTGCCAAGGGCCAGAGGAGCTGTGCAGGGTGAGCAGGGGCTGTGCCAAGGGCCCCAGGAGCTGTGCAGGGTGAGCAGGGGCTGTGCCAAGGGCCCCAGGAGCTGTGCAGGGTGAGCAGGGGCTGTGCCAAGGGCCAGAGGAGCTGTGCAGGGTGAGCAGGGGCTGTGCCAAGGGCCCCAGGAGCTGTGCAGGGTGAGCAGGGGCTCTGCCAAGGGCCAGAGGAGCTGTGCAGGGTGAGCAGGGGCTGTGCCAAGGGCCCCAGGAGCTGTGCAGGGTGAGCAGGGGCTGTGCCAAGGGCCCCAGGAGCTGTGCAGGGGCTGTGCCAAAGGCCAGCCCTGTCCCCTGCAGCCCCCACGGTGCCCAGCCCATGGAGGGGGCAATGCCAGGCCTGGCTCCCCTCCTGTGGGTGATCTCTGGCAGATGTTCCCTCTCTCCAGAGCGAGAGCACATCACTGTGCTCCAGAGAATTGCTATCACAGGAGGAGGATGTCTGCCTTCCCCAGAGGATTTGCACTTGGTGAATAATTCTGTTTGACATCTGCTGTGAATTTGGCTCTGCTCTCTTCTGGTGGAGCTGAAATGAATCCTGGGTGGCTGTGGCCACCCATCCTGCAGGTGCAGGCGGGCCAGCCCAGTCCCTGTGGGCTCGGGTGAGGGCTGCCCATGGAGTGAATCTGTTCTGACACCTCCAGAAGAAAGATCAGGCTCGTTGTTGGACAGGGAGCACCAAAGGGGATCACTGCTCCCACCTGGGGTCGAGCAAAATATCTTCAGGTATTCACACTCTCCTGTGGTTCTTTTTTCCCCCAGATTTACTGTCGCTGCCAGCACGTGGCAGTGATAGCCTCTCATTCACACTGTCTTGCTCCTAATTTTTCCTTCTTTGCTGAAGAGAGCCTCTGCCATTGCCAGAGCTGTGGGAAATGCCTGCCCAGCCCCATGAGTGGCAGAGGATGGGCCCGCATGTGGGGACCCCCGTGGTCCCTGAGACACCAAAGCCCCGTGGGTGCTGCCTCGGTGTCGGTGCTCACCAGCCTTGGCCCTGCAGCTCCTGGGGCTGCTGCTGGTGCTCAGCCTGAGCCCCTGGTGAGTTTGTGACAGGAGGGAGGGCCAGGGGAGAGCAGCAGCCCTTGCCCAGCCCCTCAGCTGCTGCCGCAGCAGCTCTGCGAGCAGCGCAGCCCCTGGTCCCAGCCAGAGGTATTTTGGGAGCGTGTCTGCTGCTCACGAGCCTCTGGGACAAAGATAGGACCGTGTGCCTGAAATAGCACCCTGGAGCTGCACACCCCACCAGTGGCTGCTCTCGAGAGGGAAATCCAGAGTTTGTTTTCAAGCCATCATCGCTGTGTTGACAAGGCTGTCGTGAGGAAAGCGGCCTCAGCTGGGCATGTCTGAATGAGCTCCCAGCACACACACTCAGGGCACGCTGCTCCTCCCCACCCAGAGCGGGCTCAGAAGGGACTCTGCCTTCTGGAGCAGGTGTTCCCCACTGAATCCCAGAGCCACTGGGAATGGGAAAGCCCTCCCAGCCCGTGGAGTGCCCCATCCCCACCCTGTCCCCAGCCCAGAGCCCTGGGTGCCACCTCCAGGTGCCACCTCCAGGGACGGGCACCCCAACGCTCCCTGGGCAGTGCCAGTCCCTGAGCCCCTTTCCGAGCCATGGAGGAGCTGCTGGTGGAGGGTGTGCAGTCATCCACGTGCACATGTTGCAAACCACAGCCCCAAACCAGACATCGCCGTGTTTTCCTGTATTTTCATGGTGCTGATCCATCCAGTCGCCAAGACACCAGCCTAGCTGCCAGCTCAGCTCTTTTTCAGGAGATTTTTTTCTGTTCTTTTTGATTTGCTCTTTGGTGCTCCAGCGGTGTGAAATGCTGCAGCAGAGACCATCCTTCAGTGCAGTGTGTGCAGCAGTGCTGGAGTGCTAGAAAACAAGGAAATGGCATTTCCAAATGAAATGTCTCTGCTGTTGCATCTCTTGCAGCTCAAATGCAACATGGCTGGTGCACAGTCTGACCTTTTGGTGTATTTTCCCAGTGCTCTGGTAGCTGTCACCAGCCCCAGCAGGAGGAACAAGACTGTCTTTCATGACCCACAATGAATTTGCTGGTGTGGCAAGTAGTAAAAGCCTCTTTTGATGGAAAACCAGAAGCAGCTGATTGTAGAAAATATTCTTGGGCTCTGTATGCTACAAGGAGTTGTTGTCCTGGGACTGTTACATATTGTAGGAAACTGCAGTGGTTCTGGATAAAGATTTGGGAAAAGCAGTGATGATCAGGAGACACAAAATAAATGGTGAATATGTGATATCAAAGAGAATGAGGTAGGTTGTTCTCCAAAAGATCTGTGTTCGTCTCAGACCTCTTAAACCCTGTCGTGTGATTTAAAAAACAAAAGGAATGCTGAATTCTGTCTTGTTATCAACAGTTTTTAAGTTCTCAGTTAAAAATGCTTGTGTGTGATCCCTCACACACTGGTTGGTGCTGTGAGCCCAGCAGTTTTATCACAATACCAAACTTGCTGTTTGCTGCTGCCCAGAACACAAAGTCAAACAAGATGAGGGTGGCTCCTTCTCCTCTCTGCCCTGAGCAGCTTTTGTGGCTCTCCTTGGGTGCACAGAAGAAACCTGCCAGGTCTGAGGGCTTCAGTTACCTGTGGTGACTGGATTTAATGTGGCTCTTTCTTGGAAAAGTGTTCTTAATTATTAATATTGCTGGTTTTTTCTATTAATTAATGTTTTAAGTCTTCCAAGTACAGCGTCAGGGCCTTCCCAAGTGCTGTGGTACTGAAGTTAGCCATGGTCTGTGTACTTTGGGTGTCCTTGTGAGCCATTTCCTGCTCTTTCAGTACCAAGCCCTGTTGTTTTCCCTTCTCCCTTCCCCACAGGACGCGGTTGTGCTGTTGCAGGAGGGTGGGGTAAGGTTACAGCATGAAAAAGTGCATTGGATTTCACGATAGCAGCTGGTGCATCTCCAGGATGACTCGAGCTGCTCGTTATTCTCTGTATTGCCATGGCAACGGGAAGGGCTGCTGGGGGGTGAGGGCAGGGTCCCCAATGCCACCCCAGCCTGGCACTGGGGACACGCTGGGCTGTCCCTCGGGGAGCTCCAGCACAGCTCTGCAGTCTGTGCACAGCTCCTGTGCTCTGCTTTTCCCTGAGCAGCCCTCCTTCACTTTGTGTGCCTCTCCTGCTCAGGTGAGTCCCTGAGCCAGCCCAGCCCTGCTCCAGGTGTGTGAGTCCCTGAGCCAGCCCAGCCCATCTCCAGGTGTGTGAGTCCCTGAGCCAGCCCAGCCCATCTCCAGGTGAGTCCCTGAGCCAGCCCAGCCCTGCTCCAGGTGTGTGAGTCCCTGAGCCAGCCCAGCCCATCTCCAGGTGTGTGAGTCCCTGAGCCAGCCCAGCCCTGCTCCAGGTGTGTGAGTCCCTGAGCCAGCCCAGCCCTGCTCCAGGTGTGTGAGTCCCTGAGCCAGCCCAGCCCCATCTCCAGGTGTGTGAGTCCCTGAGCCAGCCCAGCCCTGCTCCAGGTGAGTCCCTGAGCCAGCCCAGCCCCATCTCCAGGTGTGTGAGTCCCTGAGCCAGCCCAGCCCCATCTCCAGGTGTGTCCCTGAGCCAGCCCAGCCCATCTCCAGGTGAGTCCCTGAGCCAGCCCAGCCCATCTCCAGGTGAGTCCCTGAGCCAGCCCAGCCCTGCTCCAGGTGTGTGAGTCCCTGAGCCAGCCCAGCCCTGCTCAGGTGAGTCCCTGAGCCAGCCCAGCCCTGCTCCAGGTGTGTGAGTCCCTGAGCCAGCCCAGCCCATCTCCAGGTGAGTCCCTGAGCCAGCCCAGCCCTGCTCCAGGTGTGTGAGTCCCTGAGCCAGCCCAGCCCTGCTCCAGGTGAGTCCCTGAGCCAGCCCAGCCCCATCTCCAGGTGTGTGAGTCCCTGAGCCAGCCCAGCCCTGCTCCAGGTGAGTCCCTGAGCCAGCCCAGCCCCATCTCCAGGTGTGTGAGTCCCTGAGCCAGCCCAGCCCTGCTCAGGTGAGTCCCTGAGCCAGCCCAGCCCTGCTCCAGGTGTGTGAGTCCCTGAGCCAGCCCAGCCCTGCTCCAGGTGTGTGGGTCCCTGAGCCAGCCCAGCCCCATCTCCAGGTGTGTGAGTCCCTGAGCCAGCCCAGCCCTGCTCCAGGTGTGCTCCTCTCCTGCCCACGGGAGCAGCCCCTGCTGTGCTGGTGGCCCTGTCAGCAGTGTGCTTGGTTGTCCCCAGTGCCCCCGAGCCTGGCAGTGCTGCTGCAGCCCTGACACCCAGCCGAGGCCCTGCTCCCCTCTGGCTCTCCTGAGTCTGCTCCCCGCAGTCCCGGCGCGCTCCCTTCCACAGGACGGCTGCTGCTATATAAAGAAATATCTGTTGTTTCCAAATTTACCCTGTGAGTGGCACAGAGCATCAAGAAAGCAGTGAGAGGAGCTGCTCTCAGGCAGGTGCAGGAGCAGGCAGGGAGGCTGTGCCCAAATTTACCCCGTGAGTGGCACAGAGCATCAAGAAAGCAGCGAGAGGAGCTGCTCTTAGGCAGGGAGAGGGGCAGGGAGCTGTGCCCAGCTGGCTGGGGCTCTGCTGCTCTCTCTGCTCAGTACCCCAGGCTGTTGGGTCACCCCTGTGTGCCTGCCTGCACCCTGCCCTGGTGCCTGGCCCGGGCTGGGAGCAGAGCACAGCACTGCCAGGGTTTGTAAAGGAGCAAGGAGGTGAGCAAGGCTCTGCTGGCATTGCAGTGGGGTGGGGATGTGGCCCTGCCACAGGCGGGCAGCAGCAGGGCTGTGTGCCAGGGGGAGCTGCCAGCCCCAGCCAGGGCTGGGGAAGCCACCCTCAGGTGTCATTGGCACACAGATGGTGCCAATCTCCTTGGCCAAAGCTGGATAGAGGCATCGTTGCCTCTGCCTGGAGCTGGGGCTGTGTCTGAGCAGAGAGCCTCCTGTCTGCCACCAGCCACAGCCTTCTCACTGCTGGGGAAAGCTCACATCTGTAACTGAGCCAGGAGTGAGCACCAAACACAGGGCATTGCTGTGGTGCCACAGTTACAGACACATTTGCAGAAGAAGTGATTCTTCTCTTTAGGATGGGGACGTACCACGGATGTACCTGTCCAGACAGGTTCCCTTTCTGGCCCTCAGGTGCCCCCAGTGTGTCCCACGCTGGTGCTCTCACAGGATCTGCTGTGAGGAGTGTGACTGGGGCTGTTCTGACAGACCCAAAATCAGGTTTCCCATGCGTGACCCAAGTGGGAGCTCCATTCCCCAGGAGTGTTTTTAAACTTTCAGTGAAGCCCCACTTGCAGTTCCTTTGTGTCTCAGCACGATGCAAATGCAGCACAAGGTTGGCTGCAAAGTAGGTCTGTGCTGTCAGTGTTTGTTGCTTTGGGCTCGAGTGGAGCTGTGCAGTGTTGTCAGATGTGTGCCCTACATACCTCAATCCCTTCCTGCAGGTGTTTCCAGGGGTGTGTTGGGTCCATCAGGGTGTGGTACGCCTCTGCCTGCAGGTGAACTCTTGCTTGTTCATTGGCTCTGAGCACAGAGGTGTTTGCCCAGGTGGTCCCAGCCCAGGCCAGCAGTGACGCCCTTGCTGGTGTGTCCTTGGTGCCAAGTGTCCCTGTGGCTCACAGAGTCCTCTCTCAGGCACGTGGGTGTGCAGCTGTTACAGATGCCAGTCTGACTGCTGAGCGGAAGGGCCCATTCCTGTGCAGGGAGCATCTGCAGCTCTGGGCTGGGAGCCCCAGGCTGTGCTGTGCCCCCACACTGGGCTCTTGCTGCCCAATCTGGCCCCAGGAGCGTGTGGGTGTCCTGGCAGGCACCCTGCAGCTGGTGTGCTGGGGCATGAGCTGGGGAAGAGGCAGAGGGAGCGGGAAAATGGTCCCTGGTTCTGCTGTTGGAGCTTCTGCTGCTTTTAGCCTGATCATTTCACGTGGTTTGAGGCTCATCCCCTCTGTTGGTCCCTCTGACACCCAGTGCAGGGCCATGGCTGCCCCTGCACCTCAAAGCTCTGTGTGTGTCCAGCCCGGGTGGAAGGAGTTGCCTTGGGTGGTGTTAGGGGATCAGTGTGCCCCAGGAGGGAGACACACAAAGGAGGGAGACACACACAAATCCTCCTCTGGTTCCCCCTCTGGAGCCCAGTGCTGCCCTGGCACAGTGTGGCCAGCACGGTGGGATGGTGCCACACAGACCCAACAGCCTGGCTGAGATCACTCCTAATTAAAGCACACTGTGCTTGGAGGGCAGCGAGATGCCTTTGAGAGGCACTCTGCTGAGGCTGCTGGGTGACACTAATTACTGGCAGTTAATTAAGAAGCAGTTGAGAGGAGAGCTCACAGTACTGGGGGCACAGGGTGCTCGTTGGGCTGATCTCGTTGCCATCCTGTGTGGCACCACTCTGATCTCCTTACCCTGCCTGGGTGGCACCACTCTGATCCCCTTACCCTGCCTGGGTGGCACCACTGGCTCTGCCCCAGGGCCCTTCCTGCCCCATGGAGCTCGGGGTGTGCCAGAGGCACTGGAGCTGCCCCCAGTGCCCATCACCCCTGGTCACCCATCCCCACCACCCCTGCCTCCTCCTGTCAGCCACGTCCACCCCAACACCTGCATTCTTCCATTTCCACTGCCAATCTATATCGGCAAATGAGCAAAATAGACGCTGCTTGTTTGTTTTGACAATGACAGTAGAGGTTTAATTACACTCCTTCCTCGTACACTGCTGAATGTCATGTGGTGTGTTAGGCGTAAACAAAGATGTTCTGCTGCCGTGAGATATGGTTATTAAAGACACAGGGTGAGCCTGCAGCAGCCTCGGCTCTGAGCTGGTGTCAGCTGGAGCAGCTCCCAGCATCTGCCCAACCCTGGGGCCCGTGTGCTGTGCGCGAGGAACAGGCAGGTGCTGAGCAGAGATGGCACCCACGGTGGCTGAGGGACATAGCAAACAGAAATATAGGAAAAGAGAGAAAGCCACGTCTGTGTCTTCAGTGATTTTGAGGCAGCAGCTTCAGGTATCATAGCAGGAATGCAATATTTCAGTCTCTGAGTAAGTTCTCTGCTCAGAACAGTGGGGATCCTCAATGCCATCATGAAAAGGGCCCGATTTTCCTGCTCATCACTTGCTGCCTTTGAGGAATCTGTCTTAAAGCCTGAGCCTATTGTGTCGTGTGAAAGCAGCTGTAGCATTGTCTGGCAATGGTAAATTGGCAATGACTTTGCATTTCATAATTAGTTAACAAGGAATCATTTACAATGAACACGTCTCTCAAACCCCATTGAAATGTGCAGCACACGTTTGACATTATTAATCAAAAACAGGAACTTCAAACGCTCTCTGGCAACAGCTCCTATTTCCCCTCACTCCATGGGGCCGCTGACAGGGGCGAGGCCAGGTCAAGGCAAGGGTTTGAAATTCTTTCTGAAAAAAATACCTTGGGACTCCAGGGTTGTGCAGGAGGGTGTAAGAGACGCCTGACTGTGTTTCAGACCCCCCAGCCCTCGTCCTGAAGCTCCTGAACAGGGCCCTGTGAGCTCCCCCACTCCCAGGGAAGGTCAGTCTCTCAATTACAACTTGTCAGAAAACCTCTCTGAGAGGTAATCCAAGGGAGAAATTATTTCTAGAGATTCTTGTCAAATTACAGAGAGCCGTTAATTAAATGAGTGCCCATTACTTAATGGCAATTATGGAGAGAAAATCCTTATTTCTGAAAGAGGCAAAGCTCCACTTTCCTGTGGAAAATTTACTTTTTAAAATAATAAGATAAAGATGGATTATTCTGCTCCAGAACTGAAGCCTGACAGAAATGAATGTGCATCCTTGGGGGGGTTTGCTGTGGAAAGGGAAGAGCCCTGGCAGTGTCTCTGTGTGCTGTGGGAGCAGCCCCACTGCAGGATGGCCCTCACAGCTCCTCCCTGCCCTGGCACAGAGCTGGGGGCCCATCAGTGCCTTGGGGTCCCATCAGTGCTTTGGGGTGTCCATCAGTGCTTTGGGGTGTCCATCAGTGCTTTGGGGTGCCCATCAGTGCTTTTGGAGTGCCCATCAGTGCTCTGGGGAGTCATCAGTGCTGTTGGGGCCCATCAGTGCTTTTGGGGTGCCCATCAGTGCTTTTGGGGTGCCCATCAGTGCTTTGGGGTGCCCATCAATGCCTTTGGGGGCCCATCAGTGCTTTTGGGGTGCCCATCAGTGCTGTTGGGTGTCCATCAGTGCTGTTGGGGTGTACATCGGTGCTTTGGGGTGTCCATCAGTGCTTTGGGGTGCCCATCAGTGCTTTTGGAGTGCCCATCAGTGCTTTGGGGTGCCCATCAGTGCTGTTGGGGGCCCATCAGTGCTTTGGGGTGCCCATCAATGCCTTTGGGTGCCCATCAATGCCTTTGGGGGCCCATCAATGCCTTTGGGGGCCCATCAGTGCTTTTGGAGTGCCCATCAGTGCTTTGGGGTCCCCATCAGTGCCTTTGGGTGCCCATCAGTGCCTTTGGGTGCCCATCAATGCTTTGGGGTGCCCATCAGTGCTTTGGGGTGCCCATCCGAGCCCTGCTGGGCACCCCACAGTGACCCAGCCCTGTCCCTGTGTCCCTGCAGAGCTGGCTTTGGCAGTGAGTAGGAAAGCATGGCCCAGCCGTGCTGGTTTAGAAGCAAGGCAGTGTTTTTGAGATTTGCCTTACGTCTTTGGGGTATTTTTATCGTCTGCCTCATTCGAACGGTCTCAACTGAGTCATCTCATCCCTAGTTTAGATTTATGCTCCCTCTCCACCCACTCCAGCAGGACCCAGATCCTGCTGGCACAGCCTGCTGCTGGCCTCGCTGGAGGCAGGGGAGTCTGGCATTAAATCCTGTGGGCACTAGGTCAGGCAGTTCTGAGTGGTGGTACATTTGATTTAGCAGCCCTCTGGATTTCATGAGTGTCCATAATACGGTAATTCATAATTTATCTTGAATAAAGATATTAGATTAGGTTGCAGTTTAATTATTGCTTATTTTTGTAGCTGTTGTGGGGTTTGTGTAACAAAATACAGACAGGAAAAGCCACCTTCACTAAATTCCAGCCCTTCCTTTGTGCAGGATTAGGGGAATAGCTGTACCCCTCGCCATGGCACTGCTCTTGGGATGAAATGACAGGACTCTGGCTGAGCAGGTTTTGTCTGGCTTTGAAACTCCAATAATCATTATTCTGATTCCTTGTTAATAGAGGATCAGGGGGTCACTGACACATTCTCTGTGCTTGCATTGACTGCAGGCTGTGACCGGAGCAGAGGGAACGGCCTCAGGCTGGCCCAGGGCAGCTCAGGGTGGGCACAGCAGGAATTTCCCCATGGAAAGGGGGCTCAGGAAGTGCCCAGGGAGGGTTGCAGTGCCCATCCCTGCAGGTGGCACCTGGGGGTGGCACTCAGAGCTGGGGACTGGGAGGGCTTTTCCAGAATCTGGGATTCTGTGGTTTTCCTTCCACAGACACCTGGCTTCTGCTTATTTGGTGAACAAAACCCCTCCAAGTGGGACAATGGACAGCTGCTCCTCTCGCTGAATTCCAAATGGTGAATCTTGTATTTATGAGAGAGAGTTCCAAATATGGTCCATCTGGTGCAAGTTCCTCAGCTGTTCACTTCACAAGAAGAGAACGTTTCCGTGTCTCTGCCATGATGTTCACACGAGGAGCTGAGCCTTTTAAAGCTGTTCACTGTTTTTCTTTGCCGAAGGGTTGCGTACACGTGAGAAATTCCCCTAAATCTTGCACCTCGTGTTCCCGAGAGAGCGGGGCAGCCCAGGTGTGCAGCCCAGGCTCCCCCAGGTGCCTCAGGTGGCCTCCCTGTCCCCCGTGCCCAGCTCTGCTGGGTCCAGCGCCTCTTTTGCAGCCCCTGGGCTGTGGTGTGAGGTGTGCTCAGCTGGGCAGAGCCAGGCAGAGCCATGGTGCTGTGAGTGCACGGGGCTCAGGGCAGCAGCTGGGGGAGCTGGGTGCTGCTGCTGGGGAGCTGAGGGCTCATCCCAAGGGGTGCTGGGGAACCTCCCCGTTCCCCCAGTGTCTCCTGGGCTGGCTCCAGTGCCTGGCAGCTCCTCTGGGTCAGCTGAAGCTCTAGTGCTGGATGCCACGGTTAGACGTGGATGTACAGAAAGCTTTAGGAAGTGCAGGAGGAGTTTTTTGCCAGAGATTTTAATTTTGCATTGAGCGTAAGGGAGCGGAAGGAGTCAGACACAGTCAGGAGAGCGGGGAACTGCCCAGAAATAATCTCCTGTCTTTGCCTCTGAAAGCTCTGAGAGTTTCTGATTGATTTCAGCAGCACTGCAGACTGGAACGAAGGAAAGTTGCAGAAGATGTGGTGGGTCAGAGATGAGATGGTTTCAAGGATTGGTGATGTGAGAGCTGCTAAGAATAGAGCGTGGCAGAGACAGAGCAGTGTCAGGCAGGCTGAGGGGATGGATGCTCCTGCAGATCAGCAGCTCTGGCCATGGCAGCAGCTGCAGGGATGAGGATTTGCAGGAAACTGGTTAGAGAGCAGCTCTGCAAGAACAGAGGTTGTGCCTGGAACTGGGGTGTGGGATCCATAGTAAAGCCTTGATGTGGCAGCAGCCTCTGGAGGGGGACTCTGGCGAGGACCTCGAGCTGAAGGTTGGCCTTTGGGACCAGGTGACAGTGCCAGAGGGAGGGAGGCACCTTTTGCTGCATCTCCATCAGCAGCAAAACAGGCACTAGCTGGTTTAATAAACAGGAAGGAAGCAGTGGTTGGAGGCTGTGGAAGGTTTCCTGGTGGCATGGAGAGCCAGCTCCATGGGGCAGCCTCCCAGGGCCAGCAGCACATGAGGAGCTGTGGGGACCTCAGGGTCTCCTCATGGTGGATATGGCCAGCTGGGTAAACAAAACCCTCTGCAGGTGTATCTGCAACTTAATGCTTTTCCATAAAATATTCATTATTCCATTTTAGAAACTAATTTTTGCTGAAAATTATTTCTTAAGAATTCTTGATCGCCTCAATTAGAAAGAAGAACAATTCCAGCACACTCAGAAATGCACTGGCATAAATGGGAATAAAAGCTTTTGGTTTCCTGTGCTGCCTGGCAGTCGGGGTGTGCTGCAAGCAACTGCTGCAATTGCCATTTCCATAACACACACGCGCACACACATTAAATTTTGATTCACATCTCTGACATCTAGAAAATTGCTCCTTAACAAAAGGAACATTATAGGCATGCTACAAAATACAGGCTTGGTCTGGCCACACTTTGGATAACTCTACCCTATTCTTTAGAAAATTAGTTTTATTGCTGATAATTGGGCTAAAAGGAAGACTATTTAATCCTGGCCAACCCAACTTTCTGGGACATTAAGTTCTAATAGGCAGATATAAACTGGTCTTAATAGATGAATCTGACATCATCTGGCTGCTTATTAACTATTAAACCTTGTTTCAGTAATTCTCTTGGCAGCTCTGTGTGTGTTGCCATAGTTTCTTTGTTAACAGAGCAAGACATTAATGCATTTTGAGTACTTCTTGCCCAAAAGACATGGAAAAACACCTTATGTTTAAAGATGCAAACCGGCGCCTGTTCCGTGGCTCTGCAGCTGGTGGCACTCGGGTGTGGCTGTGCCCCAGGAGCCTCCCTCGCGTCACCTGGGCTCTGTCACCTGGGCTTGGTCACCTCGGGCAGCCAGCTCGGAGATGCCTCGTGTGCAGTGGCCAGGCCAGCAGGGGGGAGTGAGGTGTGTCTGGCTGGGGACACCTGGGGACACGTGGGGACACACAGCGACCCCAGGGCTGGGCGGGATGGGGCTCAGCAGGCTCCTGGCTCACGGACCATTCCCCAGCTCTGCCCTGGGAGTTGGGCTGTGTCCTTTCCATTCCCTCTGCCCTGGGAGTTGGGCTGTGTCCTTTCCATTCCCTTTCCCCTGGGATATGGGCTGTATCTCCATTCCCTTTCCCCTGGGAGATGGGCTTTGTCCATTCCCCAGCTCTGCCCTGGGAGTTGGGCTGTGTCCTTTCCATTCCCTTTGCCTCGGGATATGGGCTGTATCCTTTCCATTCCCTCTCCCCTGGGAATATGGGCTGTGTCCTTTCCATTCCCTCTGCCCTGGGAGTTGGGCTGTGTCCTTTCCATTCCCTTTCCCCTGGGAGATGGGCTGTGTCCATTCCCCAGCTCTCCCCTGGGAGTTGGGCTGTGTCCATTCCATTCCCTCTCCCTGTTGGCACCTGGCATCCCTGTGAGAGCCATCACCAGGGGTACCTGGGCAGTGTCACCTCTACGGCCATGCCAGCCTAGGCTGGAGCTGTTGGAAGGCTCTCAGTAAACATGAATAACATCCAATTTGTTTCTTCTCCTCGTCTGTGGGATAGATCAATCTGGAGGATAAATAGGCTGAAATCAACTCCTGTCTTTCAGCTGACAGTCATCAGCTTCAGCCCGAACTTACTGAGGCAAAATCAGTGGGAGATCTGTACAGTAGTGAAAGGCTTTTGTAAGTAATTACAGGCTTAAGGGAAGTTGTAGCATTGGATAGTGACAAGTGGTATTTATTCCATATTTTGTTCAATATTGTAAATTACATATTTATTTAAAAAAAATAACAGGCATCAGCTGGACCAGTGTCTCCTCCTGCACTGGGGAGGCAGCAGCAGCTGCCTCTGGACTCCCCAGCTCCTGCCAGAGCCAGTGGAGTCAGCCAGCAGTTAACACGGCAGTTTTTAAAGGAAAAACAAATGCCTACGTATATGCAAAGTCAACCTTGGTTTGCCTGAAGCAGCTGGGAAGGGCCTTCTGTGGAGAGGTTCCTGTCTGGGGATGATTCAGTGTCAGCACTCGGTTCTGTTTCCCTTGGAGATGCTTTGTAGGAATTGCAAACAGGTAGCAGAGACGCTGCCGTTGTTTACAGGCAAGGCTGCAGTGTTGCTCTGGGTGGGATCTGGGCTCTGTGCTGGGGATGAGCAGGCTCTGCTGGGCAGCGCTGGGCCATGGCACAGAGGGATGGGGATCTGGGCTCAGTGCTGGGGATGAGCAGGCTCTGCTGGGCAGCTCTGGGCTGTGGCACAGAGGGATGGGGATCTGGGCTCAGTGCTGGGGATGAGCAGGCTCTGCTGGGCAGCTCTGGGCCGTGGCACAGAGGGATGGGGATCTGGGCTCTGTGCTGGGGATGAGCAGGCTCTGCTGGGCAGCTCTGGGCCATGGCACAGAGGGATGGGGATCTGGGCTCTGTGCTGGGGATGAGCAGGCTCTGCTGGGCCATGGCACAGAGGGATGGGGATCTGGGCTCTGTGCTGGGGATGAGCAGGCTCTGCTGGGCAGCTCTGGGCCATGGCACAGAGGGATGGGGATCTGGGCTCTGTGCTGGGGATGAGCAGGCTCTGCTGGGCCGTGGCACAGAGGGATGGGGATCTGGGCTCAGTGCTGGGGATGAGCAGGCTCTGCTGGGCCGTGGCACAGAGGGATGGGGATCTGGGCTCTGTGCTGGGGATGAGCAGGCTCTGCTGGGCAGCTCTGGGCCGTGGCACAGAGGGATGGGGATCTGGGCTCAGTGCTGGGGATGAGCAGGCTCTGCTGGGCAGCGCTGGGCCGTGGCACAGAGGGATGGGGATCTGGGCTCTGTGCTGGGGATGAGCAGGCTCTGCTGGGCAGCTCTGGGCCATGGCACAGAGGGATGGGGATCTGGGCTCAGTGCTGGGGATGAGCAGGCTCTGCTGGGCAGCTCTGGGCCGTGGCACAGCAGGGTGGGGAGCTCAGGGCAGGGATGTTCTCCTCTGCTCAGTGCTGTGGCCGAGCTCTGGTTGCACAGGCTGTTCTGTCCCTGTTGGAACTCTGTCCCTGAGGTGCAGCTGGCTGGGGAATGGCTCAGCCCAGGGAGTAGGAGGGGAGCAGGATTCTCCCAGCACTCAGAGCCTGGTTGTGCTCCCCAGCGCCAGGCACTGACAGGTTCATTCTGCGCTGGGCAAGCACAGCTCAAGGACTGGCAGTTTAAACACCTCCCGGAAAATTGCCCCGCAAAGGGGAGGAAACGGCAAGGAAAAGAGGAAGTTTTGGAAATGCAGAACTTTTTCCCCCATGTTTTTTCCCCTATGGCCCAACGAGTATCGTTTGTGCTGGGGTGAGGCTGTGGTAGGACGCTGGTTTCCAGCTGGAAGGGACAAGCAGGTTGTGCTCTCCCAGCTTTCCCAGGAAGGGTGTATCCCTCTGCCTGTCAGGCACTGGAGCTCCATCCTTGCCATGAGCACAGCACTTGGCCCCTCCTCTGGCAGCTAATGTACATATTCTCCACTGTGTGAAGATATATATGTATCCATTATAATGGCTTTTTGGTATTTCTGGATACTAGTAGGCTAATTTAAGAAACATTTAGTCTTTTTCTCTCTGTTTCTTGAACAAAAGGAAGTAGATTTTGAACAATTTTTTCCCCAGGAGGTAGAAAATAGTATTTGCCTTCAGGGAATAAAAAAGAGAACACTTTCTGTTCATTAAATCTAACTGGAAAATGCTTGAGATGTCAAATGTGAAAACAGAGGCTGAGAGAAGGGAAAGGTTTTGATTTCATTCAATTGATTCTACAGTTTATCAGGAATTTGTTGAATTTGGTATTTCTCCCTGCTGTTCGCAGTGAGATGCATGACAAAAGATGTGACCCAACTGTAGGGAAAGCAGCAGGGGTGTGAGGAGATTGGGGAGGGATCTGGGCAGTGTCACGGGCAGGTGAGAGCATGGGATGGCCCCCAGTGCTGTCCCCACCTGCTCGTTGAGAATGTCTTCTCCCCTCTTTTTTCTTTGGGCATAATTGCACTAGTTTGAGCAAAGACAGGGCTTCATTGGCTTCTGTGAGGTACTCCAAAGTTATATTTATGGCATTTCACAGGAGTTCATTCCCTTGTCTATTTGCTTGGGTGCTTTTGGCATCAGTTGGATGCTGGGTTTGAAGGTTTTCCTGTTTGGAGGTGAGTCATGGTGTGGCTTCACTGTGCTCTCTCCTGGCAGGCAGATGGGGCTCCTGCTTCCAGGCCAGGCTGGAGAGACTGATGGGCAGTAAGAGAGCCCACGAGCTGCCAGAGGTGTGTGTTTAACCACTGTGGATTGCTGAGAGCCAGGATGGGATAGGAGAGCCTGTGGGCTGCCAGAGGTGTGTGTTTAACCACTGTGGATTGCTGAGAGCCAGGATGGGATAGGAGAGCCTGTGGGCTGCCAGAGGTGTGTGTTTAACCACTGTGGATTGCTGAGAGCCAGGATGGGATAGGAGAGCCTGTGGGCTGCCAGAGGTGTGTGTTTAATCACTCTGGATTGCTGATAGCCAGGGGATCTGGGCATCTCCTCCCTCACATGGCCATGGTTCCAGCTGGAAATGGGCACAGGGATCTGGGCATCTCCTCCCTCACACAGCCATGCTCCACCTGGACATGGTGATCCCAGCATCTCCTCCCTCACATGGCCATGGTTCCACCTGGACACAGACAGGTGATCGTGGGCTGGCTGGGGAGCAGCACAGGAGCCTGCTGCTGCTTTTCTGCCCGTGTGCAGGAGCTGGGCTGTGGCTGGGATCCAGAGGGGTGCACAGCTGCTGGGGCAGTCCCCTGAGTTTGGAGTCATCCTTTAATCAGCAGCATCTTGATAGCAGTGTAATGGTTTGAAGTATTTCTTTTTTCAGACCCGGGAGGCAGCTGAGCAGTTTCTCAGAGCGGGGTTCCCTGAGGCTGTTCCAAACAGGCACTGCTGGTACTGCAGTCACAGAGCCCAGTGTGCAACAGAGAGCCCCAGCAGCTCTTGGGCACACGCAGATCCTGCCTTGCTTTCCTCAGTGGCTTCAGCCTGGCAGATGTTTGTTCCCGTGGGCCATTGGTCCATGACCAGAGGTGTCTGCTGAGCTTCCAGGAGCACAGTGTGCTCTGTGGTCCTGCCTGCCAGGCCATGCCTGCTGCGTGCCCACTGTCTGCTCCTCCTGTCCAGTGTGCCTGGCTGGGACACACCTCAGGGCATGGGCAGGGGTGCTCAGAGCCATCCCAGCCCTGCCTGCTCCAGGGTGCTGCTGTGCCTGCACTCCTGCCTCTGCTGCCTGGGGCAGAAAGGTCACCCAAGGTCTGGGAGTGCCCACGGAAATACTGCGTGGGCTGTAAACACCAGTATGGAGACCTTATATGGACTATCAGGGACTATCATGGCCGCTGCAGATGTGATTGGACTCGATGGTCTGAGGGGACTTTTCCAACCTGAATCATTCTGTGATTCTGTGAGCAGCACTTTTTGAGCTTTTTTCCTTTCTCCCAGCAAACACCGTCGGGTTTTGCAGACTCACAGGAGCGAGCTGTCTCGCAGAGCCTGGGTGCGCAGCATGGCTTCTGGAACATTTTGTTTTCAGTTTAGACAACACTGGAAAAGTTGCACTTGGCCCCCCAGGAGTCCTAATTATCTCCATCAGTGAATGTACACAGGAATCATTAAATGTGTGTGGTTGGGTTTAGCTAAGGAGGAAGGAACATCAAGATCCACCTGACTGCACGTAATTAAGTTGAAAGCATGAAGAGTTAATCCTGCTGTGAATTAGAATTTCTGCTGTTTGAGTGTGAACTTCTCAATACACATGGATGGATGGATGGATGGGTGTTAAAAGTTGGTGGGAATTAGTGTAAGCTGTTATTGAGCCGAACAATCGGAACAAGCTGAATGCTGGAATATGGTTGGGAGCAATCCTATTATTAGCACTCGTGTTCCTGAGTTGGTAATGATCTCTTTGACCTGCCATGGGAACAAATGATACAGTAATTAATCCGCTGCATATGGCAGGGCAGCTGCGCTCTGTGATCAGCACCCCTCTCGTGGAGTGAATCACAAACAAACAGCATCCCGAGCACACAGCCAGGCTGCAGGGACGGGGCTCTGCCAGGGCTGGGCCACTGCAGGGCTGGCACCGTGCTGGAAGGTGCTGGGCTCTCACTGGGCTGGCTTAAGGCAGGTCCCCAAGCTAAACCAGACTGAGCACCCAGCTGCTGCAGTGGGTGGCACTTCCCAGGGCCTTGCTGGGAGAATCTGTGTCTCATTAAAGTCAGTCAGAAAAGTCTCCTGAGTAGTCCACAGGGCAAAGCATCCCCAAGCTCTGCCTTTGTGCATAGAGGACCTCTCCTCATTGCTTTTGCCTTCTCTTTCCCTGGGAGCTGCAGGCGCTGCCCCACGAGCTGCAGCCTCTCCAGCCTGCTCCACTGTCTTTGCTCAGTTCCTGTGGGCAACAAGAGCCCCTGTGTTGGTGCCGTGGGTGGCACAGCTTGGGGACACTTGGCACTGCAGAGTGCTCAGTGAGCAGCACAGCGAGCCAGGCAGTGCAATTCACTCTGGATCAGAGATAGCACCAGCAGCAGGGCACAGGGCTGGTGGCTGTCCATGTCCTCGGTGACATCGTTGAGGTCATCCATCCTCTCCATCCTCCCTTGCACCTGCCACGCTCAGTTTCCTTCCCTCCCCTGCCTTCAGGATGGGCTCAGTCTTGATTTTCCTCTGTCTCATCAGTTCTAGTGATGGTATTGCACATTCTCAA